>NC_137686.1:11208765-11238765 GCF_963989245.1 Nansenia antarctica | reverse complement strand
TCATAAATAAACACACACTCACACACAAATAAACAAGTTAAGCGTATTCCAGCAGGGTTCCAGTCACCAGCAGGGTTCCTGTCACAAGCCGAGGATGGTGCTGACAGCCTGGTTACTCTGCCAGGCTGTCCACATGGTCCTTTCCTGGCACGCTGTGCTCATCCACTGCCAAAAAATAATACCAATGCCAGGATACCACCTTCAGGTTTTGTGCGGATATGCTCAGATCTGACTTCAGAATAACATTCTACACATGACAAAGATATACAATCATCAATAATTAACTGAATACAACATGAAGCAGAATTATAACCTGCAGGAAATGACATGCCCACAATTAATATAGAATATCTCCACAACCATAAGGGCCATTGTAATAATCTTGGTATCAGATGAAAACTAACACCTGTGGGGTGTCAGAATCAAAATAGATGTTACTGTGTAGTAGCAAATAGAGCTAGGACTTTGTATGTAATCAGTATTCCAATGTATGATTAGTACTTGTCCCAAGTTAGATGCTAGTATGTGAGCCAGTGACACTTTGGAGAGGTGTTAGTACAGGTATGTCCAGACGGACCACCAAATTGTGCCATTTGGAGAACTTTTGGCACCACCAGTGCCATTTGACCTTTCTCATGTACCAGACTGTAAAACTAATTATATTTCACCGACAGATCACTATAGGTATACATTCCATCCAAATTAAACTGTTTTCTCACCTTTCACCTCTATACGTTTTCCCGCTCAAAGAAAATCATACAAAGAAAATGAAGTTTGACTCAGATTTATTGTCAAACTGAGAATATACAGAATTACAATGAAAGCAAACGTTGAAATATGAAACAGAAAATATAATCAAACACACAATAAAACCAAACCTTGAAATTTCTGAAATAACAGGTAAAAACAAATCAGAAGTATATACAATGTCTGCCACTCAGTCATTTGCACCTGCATTTGCACTTTCTTCACCACAAGAATGTTTCCTGGATAGGATTTCACTATGAGGACAATAGTGAAATAAGATTCATTTTTATCTAATCATGAAAATAGGTTGAACCATCCCGTAAAAAACTATGATGTCTGTGACCACTAATAGTAAGGGAAACATATGAAAATCTGCGAAGTAAATTGTTACCAAAAAATTTCTTCACCAATGTGTTTCTAAAGGTGTGTAATAACATGTACTAAAAGGTTGAAATTCAACTTCTGTGGGAAACCTCATAAAAAACTGCTCAAAGTTGGGGTACCGATAACCGATTTTTGAAAATTCGAAAATGCTTAAATTGGACTTGAGTAACTTTTGAGGGGTGAAACTAGGCATTTGTCATGATTCTGAGTTGATTGCAAGCATTTATTTGTCACCAAGACCACTAGATGGTGCCACGCCCTTTTTTTTAGAGAGACACTCTGCTGGGCAGTAACTTACCTGTTATGGAGGCCTAAAAAAAGGGAGATGAAAGTGAAGCTGAATAGCTTCACTCTCACCTCCCATTGTGGAAGAGATGTACCAACATGAGATGTACCAAGGACTACCAGAGGTGTTCAGCTAGACACACAGCCCAGAGACAACACACCTTCCACGGGTGCTGTGACTAGGCCTGTGGCCCTATGCTGGAGGTCACATGAGCTCCAGGGCCTCAGGTCCTGCACTACCAGGCCGAGTAGGAGAGCCCTCACTGGGCCTAGCTGTCTACCAGTCACCCCTCTTCTGGTGCTCTGACCTCCAGGGCCTATGTCATACACTATCAGTCCGATTAGGAGTAACCTCACTGGGCCTAGCTGTCTACCAGTCACCCCTCTTCTGGAGCTCTGACATCCAGGCTCTATGTGATGCACTGCCAGTCCGATTAGGAGAGCCCTCACTGGGCCTAGCTGTCTACCAGTCACCCCTCTTCTGGAGCGCTGACCTCCAGGCTCTATGTGATACACTGCCAGTCCGATTAGGAGAGCCCTCACTGGGCCTAGCTGTCTACCAGTCACCCCTCTTCTGGAGCTCTGACCTCCAGGCTATATGTGATACACTGCCAGTCCGATTAGGAGTGACCTCACTGGGCCTAGATGTCTACCAGTCACCCCTCTTCTGGTGCTCTGACCTCCAGGGCCTATGTCATACACTATCAGTCCGATTAGGAGTAACCTCACTGGGCCTAGCTGTCTACCAGTCACCCCTCTTCTGGAGCTCTGACATCCAGGCTCTATGTGATGCACTGCCAGTCCGATTAGGAGAGCCCTCACTGGGCCTAGCTGTCTACCAGTCACCCCTCTTCTGGAGCGCTGACCTCCAGGCTCTATGTGATACACTGCCAGTCCGATTAGGAGAGCCCTCACTGGGCCTAGCTGTCTACCAGTCACCCCTCTTCTGGAGCTCTGACCTCCAGGCTATATGTGATACACTGCCAGTCCGATTAGGAGTGACCTCACTGGGCCTAGATGTCTACCAGTCACCCCTCTTCTGGAGCTCTGACATCCAGGCTCTATGTGATACACTGCCAGTCCGATTAGGAGAGCCCTCACTGGGCCTAGCTGTCTACCAGTCACCCCTCTTCTGGAGCTCTGACCTCCAGGACCTATGTGATACACTGCCAGTCCAATTAGGAGAGCCATCACTGGGCCTAGCTGTGTACCAGTCACCCCTCTTCTGGAGCTCTGACCTCCAGAGCCTATGTGATACACTGCCAGTCCGATTAGGAGTGACCTCACTGGGCCTAGCTGTCTACCATTCAACCCTCCTCTGGAGCTCTGACCTCCAGAGCCTATGTGATACACTGCCAGTCTGATTAGGAGTGACCTCACTGGGCCTAGCTGTCTACCATTCAACCCTCCTCTGGAGCTCTGACCTCCAGAGCCTATGTGATACACTGCCAGTCCGATTAGGAGTGACCTCACTGGGCCTAGCTGTCTACCATTCAACCCTCCTCTGGAGCTCTGACCTTCAGGGCCTATGACCTACCCTATAGTGCCCGGTCTAAGTGCCTCATCATCGGACTCCTTTCCTCCATAACACCCCCTGGTTCCTCCACACCCTACCACGTGCACCAGGCGGTCCCGGGCCCCCACACTTAAGCACCCCCCCACTGATAAGGACAGCCATCCGCGACTTCCAGAAGAATGCATCCCTGGTATCCTAAAAACTTTTTTAGTTACTAGTAGTACTGGCAGGACCAGTACTACAACACATGTCCTACAACACTAGGCCCAGTGTCGGGAGCCACAGCACGTCTCGCCTGCCGGGCCGCGGAGCTTAATAACCATCTGCTCCATGATAGGCTCACTATAACAGCGGAGCCCTCCCGGCGTCTCAAGTCGAGACACCCATTTGTGCCTGCCGCACAGGATCTCAGGCAGCAATGCAGAGATCTCAACATCAGTGCGGCAGGATGGGCGGATTATATGTGGCGCGCGGAGTGGGAGGCTAACACCTCCAAACTCCGCGACCACATCCCAGTCGCCGGCGCTGAGCCCCTCGGGATGGACTTGCCAAGGCTATCCTGGGTGAGGCTCAATCGTCTCCGGACCGGCGTCGGGCGTTTCCGCTCATCAATGCACAGATGGGGCTTGGCCCCAAATGCGTCGTGCGAGTGTGGCGCAGAGGACCAAACCGCAGACCATATTATCCTGGATTGCCCGGTGTACCACCCACCCAACGGGATGCATGGTCTGTCGGTATTAGATGACGAGACGATGACGTGGCTTCTGGAGGGGTGTCCAGAAATATAGCCCGGGTGAGCCCCTCAACCAGGTCTCGGGGTGGTAAAAGGGTAGCCCCTCGGCCCCGAGCCTGGTGGAGTGGAGAGGAAAAACAACTACCCATACGCCGAAGACTAGGCCCAGTCTCAGAGCCTCTTACTCAGCCACTCTACCTACCAGCCTCCCTGCCCTGGAGCTTAGACTCTAGTGTCCACAGACTAAGTCCCATTAAGTACCAGGCCTAGTAATACTTCCAGTACTTACATTTCATGAAAAATGCCTAGTTTGACCCCTCAAAAGTTACTCAAGTCCAATTTAAGCATTTTCGAATTTTCGAAAATCGGTTATCGGTACCCCAACTTTGAGCAGTTTTTTATGAGGTTTCCCACAGGAGTTGAATTTCAACCTTTTAGGACATGTTATTACAAACCTTTAGAAACACATTGGTGAAGAAATTTCTTGGTAACGATTTACTTCGCAGATTGGTCAAATATCTGGTAAAATGCCCTTACTATAAACAGTCTGATACTCCAATCCTACTCCTACACTTAACTCCTAACACTGAGGACCATGTGTTGGTTATTACAATTCTTCTAATGAGGTCAAATACAGAATCCATTGGAGGATACAACCTTCCTGTTCTGTGACCAAAGACCACACGTTACTATAAATACATGGATGAATCTATCTTTTTAAATATTATAATAATAATAATAATAATAATAACAATAATAATATATGCAAACACTTTTATCCAAAGCAACTTACATTGCAGTGAGTGCATACATGTTTCAGTATATATGGTCCCAGCAGGGATATATGGTACTACACAAGGGGTAATGGAACTCTGTCAGTGTACGTACCATGATGCTCTCAGGTTGCAGGACTTACTGAAACTGTTCTGACTCTAGGAGCAGTGGTACTCTCTCCTGTGTGTATTCTCTGATGTACCTTTGGGGGATGTTTGTAACTCTCCTCACACTCCCCACAAATGTTATGGCTTCTCTCCTATGTGTGTTCTCTGATGGGTCTTTAGGGTTCCTAGTTGAGAGAAACTCTTGCCACACTGGGAGCAGTGGTACGGTCTCTCTCCTGTATGTATTCTCTGATGGATCTTAAGCTTTCCTGCCTCCTTAAATCACTTCCCACACTGGGAGCAGTCATATGGCCTCTCTCCTGTGTGTGTTCTCTCGTGGATCTTTAGCGCTCTTGGAGTAGTAAAACTCTTCCCACACTGGGAGCAGTGGTACGGTCTCTCTCCTGTATGTATTCTCTCATGGGTCTTTAGCGCTCTTGGAGTAGTAAAACTCTTCCCACACTGGGAGCAGTGGTATGGCCTCTCTCCTGTGTGTGTTCTCTGATGTTTCTTTAGGGTTCCTAGTTGACTGAAACTCTTCCCACACTCGGTGCAGAGGTATGGCCTCTCTCCTGTGTGAATTCTCTGATGTACCTTAAGGTTTTCTAGTCTACTGAAACTCTTGCCACATTGGGTGCAGTTGTGTGACTTCTCTCCTGTGTGTTTCCTCTGATGTTTCTTTAGGGTGTTAGGGGAAGCTAAACTCTTCCCAAACTGACGGTCAAGGTAAGTATGTTCTCCTCTGTGAGCCTGTGGTTGTTTGTGGTTTCCTGACATGGTGGAGCTGGGCTCGCTGTCTGAGCCTGGGTTGGAGCTCTCTCCTGTAAGAGTAGGAACATATACAGGATTAGAAACATTTCATTCAACCTTAATTCATACAGGGGAAAACACACTGAGAACAAGGCCTCTTTTGCAGTTGCCCTAACACTGAGACAACAAACTATAAGTATAAGAAAGTGATCTTAAAACTGTTGTTTGCTACATTGAGGCTCTTCAACCTTTAAACTTTCATAACATCAAAAATAAGAAAATCACATTTAAAAAAAACAAACATCATCAAACAATGTCAATGTGTCCACACAGGCTAGAGGCCAATCTAACAAATGTGGGGGGAGGAATAGTGTTGGAGTACATCCAGGAGTATGTCCAGAAAATAATCTAATCTAATAGAAAACTGAGAAGTGATAGGATCTATATCTTAATATGATATGATGTACAACGTCTTAGTCTTCTAGCTGAAACGTTAGGAGGATTTATTGCAAACATACAACATACCAGTATTCAGTCACACTCGGCTTCTAAACACCAAGGCCTCATCTGGGTGGAAGGGGCGGTGACCACATGACGGAGGAGGGGACATGGACATCTCAACTCCTACGACCTCGATTCCTCCTTCACTTTCCAGGAGGGAGAGGAGGGGAAGAGAGGAGGAGACGAAGAGAGGAGAGGAAGGGAGGAGAGGAGGGGAGAGGAGAGGAAGGAGGGAGAGGAGAGGAAGGGAGGAGACAAGAGGAAGGGGAGGAAGGGAAGGGGGGAGAGATGAGGAAGGGAGGGTATGAGAGGAGGAGGAATTGAGAGAAAAGAATCAAGAAAAGGCTCATGTCGTGACACAACCTTCTCCCAGATCTGATCAACAAGTAAATATCCATACAGTATATGATGGTGCTGCCAGAAGACCCCCCCCCCCTTCTTCTTTAGGGCTCCTGCCTCCTTTAAACACCTCCCACACTGGGAGCAGTCGTATTAACTAGTGTATGTGTTCTCTGATGACTCTTTAGGGATCCTGCCTGACTGAAACTCTGCCCACACTGGGAGCAGTAGAATGGCTTCTCTCCTGTGTGTATTCTCTGGTGTCTCTTTAGGTTTTCTGCCTGACTGAAACCCTTCCCACACTGGGAGCAGCAGAATGGCTTCTCTCCTGTGTGTGTTCTCTGGTGTTTCTTTAGGTTTCCTGCGTCACTGAAACCCTTCCCACACTGGGAGCAGCAGAATGGCTTCTCTCCTGTGTGTATTCTCTGGTGTTTCTTTAGGGATCCTGCCTCACTGAAACTCTGCCCACACTGGGAGCAGTAATATGGCTTCTCTCCTGTGTGTATTCTCTGATGTCTCTTTAGGTCACCTGCCAGACTGAAACTCTTCCCACACTGGGAGCAGCAGAATGGCTTCTCTCCTGTGTGTATTATCTGGTGTGTCTTTAGGTGTCCTGCCTCAATGAAACTCTGCCCACACTGGGAGCAGCAGAATGGCTTCTCTCCTGTGTGTATTCTCTGGTGTCTCTTTAGGTTTTCTGCCTGACTGAAACCCTTCCCACACTGGGAGCAGCAGAATGGCTTCTCTCCTGTGTGTGTTCTCTGGTGTATCTTTAGGTTTCCTGCCTTACTGAAACTCTTCCCACACTGGGAGCAGCAGAATGGCTTCTCTCCTGTGTGTATTCTCTGGTGTGTCTTTAGGTCTCCTGCCCGACTGAAACTCTGCCCACACTGGGAGCAGCAGAATGGCTTCTCTCCTGTGTGTATTCTCTGATGGCTCTTTAGTTTGCTCATACAACCAAATCTCTTTCCACACTGAAGACAAGAGTGAGTCTTCTGTCCTCCTTGAGTCTGTGGTTGTGATTTAAGGTGAGTTGGACAAATGAAACTCTCACTGCAATCTAAACAGTGGTGATTCTTCTGTCTTGAGCTCCTCCTCCCCCGTCTGTGTTGTTTATGGCTTCCCGATGCGGTGGAGCTGGGCTCCATGTCTGAGTCTGGGTTGGAGCTCTCTCCTGTAAGAATAGGAACATATACAGGATTAGAAACAACATGAGAACAAGTGCTGCTTCCATAGACTCAGCAGTGCCAGAAGTAACACCACATCTCTGGAGTGTTTCTAAAATAATTTATTGCAGCTTATATATTTAGCTTTGGGTATCTGATTAATGGATTAACTGAATCTGTCATAGCTAGGTAGAGTTTGATAAGGACTCCAGGTGGACTCCATTGGCCAATATGGCAGAACCAGGGAGAAACAAATGAAATCTTTGAGAAAGAAGATACAAGAACACAGTGTCTCACAGAGCCACAAGCTAGCAGAAGAAATAGTAGAAAAACAAACAAAACAAAAAACAGGGTGAAAACACTTTGGAGTCAAACTTTCTGAAAACACAGTGTCTAGCCTCCACTAAGAATGTCTTCAATATAGCATATTATATTGCCAAACATAATAGACCATACACAGATCACCATGCAGAAAGCCCTTCTTAAACTCAGACATGCAATTGATACCATTCCTGTGAGTAGTGCAGATTGGGAAAGAGGTTTTTCAGAAATGAATAATGTTGTCACACCTTTGCGCACACAACTGAGAATTGAAAACACCTCAGCTCTTATTTTTATTTAACTAGTTGGACCTCCTCTTGAGTGTTGGAACCCCATGAAATATGTAAAGAAGAAGATCTAGAATATCTGCTAGTCGTAAACTTGTTTATATTTGTGTGTGTGTAGATGGGCAAATGTATATGTATATATGCATGCAGACATGTTTGAGAGGGAGGGGTGGGTGGAGGGGATGGCAAAAATTCATGCTTTTTTCAATGCATCAATCTTCTATACTGGAATAAAAAATATTTTAAAAAGAAGAAAAAAAGAAGATCTGCTAGTCACTTGGCATGCATGCAGAGAGGACAGGCTTCAACATACCAGCCCATCTGGGATCTTCTGAACTAAGATTGTATATAAATAACTAGCTAACTTACTGTGTAAGAGATACGAGATAACCAAGATTAGAGACTGTCAGTGTACGTTATTGGCCTGCTGTATTACAGGAAACTCAATGAAAAAGAAATAAAATGGATTGAAAATTAAAATTGCATTATGGACATTTTAATTTCAAGATCATTTATGGTTTGATTTGTGAGGCAGTATTGAGCCCCACCATCACTCCCGCACCTTTACCCACCTCTAACACAGAGCCCCCCCACTTAATAAATCCCACTTTAACCCCTGCGTAATGGTAATAATATATAAGGACCCATCCCGTACGCACAATTAACACCATAGAGCAATGTACAATAAATACATTATAATAGTAGTCAAGTTCATGAACTTACCATCCAACTCACTATCTGTCTCCAGTAAATCATCTCCTCCCTCCTCTTCTTTCATCATCACATCTTTCTCCTCCACTTCCTCTTCTTCCATTTCTTCTTTCACCATCAGAGTGTTTTCCTCCCCTTCCTCCTCTTCTTTCACCACAACTTCTTCTTCTTCCTCTTTCACTACAACATTAAGATCCAGTGTTTGACTGCAGTCCTCCAACTTCACTGCCACCATCTCTGGACCCTGCTGTGAACCCAGGTACTCTGTGGACTTGGCTTCAGACATGGTAGCTGGGCTGTGAGATGGATCTGTGTAATGTAAACAAAGGAAGAGCCATAGTGGAGAGTTAATTTCTCAAATTAGATTATCAGATTAACAAACACCTAACAAAGAATATGCACTACTATGAATTATTATAGTAAAGTGTCTTTCATGTTGGCTGGGCTGTGGCCTGATTCTCTACCCCTCTGGGTGAGTGGTGCACTCACATACATCTGAATGCAGGATACTTTATTATTACTTAATTATTTACAGAATCCAATATTCTTAATGTAAATAGTAAAAAAAACATGACCAAGAATCCATCCTTGATCCATCCTTTGTTATGTCTAAAAAACCTGATTTAACCCCATCAGTTAAGACACACTGCGTTCTGTCTGTTAAATAATATTCAATACAGCTACAATAACCTGGTCCAGATAACCTCTGAACAAGTAGGTAATGGTAATAATAAATAAGGACCCATCCCTAATACACAATTAACACCATAGACCAATAATGTACATTACATACAATTATAATATTAGCCAAGTTCATGAACTTACCATCCGTTCCTTCCTCTCCTCCATTTTCTTCTTTCACAATCACATCTTTCTCCTCCACTTCCTCCTCTTCTTTCATTATCACATCTTTCTCCTCCACTTCCTCTTCTATTTCTTCTTTCACCATCATAGCTTTTTCCTCCTCTTCCTCTCTTCCAGCCACCATCATTTCTTCTTCTTCCTCTTTCACTAACACATTATGTTCCAGTGTTTGACTGCAGTCCTCCAACTTCACTGCCACCATCTCTGGACCCTGCTGTGAACCCAGGGACTCTGTGGACTTGGCTTCAGACATGGTAGCTGGGCTGTGAGATGGATCTGTGTAATGTAAACAAAGGAAGAGCAACACATAGTGGAGAGTTAATTTCACAAACATTCAGATTACCAAACACCTAACAAAGAATATGCACTACTATGAATTGTTATTGTAAAGCATGGGTCACCAACAGGCGGCCCGCGGGCCGAATGCGGCCCACCAAAGCTTCCCATCGGGCCCGTGGAATATTTATGTTTTTTAAAATATTAATGAATTCAGAAAATGTGAGGAGGGAAATACCGTTTAGAACATATAGGGCGCGTTCGTAAATTCGTCGGAGCGCACACTGGATTCAACGTCGTCATGGAACCAAGTAATTTGATTGGACTAGAGGCAGTCACGTGGACGCTCTGATTCTCTCAGAGCGAATTTACGAACGCGGCCATAGCATAGATTCATATCGTTCTTCCAATGCAGGACGATTCAGACCTAACTCATTCACAAAGCTTCAACCTTGCATCTAAATAGCAGTAGCAAAGCTGAAACTAATTCCCGTCTTTTAAATGGAATTCGGCAGACGTAGCGCCTATTCGCATGCAAGAATGGGGACACACTCATAGCTCTCATTTAACATTTCGTTTTTTTTTCACATACTCATTTAACATTTCGTGTTTTTTTTCTTCACATGCTCTTGTTTAACATTTCGTGTTATAGGCTCTTTTTTCACATGCACATTATAGTGACTTAAATAACAAATAACTTCTCAGTCAAAACATGAATGAGGTAAATGGCTTGTTATGATTGTAGAACCCAGACAGCCCGGAGAGATGCACTAGTTGCCCTCTCGTTCAGATAACGTTCTGCTAATAATTCCACTGGCATGTCCATATCCAGCTTTTAAGTTGCTTTTAAAGTCTTTTTTTTCTGTGACGGGTCTCAGGGTATGACTCCTCAGGGTATGATACTCTGAAAGCTGCATGCCTTGTATAATTGTAACGGCGAAGATTGTATTGTTTTTCAATAGCTTCAGTGCAGATGAGGCATACAGGTTTTGCGTTACTAAATGTTGGCAGATGAATGCGTACTTGTCAGTCCATTCCTCATTAAAGCTGCGTTTTTCCACATCAATTTTACGCTTCAGGTTCTTTGAGAGTGACATTTTGCTTGATTGATAACTGAAAATGATTACAATGAAGTGAAGCCAAAATATATTGATCGCCCCCTGGTGGCTGGCTGCAGTATAGGTGTCAGGAGTCTGTTAACACCAGTGTTGCCACAGTTACTTTCAAAAAGTATTCTGATTACTGATTACTGATTACTCCTTTAAAAGTAATCTAGTTACTTTACTGATTACTTGATTTTAAAAGTAACTAAGTTAGATTACTAGTTACTTTTTTAGTTACTATTGGCAGCTGCCTAGGCACCCGACCCCCCCCCCCCCCGCAACATAAAAATGAAAACTGGTTTTGCCAAAACTCACTTTATTTTAACAGTAACTTAAATTACAGAATTAAACTTTAAACAATAACTTAAAACAACAAAATAAAGAGTCTTTCTTTGCCTCACCCAACATAAATACTTGTTTTTAAACAATAAAATGAATATAATCTTTATTTAACAGTAACTAGCAAGGAGTGGTTTCACAAAACCTAAATCCTACCCTGACCATTCAGATATGATCCTAATATAATCCTAATCCTAAACTGGGCGAGTCTGAGTTTATCAATGATCAACATTTATGTTCTTGTCATCCTTTGCTGACACAAACTCAAAATAATCCTTATATTTCCAGCTATTTAACGCATATCTCTGTTCTCGCTCCATTGTGTAGGCTACGCTTCTGTTTACACTGTGCAATCAGCGTGGTGATACACGTGAGCGATTCTGCTGCAATCTCGCGATAGTCGAGAGCCGTTTTTTGCGGGCATGGCCTTCCATAGTAACCTCGTGTTGAAAACGTGAGCACTGACGTCACTCCCCAAGACGCGAGAAAAGCAAACAAATGTTTGTTTACTATCGAACATTACAAAGAAATACTGCATTTAGCCTAAGTTATGAGGTAGTAACGCAATAGTAACGCACAGTCACTTGAATCCGATTACTGATTTGGAAATAGTATCGCGTTAGAATACTCGTTACTGGGGAAAGTATTCAGATTAGAGTAACGCGTTACCGACATCACTGGTTAACACTGATAATAAATCAATAACAAGCATTTTGTAAGAAAGTGAAGATATTAAACAATAATATGCTAATTATGCCTAAATAAAATAAATACAAATAAGTCCGGCCCCCACAGTGTAAGCTTCGAAAAATTCTGGCCCTTGGACAAATGTAGTTGGTGACCCCTGTTGTAAAGCGTCTTTAGCAGTGGCTGGGCCGAGACCCAATTCTCTACACCCTCTGGCTCTGGTGGGTTTGAAAGGAATACACTGGTCTAAGCAATATGGTGGTGTCTCAAATGGTAATGGTAAATGGACTGACCTATTCCAAAGCGCTTTACAATGGCCTCTAATTCACCCATTCACACACCACTGGCAGCAAGCTACCATGAAAGGCGCGAGCCCGCTCATTGGGAGCAATTTGGGGTACAGTGACTTGCCCAAGAACAGTTTGACATGTGGTCTGTCAAAATACTTTTGAATGCATGCAGGATTCTGCCACAGTACAGGATAGTATACAGGATTGCTTTGCTGCATTGAGAATCTCCCTTCAAGAAGCATTTCCATGCAATGCCGTTATAGATCCAGCAGGGGGCGACTGGCAGTAGACAGCATATGCAAAGTAGTATTATAAAGAAATGAAGAAGAAGCCTTGACAAATAGTGATGCTCCGATCTGATCGGCGCCGATCGGTATCGGCCGATATGGCCTTGATCGGAGTTCTCAAAACGGCCGATCAAACATGACCGATCAGTTTACAAAATGGCGTCGCCAGTCTGGAAATATTACACAGTGTCGGAAAGAGACAACAAATATGCCGTTTGTAATGTCTGCTCAAAAGAAATACCTTGCGGAGGAACGCCGAAGCGCACACTGGGCTCGACGTCATAAAGGGACCGAGTGCTTTGATTGGACGAGAGGCGTTCCACGAGTGCTGGTCAGAGTTTTGTTTTTTTGTTTTATTGATTATTGCTGACTTGCTGTCTTATCTCCTCCTAAATATGACTTGAAACTGACTGACTTGAAACAGTATTTTATATTTGGCTATAGCCTGTTTATGTTGCAGTTTAGTTTGGGTATGTTTATTGTTCCTCAGGAAAGCTACAGTTACAGTATAAGCTCCAAGTTCTCTAAGAGCCCCTAGTTCCTCTCATTCGAGTGGAATGTTGCACATTTGATGTGACAGTGTACATTTTATTTATTATGATTTTTATTTTCACATTTTATTTGTTTTTCCTGAAGTAAGCTACAGGTGGTTGTGAATTCAATAAAACAGATGGTCGTCAATTCATGATACTTTCTCATCTCCTAATTTCATTTAAATACTTAATATACAATGTCAATGGTGTTAAGAATAATTTAAAACATAAATAATGCTACACAATAAATAGAATGCTTCAATTGCCATTTTCGACGCTGTGATCGGTGATCGGTGATATCGGATCGGCAGATCACTGATTCCAGTGATCGGTGATCGGCACCAAAAACCCTGATCGGAGCATCTCTATTGACAAACACTCTAGCCAAGGTTAAGATACAATTATGGTGGGTATTGAGGTGGTCAGTATAGGATAT
Organism: Nansenia antarctica; assembly: GCF_963989245.1. NCBI lineage: Eukaryota > Metazoa > Chordata > Actinopteri > Argentiniformes > Microstomatidae > Nansenia > Nansenia antarctica. The sequence goes on along the minus strand of NC_137686.1, from coordinate 11,225,329 downwards.
CTTGACAGTTATAATAGATCATTTAAACACTACAAATTGAAAAGTTAGGTTGACAGAGTTGGAGTTGTGCATACAGGCCTAACGTTAGTGTATATGTTACTTTACTTGTTTAAATTCGTCCACCTGCTGCTACTCAGATAACTGTTGGGGAAGACTTTACTCTAACACCTTCAAATAATAACAATAAAAACTCTAAGAAACCGGAGCTGCTGATCACAAGAGGCCCTTTATTACAGACCGGGGCCTGAGCGAGTTCACGATGCAATTCTCTGGGCACTCAGAAATATCATCTCTTATAGAATTCTCCTGGGGAGTGGGGACCCCTCCCCAAATACTCATTTACATACCGTGCCCCCAACTCCCAGCTCAATATCCTGGGGCTGTTGCTGTGAAACCCTTTGATCAGTGATTAGGCTAACTCTTTCCCCCATATAGGCCTATTCCAAGCCTTTCTCATGATTACTCTGGGCATCATTAATAGCATACCTCCTGGCTGGCTGTCTCCCTGAATAACAAATGGTACCATCTATTGCTAAATTCCTTCTCTGAATTCATGAGGGTTAGGGAGAGAAAACAAGCTCTTCACACAAATCCAACTTTAAAACGTGCAGAGTCGTCTAACTCGTGTTTTTATGACTTTCGGTTTTGATACCTATTCAACTTCAATGATTACACAACAACACTCAACTCTTCAACAACCGACACTACCACTCTCAACCAGTCAACCAACCCTCCACCCGGTCCACTGAACTACCCCAGGCTCCTATCTATCTATCTATCTACCTATTTATCTGACTCTGTCTAACCTTCTATATATCTGTAACATACAATCCATCTATCTATCTATCAAACTCTGACTGTCTAACCATCTATCTTTCCAACATCATATCTATCTAACCTTTCAACTAAACAGACTAACTAGAAATGACATTCTGCAATATTTCATAGATAAATAAGGTCTAGATTGGAAACGAGGACACACTGTAACAGAAGTCAACAACTTTCAAAGCGACTCATCTATTCAGCCTTTGTAAATTCACCCTATTAAGTCTAGAATATCACTGTTCTTTACTCTGATATCCAGTCTATCCCATTTCGACCTCATTCAGAGCAGACATAGTGACTTTGCAACTGCAAACCAAGGCCTCACACGAGTTGCACAAAGGACAGACGAAAACGTTTTCTTGTGGAATGTTGATATGAAATCTAAATACTCATCAGAACATATGTTTGTTCCGTGGTGTATTCCGGTAGAAACGATCAAACCGATACAACATCTCTTCTGATTAGTATGTTCACCTCATTTAAACTTTCCTCAAGAAACAACCACCATTACGAGACGAATGAAACAATGCGATGCAGGACTTGCTGCTACGAACACGGTTTACTTACATTTCTGCGTTTTCACCAATGTGGAGATACCGGCGCTGCTCCAAACGGCCCTGTCGGAAGTCTTAAAAAATAAGAAATAAAATATATTTCCTCCAAGCTGGCGACATCGACGGACTCACATCAGGAGTAGAATGAAGCATGTTATAAACACGTTGTCGTCTTTTGATGACGTCATCACCGGGTCCTTCCGGAGCTGTGTTCTGGAACTCCGCCCACTTAACTCGGGTACATTTCTTAAAAATAAAAGCTTGTTTAAGCATTTAGAAATACTACATTTGGATAAAGTAAAGCAAATGATATGCAACTACATAATTCTTCTAATATCCTAATTATTGTGGTGAAAGACTGCTGCATTGCATAAGGGGACATATAATTGATTGTACACAAATAATCTTGCAAGGCTAAACATGATTACTACCACTGTACTCAGCAACACTTCTAGAATATGGATCAAGTGAGTTTCAACCATGAGGGGTGACATACAGCTGTGTCTTGTCGTGTAATTTCTACTAATTAATCAATAATAAAGATACACGTGAGTTGCTAGGCTCACAATAACTTACCACTAAGGTACACGATGTGATGAAACAAAGTCTCCTCAGTTTATTAAGAGCTCTTAGAGAAGCAAGATACAAAGCAAAGCTCTACCTCAGTTCTGAGGGGTTACTAAGGGGTACAAATACTAATAATACAACAATAAGGAAGACGAGATATTATCACTTCTCATCAACACAAACACATGTCCATCAGTGGGGTGGAAGCTGTTTAATGTTTGCACTTTTATTTCGAAAAATGAGAATACATTTCAATGAAAATCAATGACACACTGGCTAGTCAACTAACACAGCTTGTTTTGTGAGCCTGCTATTAATGTAAAGTATATTTTAGTTAACTAGGTAGCAGTAGGGATTACTCACCAAACCCACTGCATTACAATATATTGGCTTGTCTAGCGAATTTATTCAGATGACTCAGGGTCGATCACTCTCTATGCTTGGGAGTCAAATGAATTGCCTGACCCAGCTGAAACCACTTTACACTTTACAAGTGTTCTGGGTCCTTTGTGTTACAGATGAACGAGGCACCTAGCAGACATCCTGTCTGTGATCAAATCGACAAACCCCTTTTTTCCTTGCTATTACATTTGAATGTTTCAGTAGTTGGGTGTATAGTCATGTTTGATCTTATTTTAATGTATGTTTTATGAGTAGTGTGTTGTTGTCATTTTCATTATTGTGAGATGTTCCTTTCCAGTATTTTGTTGTGCCTTTTTAATAACATTCCACAGAAACCCAGCCAAATGGTCAATCAGCTCATGACAATTGGTATGGAGCTCATTACAGTGGTTATTGGGATGTAAATAGTGTCACACCTCTGGCTGATGTCTCTGTGGAAAACACTGTTTATGAAATGAATACTTTTGTTGTGTTACTTGCCAGTGAGTGTCCCCATTTGATAAAAAGGTCTTTTGATATTTAAAGGTTAAAACCACACCCAGTGTTGGAATGGGATGAATTGGATTTGGGCTTCAACGTACACTTCAGTCCAAACTTCAACATGATGACTGAGCCAAAAAACTAAAACAAAATTGTGTGCACATATTGCAGCGATGAACTGTCTTTCCACAACAGTATTGTTTTGTGTAAATTCTAGATCCCTTGAGCCAACATCTTGCTTCTTGTGACATAACAGAAGATTATATACACTTGCTGTTGTTTTAATGATGTTTAATGACTGTGTTATGGGCCTATAGGTACGATACTTTATTCAAGTTGTTGTTTTAATGATGTTTAAAGACTGTGTTATGGGCCTATAGGTATGATACTCTATTCAAGTTGCATGTGTATCTTTGTGAGAAAGGATCTGTTATAAAATGATCAGACCTGTTTCTTTCTCTCGTGCATTGCGTCACTTGCTATTAGCAATGTGTCTAAATGATCAAATACAACTCAGATGAAAGATTTATATTTGAAATAGAACATTTGTTATTTTAATAATCACAAAAAACATACTCACACACAAATAAACAAGTTAACCGCTTAAAAACCCTGAGGTTAAATAAATAACTATTTACAGAGAGGAGATAAAAGATCCATATTTGAAATTGAACATTTGTTATTTAAATAATCACAAATAAACACACACTCACACACAAATAAACGTTAAGCGTATTCCAGCAGGGTTCCAGCAGGGTTCCTGTCACAAGCCGAGGATGGTGCTGACAGCCTGGTTACTCTGCCAGGCTGTCCACATGGTCCTTTACTGGCACGCTGTGCTCATCCACTACCTGAAAAATAATACCAATGCCAGGATACCACCTTCAGGTTTTGTGTGGATATGCTCAGATCTTGCTTCCTCTAACATTCTACACATGACAAAGATATACAATCATCAATAATTAACTGAATACAAAATGAAGCAGAATTATAACCTGCAGGAAATGACATGCCCACAATGAATATAGAATATCTCCACAACCATAAGGGCCATTGTAATAATCTTGGTATCAGATGAAAGCTAACACCTGTGGGATGTCAGAATCAAAATAGATGTTACTGTGTAGTAGCAAATAGAGCTAGGACTTTGTATGTAATCAGTATTCCAATGTATGTTTAGTACTTGTGTAGAGTTAGAAGCTAGTATGTGAGCCAGTGACACTTTGGAGAGGTTTTAGTACAGGTATGTCCAGACGGACCACCAAATTGTGCCATTTGGAGAACTTTTGGCACCACCAGTGCCATTTGACCTTTCTCATGTACCAAACTGTAAAACTAATTATATTTCACTGACAGATCACTATAGGTATACATTCCATCCAAATTCAACTGTTTTCTCACTTGTTTTGAAAAGTAAACCATTCACCTCTATACATTTTCTCACTCAAAGAAAATCATACAAAGAAAATGAAGTTTGACTCAGATTTATTGTCAAAGTGAGAATATACAGAATTACAATGAAAGCAAACTTTGAAATATGAAACAGAAAATATAATCAAACATAAAAAAAAAAAAAAACTTGACATTTCAGAAATAATAGGTAAAAACACATCAGAAGTATATACAATGTCTGCCACTCAGTCATTTGCACCTGCATTTGCACTTTCTTCACCACAAGAATGTTTCCTGGATAGGATTTCACTATGAGGTGAATAGTGAAATAAGATACATTTTTATCTAATCATGAAACTAGGTTGAACTATCCCGTTAAAAACCATGATATCTGTGACCCCTAAACAGTCTGATACTCCAACCCTACTCCTACACTTAAGAGCAGGAATTCTGGTCTTGATCGGGGATGTTGACGGTACCACTGTAAGTTGTTGACATTGCCTTCATAGTTACAGGAGAGAGTGACGTCTGATCCTTGGAGGACATTCACCTCAGTTCTCACCGGCTGTATTGAATCCTCAAGACTATGATCTGCAACACATTCATATGGTCATTATGTTGTAAAGTTATTCCTGATGATGTTTTAATGGTAAACTGACAATCTGGATTTGATGCACCTCATGAGAAGATTTTGATGTAGAATTGTATGTGAATTATTAGTTATCTGATCGAAAACTACTTATACAATAATTCAATTGTAATGTTATCTTACTTCTAACAACATGAATATTTAAAAACTTACCAAGAAATGTTGAGAGGAGCAAAAACAATATGAGCAACATCCTGACGAAGCTTGGAAACAGACTGACAGCTAGAGACAGTGAGAGCTGAGTAGACAGTCCAACCACACGCACGCATGCACACACGCACACACACACCCACTATTGTAACTGTGTTTGCATACAAGCCTGATTTACTTTTAAAGTTACAGCACTGTATCTGCCTTGTTTGATATTTCTCTGTTGATAAGGATCAAGGTAATTCTGAACAGCAAACCTGCATCTAAATGTATGTGTGTCAATTGGCATGTTTTTGTACAGTGTCTCTGGGTTTCCTGTCACTGTGGGCTGCAGGGCGCAGTAGTAGAGAGCAGAGTCTGTCCCTTCAGCAGAGGAGATCTCCAGATCCACACGTTTCTGTTCTTTGTCATGTGTGATGTTCAGTCCTGGTATTGGGTTGGTTACTAGTCCTATGTACTCCATAATGAGGAACAGTGGTGCTGATCCAGGGTTCTGGCGGTACCATAACAGATTGTTAGTTGTGGATGAGCTGGTGTACTTGCAGGAGATGTTAACACTACTACCCTCCATAGCATGCACTACATCTCTGTGTGGGGTGATTGTATCTTCTCCAACACTTGGACCTGTGAAAGAGGAGAGGTATGACGCTGTTTAGTAAATACACATTATTTCTGTCTAATATTTATCTAGAAACCCAAACTGTATTACGCTCTGGTTGAGAGAGTCTGCTAAATGGCTAAAATGTAAACGAATGAAATGTTAATAACATGTTCCGGATGTGTATACACTCAGTATTTCTCCTCATGTTCAATTGACAAGGAGTGAATTCTTACCCACAAGAGTACAAAACAACATCACTGAATAGAGCAGCATCGTAGCTAAAGCACTGTGTCTGATAGAGAGACTAGAAGCTTTGCTGAACCAGAGTGATCTTCACTTGGAACATTCACTGAGGAATGGTGCATGTTAAAGGTGACTCTGTTCTGCTCACTGTCTGTTGGGACTGATGTTGAGCTCCTCCCCTTTAACACAATAGAATGTTGAGTAATTGGCTTCAGTGAGACAACCTGTTGCCAATGCACTGTAGTGTCCTCATCACCCCACTAGGTGTCAGTGTAAGGTAACAAATTACTAGAGACTAAACACTCTCAAGTAAATTGGAGGTTTTTGTAGTGTTTCTGGGTTTCCTGTCACTGTGGGCCTCACAGCACAGTAGTAGAGAGCAGAGTCTGTCACATCAGCAGAGGAGATCTCCAGATCCAAGCGGTTTCCAGTAACTTTAGCAGACAATCTTGTGTTTGGATTCAGAGGATCTGCATGCCTTGAGCTAGTCCCTGATCCCAAGATGGAAATGAGGAACTCTGGTCGTTTTCCTGCGTCTTGACGATACCAGAACAATTGATCTGCACCTATAGAAGTTCTGGAGTTGTTGTAGGAGAGAGTAACATAGGTGCCTTCTACACTAGACACTTCAGTCTTGACTGGAGTGAGGTCCTGCGAACTGACTCCTGCATATGAAAGTATATAGAAATATTCAGTTATTCATGGGAATGAATCTTATATTTTCAGTCATGAATGACATGACTAAGTAGCTCAATATTGAATTTTATTCAATCGCATGAGTATCACCACATGTTCATGGCCTACCCATAACTATCACCAGGAACAACACAGAACACAGCAACACCATCTTAGATGAAACAGAGATGAAGGGACAGAGAGCACTGCTGTTTCTGGAAGTTTCATCCTCTCTTATGTACTTCTCTGCCTCTGTAGCCCCTCCCCTTCCACAAGCCCCTCCCCTTAGTGTCAGTAGGTATGTTTCATGTACCGTAGGTTCATGTGAGGTTTTTGTACAGTGTCTCTGGGTTTCCTGTCACTGTGGGCTTCACAGCACAGTAGTAGAGAGCAGAGTCTGTCACATCAGCAGAGGAGATCTCCAGATCCAAGCGGTTTCCAGTAACTTTAGCAGACAATCTTGTGTTTGGATTCAGAGGATCTGCATGCCTTGAGTTAGTCCCTGATCCCAATATGTACATGAGGAACTCTGGTGGTTTTCCTGCATCTTGTCGATACCAGAAAAAATAATCTGAACCTGTAGCAGTCTTGGAGTAGTTGTAGGAGAGATTAACATTGGTGTCTTCTACAGTAGACACTTCAGTCTGGACTGGAGTGAGGTCCTGAGAACTGACACCTGGGCAGAAAATTATTTTACAACATTATTGATCATTACCTTTAATTTGATCTTTATTTAACTTAAACGATTCAAACATGAGCAACACAATGAGTATCATGGTAAAACATTATATCACCTACCCATAACTATGTTCAGGAGCAGCAGAGAACACAACAACATCATCTTACATGAAACAGAGACAAATGATAACTGAACATTCCATCCTGGTGTTTATGTACTTCACTCTCTGTTTAGCCCCTCCCCTGCCACAAGCCCCTCCCCTTAGCATAGTTCAGTGTATGTAGGTGTGTTTCATGTACTGTAGGTTCATGTGAGGTTTTTGTACAGTGTTTCTGTGTTTCCTGTCACTGTGGTCGTCACAGCACAGTAGTAGTGAGCAGAGTCTGTCACTTCAGCAGAGGAGATCTCCAGAGAAACATTCTTGTCGTTTTTCTGGATGTTAGCTGACAGGCGAGGGTATGGTGGAGTAGCGTTTACTATAGAGCCCTGTTCTGAGATGTACAGGAGGAACTCTGGTTTAGATCCTGGATATTGGCGGTACCACTGTACGTTACGGATACTGCTGTCATCATATTTACAGGAGAGGTGGACATTTCTCCCCTCCACAGCATGCTCTTCTGGAGAGTTTGGCTTTATATCCCCAAAACTGATTGCTGAAAAATGTGTATTACATTGTGAATATATTGCGTGTGTGTCATATCATATGTAACATACTGTATATGCAACACTCTCACTGCAATATGAGATTAGATTCAAAGACAAAAACTGCAGATTAAATACAGTACATTCTAACTCACCTGAAAGAGCTGTAAAGAGGAGAAAGGAGAGGAGCAACATCTTGGCAGACCTTTGAGCAGTGTGTAGAGACACTGTCCTGAACTGTGAAACATGAACCGTCAAGTAAGTGGGGGTTTTGTTGTGTGGAAAAGTAGGTTTGCTTTGTGGTAACTTCATCACATCAGGTCACATCTGGGCACCTGCCTCTCAGCTCATGACTGCCCCCTACATTCTGTACACCACACCTACTAGATGTATCTGGAATCTGGATGCTGGATGTTTGCAAGATTAGTGAGAGAAGAATATCACAGCCTTGGGTCCAAGGACGAAGCAAAACAATCAACACAGGATTACAACTTTTATTTTAAGCAAGGCTTTATTTCAAGCAGAAGAATACATATGCTTTTTGTTTACCCAGACTTTCTGCAATACAAATATGTAAAGAATACTATAAATAAAATGTCATATTGAATTATAGAAAATGATAGATTTGCATCACCACACAATATCTCCACTGATGCTCTCTTGTGAGGTTTTTGTACAGTGTTTCTGGGTTTCCTGTCACTGTGGGCTGCAGGGCGCAGTAGTAGAGAGCAGAGTCTGTCACTTCAGCAGAGGAGATCTCCAGATCCACACGTTTCTGGTCTTTGTCATGTGTGATGTTCAGTCCTGGTATTGGGTTGGTTACCTGTCCTATGTACTCCATAATGAGGAACTGTGGTGCTGATCCAGGGTTCTGGCGGTACCATAACAGACTGTTAGTTGTGTCTGAGCTGGTGTACTTGCAGGAGATGTTAACACTACTACCCTCCATAGCATGCACTACATCTCTGTGTGGGGTGATTGTATCTTCTCCAACACTTGAACCTGTGAAGGAGCGGTATGGTGCTGTTTAGTAACATAATTTCTGTCTAATATTTATCTAGAAATCCAAACTGTATTACGCTCTGGTTGAGAGAGTCTGCTAAATGACTAAAATGTAAACAAATGATATGTTAATAACAGTTGGTAATCCAGCTAAATATATATTCAGGACGATGACGTATGTTCATTTGACAAGGAGTGAATTCTTACCCACAAGAGTGCAAAACAACATCACTGAATAGAGCAGCATCGTAGCTAAAGCACTGTGTCCGATAGAGAGACTAGAAGCTTTGCTGAACCAGAGTGATCTTCCCTTCACTCTTAAAGGTGAATCTGTTCTCCTCACTGTCTGTAGGGAGTGATGTTGAGCTCCTCCCCTTTAACACAATAGAATGTTGCTGTGGGCTGCAGGGCGCAGTAGTAAACAGCAGAGTCTGTCACTTCAGCAGAGGAGATCTCCAGATACAGTTGGGTCTTCTCTGTGTTCAGTTTACCAGAGAGGCGAGGGTCCAGAGACTCAGCAGTCCCTCTGGTCCCAGTGGAGCCTACAAGGAGAAGGAGGTACTGGGGAGCAGATCCTGGGTTCTGCTTGTACCATAGTAGAGAGAACGCTGAGGAGTAGTTACAGGACAGAGTAACTTTGCTGCCTTCTTCTCCATGTACTTCATGTTGGTTTGACTGGATAGTTTGCCCAGAACTGACACCTGGAAACATGAGGAAGTGAACATCGAGTTATTACTTTTTTCCAAACATGAAGTATTTTATCATTTTATAACTACTAAGTAATTTGAACAGATAATACTACAAATGCAGTATTTTCCCAAAATAAATATGAATACTATAATAGGTTGAAGCAGTACGCTACTTACCAAAAAGTGGTGAAAAAAAGACAATTGAACAGAAACACAATATTGTTGGGGTCGGACGTCAATATGACAAAGAAGCGTTTTAATGCACCAAACTAAATTTCGCTGCAAGGTTTTCACTGGATCATGTCAGCCTGTCTTTCTGTTGAAGCTCCACCCCAAAGGACTTTAATGCAGTCAGGTTTTTGTACAGTGGTTCTGGGTTTCCTGTCACTGTGGGCTGCAGGGCGTAGTAGTAGAGAGCAGAGTCTGTCACTTCAGCAGAAGAGATCTCCAGATCCACACGGTTTCTCTCCTTATTCAGGTTAACAGATAGTCGAGGGTACGGAGGATCAGCTCTCACTACATAAACTTTATCTCCATATGCTGAGATGAGGAGGAGGAACTGAGGAGCAGATCTGGGATGTTGGTGATACCATAACAGACTACTTGATGCACTACTAGTTAGTGAGTAGTTGCAGGAGAGCTTGACATTGTCACCCTGGATCGCATGTTCTTCCAGACTGATGGAGAATATTTCATCTTCGTAACTGTCACCTGCAGAAAGTTAAGATTGTGTAGTTAGTAATTTCTTGGCAAATCGTAATATGTTTTTTTTTGTTATGAATATATTATGTTGTCAAAGTTGTTAAGAGGTTATTACACATCTATTCTGTTACTGTATTTCACTTACCTACGAATGTTAAAAGTCCAAAGACTATCCAACACAGCATGGTTGATGTTCAAGCTGACAATGAACAGAGAAGAACACTTCATGCCACTCTGGTTCTCCTCTTCTTCTTCTTCTTCTTCTTCCATTCTAGCTCCTCCTCTCAATGCAGTTGTACATGACATCTCCTTTCAGAGAGGATCTTCTGAAGAGGAGGAACCACAGTCAGGGAAGAAGATGTGTTAGAAAGAATAAGCTTTGTTTTTCATGTCTGATTTTCAAGACCAATAAGAAACAATGAAGAAAACCTCTCTCCAATCTACCCTTTGTTATGGAGTTTCAGATACATGTTTTCATATGACTTTAATGTCCACTGAATTAATGTCAACACCTGAGAAAGATAACAGCAGTGATTGAGTTATTAACTGCCTCTATGTTTTTACAATGGAGTTAATGTGATAGTTTGACCTTATGTGAGGTCACATTGTGTAAAGTGTTGCCCCCATCACACTAAACATGCTGCCACTCGTTCACCCAACAGGTGTTACCACAACAATACTCTTATCTCCAGAGCCTCTGCAGCCGTGTGGCTGATACTGAACTGTGGTGAGAGAATGACCTGTAAACTGGTCTACAACAGGGCCTTTCTCAGCGTAGGGGTTTTTGTACAGCCTCTAGGAGACTTTGTATCAGTGTGCGGCCCTCAGGGCGCAGTAGTAGAGAGCGGCGTCTGTCAGAGTCACTGGTTTGATCACGAGGCTGATGGACTTTGGAGACGATTCAATCGTATATCGACTATCAGTGCTGTGTTCATCTTTGTTTGTTCCTGCACCTTTATACAGTAGAAACTCAGGCGCCTGGTTAGGATGTTGCCGGTACCAGAAAAGGTGGATGTTTTGGCTGCTTGAATCATAGGAGCACCTCAGTGTCGCAGAGCCTCCTTCTGTATGGGTGTATTCTTCCTTCTCAGGAGTCATTTCATCACCACATACTAAACCTGCAGTGGGAAAACTATTATGTCAATTATTAAAAACAATATATGTATATGATATATGTGTTTATATCAGCATGACTATCTACATTAATATTCTTGTTTGTATTTTCATACGATTGTTTCGTAACAATATGAATAATCTCATGGTGATAATAAGGATATCAGGAGACTTGTTGTTGTTATTGTTGTTGTTGTTTACATGTGTTGTTTACCTGTAGTGATGATTAGAATCAGGACACTGAGGGGTTTCTCCATCTCCAGACAGACTGTTGCAGGCCTTCACTCTCCTCTAAAGTCTTCCTCTGTGTGTTACTGTGGGCTTTACAACCAGCTGGGACGTCACCACACCCACCAAGGAAACAGGAGGGGCAGGTTTACTGTTCTATAGCTTCAGTGTGTGTGTCTGTTTGTCTGTCTGTCTCACTATCTGTCTTGTCTTCCTGCCTGCCTTCCTGTCTGTCTGTCTGTCTGTCTCTCTGTCTGTCTGACTGTCTTTCTAAAACTTGATGAAAGTAATTTAAGATCGGATACAGTGAGTGTGTGTGTGTGTGTGTGTGTGTGTGTGTGTGTGTGTGTGTGTGCGTGTGTGCGCGTGTGTGCATCCATGTGTGCAGGATATATTCCAGGACCAGGTGCAACCACAGTCTCTCTGATAACCTAAAGCCTCTACCAGAGTGCATCTGATGTAAAGTTGTGGTCTGGATATGACTTCTGACCTCATTAGATAATAACATCTTATCTCTGCTCAGCTTTTTGTACAGCCTCTTCCAGCTGTTGCATCACTGGGTAGTCTGAGTCAGTACCCAGAGCACAGTAGTAGAGACCTGTGTCTGCCAGGGTCAGATGCTTTATGACAAGTTCAGTTGATATTGTGTGTGTTATGGATTAATATCAACTATCAGAGGTATGTCCAGTACTGCTCAATGATCATGCACCTTTATACAGCAGATACTGAGGTGCCTGGTCAGGGTAATGCATAAACCAGTAAAACCTAATAGCGTGCCTCTTAGATTTATAAGTGCAGCTCAGTTTCACAGATTCTCCCTCTTTTCCACAGACTTCAGGTGTAACAGGAGACATGGAATCTCCAGCCACCAGTTCTGTAAAAATACAGAAACAACATGATTGCAGTACAGTAACATAACCTCCGTCCAAAGATAGAAGAAAATACGTTCAAAGCAAGTTCATTAAATGGTAATGATGATACTAGTTTACGATATTAAACTTTAAAACAGAAACATTGTTTACCTGAGGCAAGGAAAACGCAAAAGTGTGCACGCACACACATAAAACACTTTGCACACACACACACACACACACACACACTCTCACACACACACACACACACACACACACACACACACACACACACTCACACACACTCACACACACACACACACACACAAACTATTTCCTCAGTAGACATTTTCAGAATATACTTTCATATAGAAAAAATAGGAAATAGGGCAATTAGAACCTCTGCTGCAATGTCAGTGGAAATAGCTCCTTAGCTGAGGAGAGAGAGAGAGAGAGAGAGAGAGAGAGAGAGAGAGAGAGAGAGAGAGAGAGAGAGAGAGAGAGAGAGAGAGAGAGAGAGAGACAGAGAGAGAGAGAGAGAGAGAGAGAGACAGAGAGAGAGAGAGAGAGAGAGAGACAGAGAGAGAGAGAGAGAGAGAGAGAGAGAGAGAGAGAGAGTATCTGACTAGAAGTGTCCTCCACTGGCAGTTGCAAGTGTTGTTCCCTCTGGATGCTGGTTCTGTTCTGAGGACTCTGGTGTTTAGTGTTTCCTTTGGAGAACCGCTTGGTTAAACTCACTGCAGCTCATGAACACGGCCAGCGCTGTGGCCAGCTGCAGCCCGAACCACGAGTTACGTTCTTTGACGTTTTCTTTACATTTACATTTGACATTTTTGGCATTTAGCAGACGCCTTATTCCAAAGCGACTTAGAATCGATACATTTGACTAAAGCAAGTGAATCATCAGTTCACCAGTTCTAGCAGGAAGAGTGATCTAGCTCAGGCCAGGGGCCACTGGCAGTTGTCGTGATAGAAGAAGAAAGATAATTAATTAATAGACACTGGAGCAAGGGAGGCAGTAGAGTCTTAGGAGGCATAGTATAGGGAAAAAGCAGGTGTCTCAGGAGACACAGTGCTGGGGGGTGGTAGATGTCTCAGGAGGAGCAGTTAAGGTGTAGCCTGAAGAGATGGAGGTCTTCAGTTTCCGACGGAGGATGGGTAGTGACTGCGGTTCTGACAGCCGTGGGCAGCTCATTCCACCAGCGGGGAGCCAGTGTAGTGAAGAGACGTGACCGGGCAGAGTTTAATTCAACTGATTGATTTAGTAGTTCAATTCTGTATTAAAACAATTTGTCGTTCAATTAGAGAAACGCACCAATAACGCCCTGGTGTTTAGTCAGGACATAGGAATTATTACTATACATAAATATTGAGTTATGACATTTTGAATGAGACACTTTCATAAATCGTCATCTATTATTTGTTGATTGAATAAGGTTAAATGTTGGAAGAGTATCCTACAGTTCTACCAACTGGTTTTCCGTCCATGTCCTGACGCATCGAAACAGCTTTGTGTTTCACCATTCATCCTCAGAATGACAGTTGGTTTACAATTCAGCTGATTTGATTTCTCATTCCTCGACAGTTAATCACAAACAACATTCTCATGGAGCACTCGCACACACACACACACACACACACACACACACACACGAATTTCGATCGAAAAACCATATGATACCATGAAAACACTGATGATTACCATAACAAAATCTTACATGACCTAGCTCTGTACTTACCATGACTTTGGGTGCAAATTGCAACGACTCAAACCCTGAGGCCTACACCTCACCTAAAGCCTGGGACTATCCTAATCCTTACCCCCCCCCCCCCCTCTCTCTCTCTCTCTCTCCAGCCCAGCTGTGCGGGGAGGGGTGGAGCCAGGTGGGGGAGGCCTGCCTGCGGATCAACAGCAGCAGGGAGAGCTACGACAACGCCCAGCACTACTGCAGGACCTGGAGGGCAACATCGCCTCTCTGACCACCGGCAAGCAGGTGGACTTTGTCCTGGACGAGCTGCAGAAGCTCATGCTGCAGGACAAGGTACCGTACTATAATAATAATAATAATAATAATAATAATAATAATAATAATATAATAATGATAATAATAATAATAATAATAATAGCAACAACTTTTATTTGTATAGCGCTTTTCTGCAAATGTTGCAGCTCAAAGTGCTCCAATCATTATATAATCATCATTTAATTATTTAGCTCATTTTAAAGGCAATATTAAAAAGATTTTTTAAATCAATCCACAATTTGGGTGCATAAAATGAGAATGCAGCCTCACCAAATCCCCGTAGGTACCGTACTATAGCAGCTGGTCTCAGATCAGTCAAACTGTGATAACTCAACAAAATTGAGGTAAGGGTCAGGGCACATTGTTAGGGTAGGTAAGTTTAGTAGTTAGTTAGTGTGTAAAACGTGTCGTGAACCCGTGTGTGAAACGTGTGTGAACCGTGTGTGAACCGCATGTGAACCATGCGTCTCCCTCCCTGCTGCGTCCCCAGCGTCTGTCCCTCTGGGTGGGCCTGAGGAAGATCAACGTGTCCGTACTGGGGCTGGGGGGTGTGTGTGTGTGTGTGTGAGTGTGTGTGTGTGTGTGTGGACAGTGTCTGGAGTGGCAGACCGGGGACTGTCTGGGTGAGTGTGAGTGTGTGTGTGTGAGTGTGTGTGTGTGTGGGGGGGGGGGTGTGTGTGTGTGTGTGTGTAGACAGTGTCTGGAGTGGGTACAGTGTGATCCTCTCTCTCTCTCTCCCTCCCTCTCTCTCTCTGTCTCTGTCTCTCTCCCCCCCCCCCTCTCTCTCTCTCTCTCTCCCTCCCTCTCTCTCTCTGTCTCTGTCTCCTGTCTCTCCCGCCCCCCCCCCTCTCTCTCTCTCTCTGTCTCTGTCTCTCTCTCTCTCTCTCTGTCTCTGTCTCTCTCTCTCCCCCCCCCTCCTCTCCCCCTCTCTCTCTCTCTCTGTTTCTCTCTCTCATACACTCGTGCTAAGGCACATCTTAATTGCATGCCCGCATCAGAACACAGGTCCTTGTCTGACCCTCAGTAATGGTTTCCCCTGTGAGGCTGTGAGTAATATACACCGGGATGAGAGAGAAGGGGAGAGGGCACTCTACTGAGCCTCTCTAGTGAGACCGCTCTCCTCGCTGTCACGGAGGCCTTCCACTCTGCTCAAGCTTCCTCCCTCTCCTCTGCTCTCATGAACGAACGAGTCGTTTAATGACCAACACACGACCAAGGTCGGTGGAATTTGTTGTCGGTACAGATGGAAAAAACCTCAATACAGCAGTACTGTCAAATTCATCAAACATGACTATCACAATGGACGATGTACACACATAACCACAAAGACAAAATCATAGTCAATGTTTACAACTTATAAAGTGCAGTACATCTGGCAGGGTTAGTGCAGTGAGTCAGGTGTTGAGAGTCCCTATGGCAGAGGGGAAAAAACTGTTCCCCGCCTCCACCATCAGACCCCTGCAGCTCATCCAGAACGCTGCTGCCCGTCTGGTGTTCAACCGCCCCCAAATTCTCCCATGTCACCCCTCTCCTTTGAACCCAGTAGCAGCTCGCATCAGATTCAAGACCCTGGTGCTCGCCTACCGGGCAACAAAAAAGAACAGCCCCTTCCTACCTGCAAGCAATGGTCACCCCCCCCCCTGTTACGATGGGGTAATGTGTTTGGACCCAGGCGCAGAGTAGAACAGAGTAGACGGAAGCAGGAGTATAATAAATAATAACGGTACTCTTTATTTTGAGTAAACGGAACAAATAATAACCGCACAGTAAGCGAATAAACAAAAGAGGAGAAAACAAGTCTCCGATAAACGTTTTAAATAATAACAGGAACAAGGCAGAGCAATGTACTTACAATCGTCAACTATACTTATTTCCTAATCCGGCGAGGAACAATAAGGCTAAGAAGAATCGTATACATATAACAAACGCAACATGAAGTGAACAACCGACAACCAGAGGGGAAACAGAGGGATCTAAATAGCCACAGCCAAACAACACACACCAGGTACAAATCAGTTAATTAGGACAGACAAATGCATACATAAAACACCAGAGGGCGCCAAAGGGTCGCTCCACAATAAGGTCGCTTCCCCAAC
>NC_137686.1:10741265-11206265 GCF_963989245.1 Nansenia antarctica | reverse complement strand
CTCTCTTCCCCCCTCTCTCTCTCTCTCTCTCTCTCTCTCTCTCTCTCTCTCTCACGTGTTGCTCTGCATTTGTCGCTCCCTGCAGAGGTTTAACCTTTAATCTTTTTCCACCTTAGTTTTTTTGCTGTCTGTTCCCTACACTGACTCACTGGCAGGCAGTATTTCCTCGTGGCTTCTGGAGGGGTGTCCAGAAATATAGCCCGGGTGAGCCCCTCAACCAGGTCTCGGGGTGGTAAAAGGGTAGCCCCTCGGCCCCGAGCCTGGTGGAGTGGAGAGGAAAAACAACTACCCATACGCCGAAGAAGAAGAAGTATTTCCTCTGTGAAGGATAACGTGAGGCCGTGTTTCCTCTGTGAAGGATAACGTGAGGCCGTATTTCCTCTGTGAAGGATAACGTGAGACAGTATCGGGAGACAAGTAGTTCACAAACAGGCAAAACACTCCATTGCAATACGATTTCTACAAGATATCATTCAAAGCCATGGCCCTAAAACAAACTCCAACTGTTTCCTTTTGCATTTTAACAGCCGAGTTGTAATTAAATGTAATTTATTGTGTTTACCTTGACAAGACAATGTCTCCAGGTGCCTGTGGGAGCGCACACTTCACACACTCCCTGGCGGTGCATAGCTGATCGCCGGGCCATAAAAGTACAGCTGTCTAATGATCTAGTCGTTTTTGGCAAAAAAAATTGGGCCGCTACCCACACCTTTAGCTGTGTAACTCATTCCACGAATGCAAGTTGTACCTCGTTGTAAAGGTGACTAATCAGGCTTTCCAACGATATAAAATATAATACCAATTGGTATTATTAAAGGGGAGCAAGAATCGACTGAAATAAAGTTTCCAAACTTTTTTTGAGGGGTTTAGTAGTTCATTCACCAGGAGTCAGGAGGTAGAGCCGCCGTCTAATGATCGCAAGGTTGGCAGATCGGCGGTTCGAGTCCCCGGCTGGGCACATGTCGAAGCGTCCTTGGGCAAGACACTGAACCCCAAATTGCTCCCAGTGAGTGAGCGGGCCGGCGACCTTGCATGGTAGCTTGTCGCCGTTGGTGTGTGAATGTGTGTGTGAATGGGTGAATGAGAGGCCGTTGTAAAGCACTTTGGATAAAGGCGCTGTATAAGTGCAGTCCAGTTACCACTTAGGAGGCCTTGTTGTTGGTCTATCTAGTCCAACCAGGGTTTTTACTTTTATCGTCAAGGTCCAGTTTACCCTTTTCTAGACACAGCCGAGTCCATCAATTTAATTTCCTAATGAAATAATTTATTCATTTCGTAATCGTTTTTTTTCAATGCTAACATTTTATTTAATCGGTGAATCGGTATTGTTTCATAGTCCGGGTCTCCTTTTTTATGCGTTAGCCGCTTGGAACTCTGGGAAGTGGCCAATTTTCTGTACAGCCTCCTCAGCCCAGTGGGCCTCCAGCGCAGCGACCGCTTCATCCACCTGGTAGCGCAGCGCCTCAGGAGACGCCAGCAGGCGCAGCAGATCACGGTTGTCCATCTCCAGCAGCATGCCCGTGACCTTGGGGGCGATGCTGGGGTGCATGCTGAGGATGGATGGGAAGAGACGCTCACCTGGAGGGAGGGGAGAATAGATATCAGTAACAGTAACTGTTGTAACTTTATAGGTTACCTGATCGATTGACAGTTAAAAGAGATTGATTAATATGTTACATGATTGATTGACAGTTAAAAGAGTTATTATTTATCGTTAAGGTAGTTAAAAAAAAAGAAGTACATTTCTGTTGTATTAGTTAAAGAATGGGTTTCAGAACTGCAGTTTCCAGAATGCCTTGCAGCAAGACGTCTCACAGAAGTTGACAGTTTGTTGTTTTTGAGAAATGCGAATTGTACCGTCCAGAATATGAAAGTGAATATCTTAACAGCTTGTTTTATTGAATTGAAAGTGATCACAAGTGCATGTCAGCAGATTTGTATATAAAGAACCTTTCGCTTGATAACACCAGTCCTAGCCATCATTTCAGGAGGTAGAAATTCTACAGTAACTGTAACAGCTAATGGGTATCCATAGAAACAGACAAATAGACTCGCCTATCATCTGCTTCTGGTCCTCATGGGGAACTGTAGCCAGTATGGAGGCAGTCAGTGTCTCCTGGTCCTGGTCCTGGACATGGACAGCAGGTTGCTGCACGGGGACTTGTAGCTGGGGAGCCGTGTGCTGCTGGCGGTCGTGTCCACCAGCGGTGGACTTGTTCTGGGGCACAGCGTGCAGCCGTGCCATAGCTGGATCACCATCTGCAACGGCAGGGTGCTTTCTCAAGGCCTGGGTAGCTGAGAGGGGAAGATAAGCATAACCAAAGGGATATTTATGGCAAATGTTTGGATAGTGCTCTTGTCTCTATGTCAGGGGTCCCCACACCTTCTGAAACATCCCATTCAAGCATCTTTCAAGGACTTTCAAGACTCGATTCCCTCAAATTCAAGGACCCAACACGGCATAGTTTGAGACGGAGCTAGTTGACGAGCTGAGTAAAACATTTTTGAATATATATTATTTATTTTTGGGGGAGAGAGAGAGGGGAATTCAAGTACTTTCAATGGCCCATGTCTATTTTCAAAAAACTTTTAAGACCTTGATTTATTTTTCTCAAACTCACAAACTTTCAAGGGTTTCAAGGACCCGTGGGAACCTTGCTATGCGCAGGGATGCTTCACTAAATAAACTGACCTATGTGCTGAGACGTCATCCTACGGGGCACCTGGGAAGGTGTGGCGGGGGTCATAGCATCGAAGGTCTGAGGCCCGGTAGCCCATGGAGACGTGGTGGTGTCGTCGGGCGTGTTCTGGAAGTGCTGAGGTTTCGCCTCAGGTTCGAGGGTAGCCAGGTGATGAGTGGGTCTCAGCTGAGCTGAGGAGTATTGGGCGGTTCCACAGTCCTGGGTCTGTGGAATGTGAGAAGCCATGAAGAGTCCAGGTGGGGGAGCAACCTGGTAGGGTAAGTTAGGTGGGAAGTCTGGGTCGGGAACGGCGCAGACGCTGGCCATCCTCTGTGGCATGTTCCGGTTGGTTCTGAGAGCCTGGCGCTCCTCCTTGCGCTGGGCCAGAGCCATGTACAGGGGCTTGGTGGCCACGATGCGGCCGTTCATCTCGGTCACGGCCTTGGTGGCTGCCTCGGGGGAGGAGAAGCACACGAAGCCGAATCCCTTGCTGCGTCCTTCCTCCGTCATCATCACCTTCGCGCTGGTGATGCTTCCGAAGCGGGAGAACTCTTTGTGCAGTTGGTCGTCGTCCAAGCGGTCGTGCAAGTTCTTCACGTACAGGTTGACACCCTGCTGGTAGAGAGAGAGCATGTTTAGTGAGATGTTTTTATACCTCAAATACATCAAGAATTTTTACCGAGACTATCAGCTTATTTTTCTTATACACATAATAATGTTAGCTGTAGCTATCTCACCCAGTGACTAACACTGACAGATATTGACAGCTGTCAATCTAGAGGGGGAGTGGTTGTGTTACCGCCCATTAGCTGGCTGTGTGAAGGTGTGAAAAACAACCAACTCTTTAAACAGCTTTTTCTCTGGATTGTGATTGTATGACACATCATTCGAAAGCGTACAATCTGTAGTTTAAGCACATGTAAAAAAATAAAAATAATAATGACTTTGCCTACTGGTTGCTTTGACTACTTTTCACCAGCAGCTGTCACATTTTTTCCTTCATAAACACACACCTGGTATGTGGTCCTGTGGCCCTGGTTCAGTTGCTCAAACTGGCTCTTCAGGACAGCCTGGCGCTCTCCTCTCTTCTGGGCCCGGCCCACGTAGACCCGCCTCCCGTTTATCTCCTGGCCGTTCATCTCCTCGACGGCCCTCTTGGCGTTCTCGTGCCTCTCGAAGTTGACGAATCCAAAACCCACGGATCTACCAGCGGCATCAGTCATGACCCGGACGCTCAGGGCCGGTCCGAATCTCTCAAACCTCTCCTTCAGGCGTCGGTCGTCCATATCCTCCCCAAAGTTCTTGACGTACACGTTAGTGAACTCTCGCTCTTTGCGAGACTTCCAGTGTCCGACAAACACTTTTTGGTCGTTCAACAGCGTGCCGTCGAGTCTCTCGATAGCTCTCTCTGCGGCCTCCTGGGTGTTATACTGGACGAAGCCGAAGCGTTTAGAGAAGCCGTTCTCGTCAGACGCTACCTTGCAGGAAAGGATGTCCCCGAACTCGGAGAACGTGTCGTAGAGGTCCTTTCTGTCGAAAGCCTTCGCTAAATTCTTGATGAAGATGTTGCCGACTCCACTGTTCCTTCTAGAGGGGTCACGCTGACACCACATGATGCGCATGGGTCTCCCCTTGACGTCGTCGAAGTTCATGGTGTCCAAGGCGCGCTCGGCGTCAGCTCGCTGTTGGAAGTTGACGAAAGCGTACCCGAGAGACCGGCGTGTCCTCATGTCCCTGCACACTCTTATAGAGGTGATCGGTCCAGAAGGGCTGAATTTCTCAAATAGCATTCCTTCAGTGGTGTCCATGTGGAGATCTCCTACATACAAGGAGGCCGTCGGTTGAATAGGCGCACTAGGATTCATTGTCTGGTGACTTTCGGATAGCGAGAGTTGGAGAAAAACTGTGAGAAGAACGAATAACTAATCTATCTATCTAGCTCTTCACTGAGGAATGGCAGGTAAATCAACGGCATGTGTACTGCAGCTGGATTCTAGAACCCCAGCTGCATGTTCTACATTGTTATGTCATCACATTGTTAGACAAACATGTTTTTTATTGTGTCATGAACATGAAAGCTTTGGGATTAAATTGCATAATAAAATCATGTTTGTCTATTATAAAATTGTCTTACTATATTCTTATGAAAGATTAATGATAGCAAAACATGATTTTATTTCATGCAACCGATGTCCATGATTCATTGAGGTAGATGCAACACCTTTTTCAGTGGTATAATATTGTACATATAACTGATCCAATATTGATCTGATCTTTGATCAATATTGGATCAGTTAGTATGCACAATATTATACAACAGTACCCATACTACTAAATTCACATTTTGCCAAATTCTGAATGAATTGACCATTTCAAGGAATGTTTGGTTACTGGGCAACACCTGGCTGCTACTGAACTTCCTGTGAGTCAGCTGATACTGGGTTAGTACTTTGTTAGCTAACAGGAAGTTCGTCTGGATCCAGCATGGTATTGCCTAGTAACCGAACATACCTTGACATGGTCAATATAGTACATTACAGGTAGTTCTGTTCTGTTAGTTCTAATTGGAAAAGAGACATTACAACTGATATTACAGTACAACATCACTTATTTTTAAGAAAAAATTCTTTATTTGTCATGCATAAGTGCACTTGACTCAAACACATGTAATGGGCAACTGGAAACAGTTAAGTTTACTGAATGGTTTAAAACTTTACATAGTACAGTAGTACAATTACAAAAATGTTATTTGTGCAAAAAAATGTTTACTGAATGGTTCACTAAATAAACTAAATCTCGATCCCCGTAACACCAGTAGAACTGACATGAACATTGTCTGTGCATTGGGACGGCTTAAACACTTTACATGAGATCGACAATTAACTGGTTAGGTTGGAGCTGCTGGCAGACACCTTCGTGTCTGAACGTTCAGGGAGGAGTACATTGAAAAATAATAATAATAATAATAATATAGAGGTTACTGACCTCACATCTCACTCAAAAAGTTTGAGTTTCAAGGCTTGTGCCTTCTTTGACAGTGTACTGCCATCCAGCTGCATTAGGATTTTCTGTACAACTTCAAAAGTGTACCTCAGTTCTGCAGGGTAGCCCAGATTTAAATTATAGATTAGACCAAACAGCATGGCTGTTGCGAAGGGCACGCTTGGGAGGTCTCGCAGTACAGCCTGCCCTTCGAGGACGATCCCGATGTCCCCTTCACTTGGGTCGTCGCTCTTTATATTGAAGATCCCCACTGTGGTCGCCTCGATCCCATCCTGGATGGTGGCTTCGTCTGCAGTCTGGAGAAGTTACATTACTTGGAATATGAACGTTGGTTTGGAAAAATGTTGTGCATGAATGCGTTCAAAAGAGATTTTTTTTCTTCCAAGAATGTTGAACTGAACACAGCCATTTGAATCTGGTGAACGTGAACTAGTTCATTTTGGGGGGCTGTGAACCTGTAGTTCATATTTAGGAAGATAAATCAATGAGAATTAAAAGTAGGCTAGCCTAACTCGACTACAAAACAATGCTAGATTCAGATTCTTCGCCTTGAGGCTCGTTATAGGCTACTATCAGTGTTTCACACGATTAAGGCTGTCGCGCGAGCATCAGGAGCAAGTGAGAGAAGTGTCAAGTAATGTTTGGATTAGGTTTAGGCTTAGGGCTGGTAATCATGTGGGGTTAACAGGCTCTGCATCGATGGGAACTAGCCTCTACCCATTATGTTGCTATAAATGACACTGCATTACTGCATCTTATGCATAAAAGGAAATTATTGACATTGGTTTAGTGGTAAAACAAAACTTTTTAAATCACTGTCTATGATTCTATAATAGACTGTAGCAATAGCTTGTGGTACACATATAAAAAGGGACTTTTTGGGACTGAACTTAGTTCAAAATAGTGAATTATGAACTTGAACACTTTAGTTGGACTTACATCATACTCCCTCACCAGACAATCTGGCTTCTCGTTGAGGTACACACAGAGACCCTTGAGGATGGACTCCCTTCCAAAGTCAATGTCATCATTCTGGAAAGAGAGTTACCGGTATTTCATTTGTCATAACAACCGACAAGGGGTGTTAGATCACTGCAATGCTCAAAGGAAAATTACACCTTTTGGGGAGGTTAGCCTATTTACCACCTTCCCCATTGTGAGACAAGAACATGTGGCATTTTCTTCTCTGTGCATTCTGTATGAACATTTTGGAAATCCAAAGAATTACCCTAGCTTAGCTGCAAGAACTAAACTGAATGGGCCCCGCTAGCATTGTTGCAGCATTGCTAGTGGAGCCCATTCAATTTAGTTCTTACAGCTAAACTTGGGTAATTCTTTGGATTTCCAAAATGTTCATACAGAATGCACAGAAGAAAATTGTATATGTTCTTGTCGCACAATGGGGAAGGTGGGGAAGGTGGCAAATAGGCTAGACTGAAAAAGGTGTTTTTCCTTTAAAGGTGCAATTCCCCCATTAGCAATCAGCTTTCTGTTCTTCCATAAGTGTCAGTACATTACAATGAAGGTGGTTTTCCTGACCTCAATCTTCCCTGGGCTTCCAAAAAAAGTATATGTTGTTTTTTTAAACTACACAAATTATGTCATAAAGATGTCAAAATCGTCATATGACATCATTTGTCCAGATTTTAAATGTTACTTTTAATTAACTTTTTTGGAAGCCCAGGGAAGATTGAGGGCAGAAAACCCACCTTCATTGTAATGTACTGACACTTAGGGAAGGACAGAAAGCTGATTGCTAATGGAGGAAGTGCCCCTTTAGTGCAGCTAAAAAATGGTCTCAGAAAGCCACCATCCCAGGCCACCTAAACAGAAGGACTGAAATTATGTCAAGAGGGGGGTCCAGGCAGGGCAGATTGTCAGCTTAGTCTAGAGGCAGGGATGGAGAGTATGACAAAAGTCCTCTGTGCCCTGTGGTTACTGCATAATTGTACACCAACATCACTGTTGTACAAGAACTGTACATAATTTGCAGGCAATATACCACATTACATTTGATTTTAATCACCATCATGCAACACATATTAGAGTACAAAGAATTGGGGTACATTATTCTATCAAATATTTTTCTGGAATAAATGTACATACTTTGTCCATGGCTTCCTGGATTGCCATCACTTTTTTGCCGATCACACCTCCTCTCTTTTTAAAGAGATGCAAAAGCCTGTAGGTGTGCATGTCAAGCTCGGACAGGAACTTAGATTGGAGAGGCATTGTAGTGATGAATGGGTGAATGAGAGGCCGTTGTAAAGCACTTTGGATAAAGGCGCTGTATAAGTGCAGTCCAGTTACCACTTAGGAGGCCTTGTTGTTGGTCTATCTAGTCCAGGGGTGGCCAACCAGTCGGAGACTAAGAGCCACAAAAAAATATTGGGGTACCACAAAGAGCCACATCATAGCATGCGGGCTCACAAAAGCACTCCCTCTTACTCTCACACACACACACACACACACACACACACACACACACACAATAATACATTTCCAATAGGCTACTTTGCAGACAGATTTATTTATTTTTCTTTCTCACACACACGACTGAATATGCATGAATGAAATGAAAGCAGGTGGGAAGGCTGCTAAATATCATCTCTTCTCTGCCTCGGAGATCTGAAACGAGAGAGAGGGAGGAAGCAGCTTCTGTTATTTCTTGTCAAGGTTAGCATGCACACACAGTCTTTCCCTCTCTCATACTCTCTCCACACACAGAAATATAACAATTTACAATAGCCTACCTCACAATAACAGTGTATGTGACAAATATTTTTGTCTTACCTGTTGCTCCTTTGACTCAGTGGGACTTCTGGCAGTCCTTGCTTGCCACAATCCTCTTCAAATCTGGTTCGTATTCTGTTGTGGCCACTCGAAGCAGTTCCTTCACATGTGTGTCAATCCGAACAGAACTACTTTTTTTTTCTTTTTTTTCCTAGCACCAGGGGAGCCCCCCCTCCCAAATTTCGTTGTTTGGTACCTGTACTATATCAATGACAATAAAGACCATTCATTCATTCATTCATTCATGATGCATTTCTTAATAAACTCTCCTTCATTGTATGGCTTTTTAGCACGTGCAATGTTCCAGGCCACTTGATAGGATGCAAGTGTCACTGTCTCTGATTGCTTAACAAATCTTTGGAACAACTTGGTCTGTGTTTGTGTCTGGCTTTTCAAGCTGTTTAATTTACCCTTGCGAAGTTCGGTTCCTTTTCGAAACTCCTGGTCAATGTTAGCATGCGTTGTGCTGAAATGGCGCTGGAGATTGGAAGCTTTGTAATGTGCCAACGATGTTTGGCATATCAGGCAGAATGGCTTTCCATTGCGCTCCACAAAGAAATATTCACTCTCCCACTCGGCTAAAAACTTCCTTTGCTCATCTCCATACTTGCGTTTAGCTGTACATTTCTTCCCTGACATTTTTATTTTGTTGTTGTTATCCGTAATTTGTCAATAAATGAACTGTCAAAAAGCCGTGTTACGTGACAGCTTCTCCTCAGAACGGACAATTAGGGAACAGTGTTGCCATGATATGGCCGATTCCAGCCCAATCGGGCTACTTATGATCACTCTGGGTGGGTTTTTAGACTCTGGTTGGGCTGAAAAATCAATCCAATCTGGCAACATTGTTAGTGACTCGAGATGATCCTTGAAAAAAAAGTATCGGGTTACAGCAGTGTGCAGCGAGACAGAGGCCGCGTTCGTAAATTCGCTCTGAGAACGTTGGTGCCTCCACGTCTCTTGTCCAATCAAATTACTTGGTTCCATTATGACGTTAAACCCAGTGTGCGCTCCGGCGAATTTACGAACGCGGCCTGTCAGAGAGCGCTACACCAACACTTTTAATGAATGGATTGAAGAGCCGCACACAGACAGCCAAAGAGCCGCATGCGGCTCGCGAGCCGCGGGTTGGCCACCCCTGATCTAGTCCAACCAGGGTTTTTACTTTTATCGTCAAGGTCCAGTTTACCCTTTTCTAGACACAGCCGAGTCCATCAATTTAATTTCCTAATGAAATAATTTATTCATTTCGTAATCGGTTTTTTTCAATGCTAACATTTTATTTCATCGGTGAATCGGTATTGTTTCATAGTCCGGGTCTCCTTTTTTATGCGTTAGCCGCTTGGAACTCTGGGAAGTGGCCAATTTTCTGTACAGCCTCCTCAGCCCAGTGGGCCTCCAGCGCAGCGACCGCTTCATCCACCTGGTAGCGCAGCGCCTCAGGAGACGCCAGCAGGCGCAGCAGATCACGGTTGTCCATCTCCAGCAGCATGCCCGTGACCTTGGGGGCGATGCTGGGGTGCATGCTGAGGATGGATGGGAAGAGACGCTCACCTGGAGGGAGGGGAGAATAGATATCAGTAACAGTAACTGTTGTAACTTTATAGGTTACCTGATCGATTGACAGTTAAAAGAGATTGATTAATATGTTACATGATTGATTGACAGTTAAAAGAGTTATTATTTATCGTTAAGGTAGTTCAAAAAAAAAGAAGTACATTTCTGTTGTATTAGTTAAAGAATGGGTTTCAGAACTGCAGTTTCCAGAATGCCTTGCAGCAAGACGTCTCACAGAAGTTGACAGTTTGTTGTTTTTGAGAAATGCGAATTGTACCGTCCAGAATATGAAAGTGAATATCTAACAGCTTGTTTTATTGAATTGAAAGTGATCACAAGTGCATGTCAGCAGATTTGTATATAAAGAACCTTTCGCTTGATAACCAGTCCTAGCCATCATTTCAGGAGGTAGAAATTCTACAGTAACTGTAACAGCTAATGGGTATCCATAGAAACAAACAAATAGACTCACCAATCATCTGCTTCTGGTCCTCATGGGGAACTGTAGCCAGTATGGAGGCAGTCAGTGTCTCCTGGTCCTGGTCCTAGACATGGACAGCAGGCTGCTGCACGGGGACTTGTAGCTGGGGAGCCGTGTGCTGCTGGCGGTCGTGTCCACCAGCTGTGGACTTGTTCTGGGGCACAGCATGCAGCCGTGCCATAGCTGGATCACCATCTGCAACGGCAGGGTGCTTTCTCAAGGCCTGGGTAGCTGAGAGGGGAAATATAAGCATAACCAAAGGGATATTTATGGCAAATGTTTGGATAGTGCTCTTGTCTCTATGTCACAGGTCCCCACACCTTCTGAAACATCCCATTCAAGCACCTTTCAAGGACTTTCAAGACTCGATTCCCTCAAATTCAAGGACCCAACACGGCATAGTTTGAGACGGAGCTAGTTGACGAGCTGAGTAAAACATTTTTGAATATATATTATTTATTTTTTAGCGAGAGAGAGAGGGGATTTCAAGCACTTTCAATGGCCCATGTCTATTTTCAAAAAACTTTTAAGACCTTGATTTATTTTTCTCAAACTCACAAACTTTCAAGGGTTTCAAGGACCCGTGGGAACCTTGCTATGCGCAGGGATGCTTCACTAAATAAACTGACCTATGTGCTGAGACGTCATCCTACGGGGCACCTGGGAAGGTGTGGCGGGGGTCATAGCATCGAAGGTCTGAGGCCCGGTAGCCCATGGAGACGTGGTGGTGTCGTCGGGCGTGTTCTGGAAGTGCTGAGGTTTCGCCTCAGGTTCGAGGGTAGCCAGGTGATGAGTGGGTCTCAGCTGAGCTGAGGAGTATTGGGCGGTTACACAGTCCTGGGTCTGTGGAATGTGAGAAGCCATGAAGAGTCCAGGTGGGGGAGCAACCTGGTAGGGTAAGTTAGGTAGGAAGTCTGGGTCGGGAACGGCGCAGACGCTGGCCATCCTCTGTGGCATGTTCCGGTTGGTTCTGAGAGCCTGGCGCTCCTCCTTGCGCTGGGCCAGGGCCAAGTACAGGGGCTTGGTGGCCACGATGCGGCCGTTCATCTCGGTCACGGCCTTGGTGGCCGCCTCGGGGGAGGAGAAGCACACGAAGCCGAATCCCTTGCTGCATCCTTCCTCCGTCATCATCACCTTCGCGCTGGTGATGGTTCCGAAGCGGGAGAACTCTTTGTGCAGTTGGTCGTCGTCCAAGCGGTCGTGCAAGTTCTTCACGTACAGGTTGACACCCTGCTGGTAGAGAGAGAGCATGTTTAGTGAGATGTTTTTATACCTCAAATACATCAAGAATGGGGAGGGGGAGTGGTTGTGTTACCGCCCATTAGCTGGCTGTGTGAAGGTGTGAAAAACAACCAACTCTTTAAACAGCTTTTTCTCTGGATTGTGATTGTATGACACATCATTCGAAAGCGTACAATCTGTAGTTTAAGCACATGTAAAAAAACTATTGAAAAATGACTTTGCCTACTGGTTGCTTTGACTACTTTTCACCAGCAGCTGTCACATTTTTTCCTTCATAAACACACACCTGGTATGTGGTCCTGTGGCCCTGGTTCAGTTGCTCAAACTGGCTCTTCAGGACAGCCTGGCGCTCTCCTCTCTTCTGGGCCCGGCCCACGTAGACCCGCCTCCCGTTTATCTCCTGGCCGTTCATCTCCTCGACGGCCCTCTTGGCGTTCTCGTGCCTCTCGAAGTTGACGAATCCAAAACCCACGGATCTACCAGCGCCATCAGTCATGACCCTCAGGGCCGGTCCGAATCTCTCAAACCTCTCCTTCAGGTGTCGGTCGTCCATATCCTCCCCAAAGTTCTTGACGTACACGTTAGTGAACTCTCGCTCTTTGCGAGACTTCCAGTGTCCGACAAACACTTTTTGGTCGTTCAACAATGTGCCGTCGAGTCTCTCGATAGCTCTCTCTGCGGCCTCCTGGGTGTTATACTGGACGAAGCCGAAGCGTTTAGAGAAGCCATTCTCGTCAGACGCTACCTTGCAGGAAAGGATGTCCCCGAACTCGGAGAGCGTGTCGTAGAGGTCCTTGCTGTCGAAAGCCTTCGCTAAATTCTTGATGAAGATGTTGCCGACTCCACTGTTCCTTCTAGAGGGGTCACGCTGACACCACATGATGCGCATGGGTCTCCCGTTGACGTCGTCGAAGTTCATGGTGTCCAAGGCGCGCTCGGCGTCAGCTCGCTGTTGGAAGTTGACGAAAGCGTACCCGAGAGACCGGCGTGTCCTCATGTCCCTGCACACTCTTATAGAGGTGATCGGTCCAGAAGGGCTGAATTTCTCACATAGCATTCCTTCAGTGGTGTCCATGTGGAGATCTCCTACATACAAGGAGGCCGTCGGTTGAATAGGCGCACTAGGATTCATTGTCTGGTGACTTTCGGATAGCGAGAGTTGGAGAAAAACTGTGAGAAGAACGAATAACTAATCTATCTATCTTCAGATTCAGATTCAGATTCAGATAACGTTTATTGCCACTATGCATTACACATATAGGAATTTGCTTCGTCACCACAGCAAGTGCGTTTATACTTTTTTCACGTGTCAAAAAACAGGACAACACAACAACAACAACACAGGACAGACAACAGTGCATTGGATAGTGCGGTATAAAGTGCAGTGCAGAGTTTTTACAGTGAGTCCAGTGCGTATTCAGTCCTGGGCAGACTTGGGGGCGGGGGGGAGGGGGAAGCCAGAGTCATTTACCAGCCTAGCGGCTGAGGGATAGAAACTGAGCCTGTGGCGGGCCTTCAGTGCCTTAGGCAGCCGCAACCTTCTTCCAGAGGGAAGCAGGGTGAGGAGGCCGTGGCCAGGGTGGAAGGGGTCTGCCATGATCTTCCTTGCCCTCCTCAGAGCCCTGGTGTCATGCAGGGAGTTGAGGGAGGGCAAGGGACAGCCGATCACCCTCTCTGCTGAACGTAGCACCCGCTGCAACTTGGCCTTGTCCTTGGTCGTTGCAGCAGGGAACCAGGTGATGATGGAGTGGGTGAGGATGGACTCTATGATGGCCGTGTAAAACTGGACCATCATGGACCTCGGCAGCCTGAGTTTCCTCAGCTGCCGGAGGAAGAACATCCTCTTCTGGGCCTTCTTCGTGAGGGCCTCGGTGTTCTGCTCCCACTTTAGGTCCCGGGAGATGGTCATGCCTAGAAAGCGGCATGACTCCACGGAGGCCACCGGGGTACCTCCCAGCGTGATGGGAGGGGGCAGGGCTGCTTTCCTTCGGAAGTCCACCACCATCTCCACTGTTTTCAGAGCATTTAGCTCCAGATTGTTTAAACTGCACCAGCTCTGCAGCCCCTCGATCTCACCCCTGTAGGCAGATTCGTCCCCCCCGGAGATGAGGCCCACCAGGGTGGTGTCGTCTGCAAACTTCAGGAGCTTGACCGAGGGGTGGCGGGAGACACAGCTGTTGGTGTAAAGGGAGAATAGTGCTGGAGACAGGACGCAGCCCTGCGGGGAGCCCGTGCTGGTGGACCTGGAGCTGGAAATGCTCTTCCCCAGCTTCACCCGCTGAGACCTGTCAGTCAGGAAGTCCGTGATCCACCTGCAGGTGGAGACCGGCACCTGCAGCAGGGATAGCTGGTGCTCCAGGATGTGTGGGAGGATCGTGTTGAAGGCCGAGCTGAAGTCCACGAACAGGATCCTGGCGTAGTTGCCTGCAGTGTCTAGGTGTTCTAGTACGTAGTGCAGAGCCATGTTCACGGCGTCCTCCGTGGATCTATTGGCTCTGTACGCGAACTGCAGGGGGTCCAGCACAGGTTCCGTGATGAGCTTCAGGTAGGCCAGGACAAGGCGCTCCAGGACCTTCATGACGACAGAGGTCAGAGCGACGGGTCTGTAGTCGTTGAGGCCTGTGACCTTGGCCTTCTTGGGGACGGGGATGATGGTTGATGCCTTGAAGCACGCTGGGACGTGACACAGCTCCAGCGAGGCGTTGAAGATGTGGTTAAACACCGGGGCCAGCTGGTCGGCGCAGTGCTTCAGGACAGAGGGAGAGACGGAATCCGGACCAGCTGCCTTCCGGGGATTCTGCCTCTTAAACAGTCTGTTTACCTCTCGCACTGTGACAGAGAGAGGGGGTGGGGAAAGGGGGGTGGGGGTGGGCGGGGCGGGTGAGGAGGGGGGAGGGAGGGGGGGGAGGGGGGAGGGGGGGGGTAGCAGGAGGGACATTGGCCCCCCTGGGGGACGGGGGTGGTGGTTGTAGCCGGGGGGTGTGGAGCTAGAGGGCGGGGGTGGGCGGGAACCTCTCTTTCTCAAACCTACAGTAGAACTTGTTCAGCTCATTAGCGAGAGGGAGGTTGTCGGACATCAGCGGGGACCTGGGTTTGTAGTTGGTGATGGTCTTTAGGCCTTTCCAGACGGAGGCGGAATCCCCCTCAGAGAGCTGTTGCTGCAGCTTCTCCGAAAAGCGATGCTTCGCCTCCTTCACCGCTTTGGCGAACCTGTACTTGGCCTGCTTGACCCGGTCCACGTCCCCACTGCGCCTAGCCACCTCCTTCTCTGACCTCAGACGCCTGAGTTGGGATGAAAACCAGGGCTTGTCGTTGTTGAAGGACTTCCTGGAGCGGAGGGGGACACACACCTCCTCGCCAAAGCTGATAAATGATGTAACAGTGTCTGTGTATACATCCAGATTGTTACCAGCCTCTGGCTCCGCCCACTCCACCAAGTCCTGGTCACAGCCTGCACTCTCCAACCAGGCGCAGAGTCGCTCACATGCCTCACTAGACCACACCCTAAATCGCCGTACAACAGGTTTAGAGAGTTTTAACCTCTGCCTGTAGCGAGGGATCAGGTGTATGAGGATGTGGTCACTGTAGCCCAGTGCAGCACGGGGGACAGAATGGTAGGCTTGACGAGCTGTACAGTAGCAATGGTCCAGAGTGTTCACCCCCGTGGTGGGACACATGACTTGCTGCCTGTATTTGGGGAGCGCCCGGCTAAGATTAGCCTGGTTAAAATCTCCCAAAACAACAACAAAACTGTCCGGGTAACTACGTTCCACACTCATTAATTGCTCTGCCAGTGTGTCTACTGCTGCAGTGACGTCAGCATCAGGTGGAATGTAGACACACGCGAGAATGAATGAGCTGAACTCACGGGGGGAATAGAATGGACGGCAGAGGATGAATAGGGATTCTATAGCCGTGGAACAGTGTTTGTGGAGCACTGTCACCTCGGAACTCCAGCGCACGTTTACAAAGAACATTAACCCCCCTCCCCTAGACTTGCTCACCGCCTCGAAGTCTCTGTCAGCCCGGAACGCGGAGAATCCCTCTAGCTCCACCGCCTCGTCAGGGACAGATGAAGATAGGTGCGTCTCCGTGAACGCGAAGACAGCCGAGGAGTGGAAGTCGCTGTTCCTTGCAACGAGACACCGGAGTTCATCCATTTTATTGCAGAGGGAGTTCACGTTGCTCAGGAATATGCCCGGGAGTGGTGGTCGCGTCCCTCTCCGCCGAAGGCGAACCAAACAGCCAGCTCTCCGACCTCGCTGCCTTCTGATCCACCTCACAGCTCTGGCGAAAAATGCGGTCCCCCTCACAAGCATATCCAGAATGTCCGTGGAACGGGTGAGTAGTTTGGGGAAGATGTCCGGTGGGGTTAAACCCCTCATGTGCAGTAGAACGTCGTTTGTGTACGACGTTAGGCAGGACACAGAGACACAGAACAGACAGAACACAACAAACTGTAGCGACATAGCAGCCATGGTCGGCGCCATCTTGGATCACCATAGACAAACATACAAACATATGAGCAACACAATGAGTATCATGGTAAAACATTAGATCACCTACCCATAACTATGTTCAGGAACAGCAGAGAACACAACAACATCATCTTACATGAAACAGAGACAAATGATAACTGAACATTCCATCCTGGTGTTTATGATCTTCTCTGTTTAGCCCCTCCCCTGCCACAAGCCCCTCCCCTTAACGTAGTTCAGTGTATGTAGGTGTGTTTCATGTACTGTAGATTCATGTGAGGTTTTTGTACAGTGTCTCTGTGTTTCCTGTCACTGTGGGCCTCACAGCACAGTAGTAGA
This sequence comes from Nansenia antarctica, assembly GCF_963989245.1. Taxonomy (NCBI): domain Eukaryota; kingdom Metazoa; phylum Chordata; class Actinopteri; order Argentiniformes; family Microstomatidae; genus Nansenia; species Nansenia antarctica. The sequence continues at coordinate 11,189,691 of NC_137686.1, read as the reverse complement.
GAGCAGAGTCTGTCACTTCAGCAGAGGAGATCTCCAGAGAAACATTATTGTCGTTTATCTGGATGTTAGCTGACAGGCGAGGGTATGGTGGAGTAGCGTTTACTATAGAGCCCTGTTCTGAGATGTACAGGAGGAACTCTGGTTTAGATCCTGAATATTGGCGGTACCACTGTACGTTGTAGATACTGCTGTCATCATATTTACAGGAGAGGTGGACATTTCTCCCCTCCACAGCATGCTCTTCTGGAGAGTTTGGCTTCATATCCCCAAAACTGATTCCTGTGGGGGAAAACTTATTTGTAAACTGCTTGTATGAGTGTAACATTATATACTCTAGACATAGAATGATCAATTTCAAATGTTGAGACGTACAATCGGCTAAAATGAACATATACAATGAAAATGTTTTGAGAAATAAGCATTCAATCAATACCTGTTGTAACTCACCTGAAAGAGCTGTAAAGAGGAGAAACGAGAGGAGCAACATCTTGGCAGACCTTTGAGTAACAAACACAGAGAACACAGAGACCTGACTACACTTCTTCACTCTAACATCCCCTACATGTGGATATACGTATGAACAGCACCCCCTACTGGCTCTAGAGGGAATTACTGCTCCCTGTTTAATCACATTGTACCTGAATTCACACCACAGCCAAACTGAGCCAGCTGTACTGGTCTGGCCTGGTTACACACCCAGCATAGACGTTGTAACAGGACTAGAAGGACAAGAGTATTAGAGTCAGCATGGTATGGTTTGGGTCGGTCCTATAGTGGGTAAAGCTCTGTGTTCTATACATAGATCATATTACATGTCTTTGAAATATAACTGATGTTGATTTTCTGATTGGTATTGTAAGGGTAAAACAATGGTTATACTGCAGCGTGACACAATGATAGTATTATGCAAATGAAATATCTTAATATTAATTTGGGCAGTATTTACTTTTACATGTGACAATTACCAATATCAGTATCAAGTAATATTGTATTGTATCATGTATTATTAGGAAGATTGTGGTAGATTTTTAATTGTGATTCAACTGTAATGTGGACTTAAATGGTGTTGATAACAACTTATGGAATTGCTTTCTGTCTGTGCATGTTGTCAGGTTTTTGTACAGTGTCTCTGTGTTTCCTGTCACTGTGGGCCTCACAGCACAGTAGTAGAGAGCAGAGTCTGTCACTTCAGCAGAGGAGATCTCCTGATCCACACGGTCCTTCTTGTCATTCAGTTTAATAGACAGTTGTGGAAACAGAGTTGTGTCTTTCGACACAAAGCTGCTGGTTTGCACGTTCTTATCCGATGAATTGAGAATCAAGGACCCCAATTGAAATAAGCCAGTGGCTTTCTTGGGTTTTTATCCTGTTAGTTGACCTTGTATGTAATATGTACTTTCATGTACCTACTTCTGCAAATCTTCTAATAAAGTTTTCAATCAATCAATCAATCCACCTCATTTTTCTGGTTTTCTGCTCAAAATGACATGCCCACAGTGAATATAGAATATCTCCACAATCACAAGGGCCTTCATAATGATATTGTTATCAAATGAAAGCTAACACCTGTGGGGTGGCTGTAGAAGTGTCAGAATCAAAATATATGTTACTGTGTCAGAGCAAATAGAGCTAGAACATTATAAAACATCTCAAATTCAGTCTCCGCCTAAAAAAACAACAGCTTTTCCAGTGAATATCACCTTGGAAACCTGATAACGAAGCCAAAATCATCTAGCAATCAGTACTCCAGGGTCTTATTAGTACTTGTGCCAAAGTCGATGCTAGCAGTGTTGCCACAGTTACTTTGAAAAAGTATTCTGATTACTGATTACTGATTACTCCTTTAAAAAGTAATCTAGTTACTTTACTGATTACTTGATTTTAAAAGTAACTAAGTTAGATTACTAGTTACTTTTTTAGTTACTATTGGCAGCTGCCTAGACACCCGACCCCCCCCCCCCCCCCCGCAACATAAAAATGAAAACTGGTTTTGCCAAAACTCACTTTATTTTAACAGTAACTTAAATTACATAATTAAACTTTAAACAATAACTTAAAACAACAAAATAAAGAGTCTTTCTTTGCCTCACCCAACATAAATACTTGTTTTTAAACAATAAAATAAATATAATCTTTATTTAACAGTAACTAGCAAGGAGTGGTTTCACAAAACCTAAAACCTACCCTGACCATTCAGATATGATCCTAATATAATCCTAATCCTAAACTGGGTGAGTCTGAGTTTATCAATGATCAACATTTATGTTCTTGTCATCCTTTGCTGACACAAACTCAAAATAATCCTTATATTTCCAGCTATTTAACGCATATCTCTGTTCTCGCTCCATTGTGTAGGCTACGCTTCTGTTTACACTGTGCAATCAGCGTGGTGATACACGTGAGCGATTCTGCTGCAATCTCGCGATAGTCGAGAGCCGTTTTTTGCGGGCATGGCCTTCCATAGTAACCTCGTGTTGAAAACGTGAGCACTGACGTCACTCCCCAAGACGCGAGAAAAGCTATCGAACATTACAAAGAAATACTGCATTTAGCCTAAGTTATGAGGTAGTAACGCAATAGTAACGCACAGTCACTTGAATAAGTAACTTTAATCCGATTACTGATTTGGAAATAGTATCGCGTTAGAATACTCATGACAGAAAAAGTATTCAGATTAGAGTAACGCGTTACTTAGTAACGCGTTACCGGCATCACTGGATGCTAGTAATGTGAGCAAATGCAACTTTGTACCTGTTTTAGTACAGGTATGTTTAGGCGGACACCTATATGTTTAGGCCATTTGGAGATATTTTGGCACCATCTTTGACCTTTGACCTTTCTCATGTATCAGATTTCATTTTCTTTTGTTGGGGGGGGGGGGGATTTTTGGGGGTTGGCCGACCAATGGTATGGAAATTCGGCGTTGAAACCGGACATGACACATTCTCCAGTTGGAGAAAACTGGATGTGACTTAGGCCGTGTTTACCGTCTCGGGGAAAAAATGGTGGCATCGTATAGCATGCAAAATTGTGAAAAAAATGTGATATCGATGAAGAGAATTGATCGAGGTAAACTCTTTATATCACTTCGGATGCCGATGGGGGTCCGTTGGCTCCTATGAGGTTAAAAAAGTCCTGGGTTGCTTACACACTATATTTTGGGTCATTGTCCATCTGTATTGTGAAGCACCATACAATCAACTTAGCTGAATTTGTCTGAATCTGAGCAGACAGAATATCCCTAAACACTTCAGAATTCATCTGTCTGCTTCTGTCTTCTGTCACATCATCAATAAACACTAGTGACCCAGTGCCATTGGAAGCCATGCATGTCCATGTCATCACACTGCCTCCACGTTTTTTCACAGATGATGTGGTATGCGTCGGATCATGAGCCGTTCCAAGCCTTCTCCATACTTTTTTCTTCCCATCATTCTGGTACAGGTTGATCTTAGTTCCATCGGTCCAAAGAATGCTGTTCCAGTGTTTCCTCCAGGAATGTTTCCATTCGTGGCGGATATGTTTGTCCGCGCGCACAGCGCGTGCGATTTTTTTCGCGTGCACGCGCATGAAACGCGCACGCGCGCTCAAAACAACGACCTAATTTCAAACTAGAGGGAGGATGGCAAAAAAAATAAAAGTACAAAAATCTTCCCAGAACCTGATTTGCACGACCAGCTGTCGCTGTAGGACACGTTCGATTGCAAAATTCATTTATCCTTTATGTTCCCAGTTGAGGGCGTGTAGCTGTCGTTAGTTGGCCTGCTTTTATTTAGTTATGCGTACGTTTGAGTTAGTCATCTCTAGGATTGTTGTTTGATATTAGCCTATACTTTCTCTTATCTGCATTTTGAGCAACTGTACAAGACCCAACAACACAACTCTGATACAGGACTAATGTTACCTAGCTGCTATAGCTAACCCAACCCTGCTACAAGACCCAACAACACAACTCTGATACAGGACAACATGTTACCTAGCTGCTATAGCTAACCCTGCTACAAGACCCAACAACACAACTCTGATACAGGACAAAATGTTACCTAGCTGCTATAGCTAACCCAACCCTGCTACAAGACCCAACAACACAACTCTGATACAGGACTAATGTTACCTAGCTGCTATAGACCCATTTGTACTAAACAACTACAACGTTGTATTGGACACATTTTTTTCGAACTAATCCACAGACAGCAGTCTTATTAACGGGCCCCTGTGGTGCCAGGTGTGGAGGCGACCCAGCAGCCAGCACAGTGGGGATATACACTATCAAGCCAAGCTCTACTGTCAATATTTGCGTGTGTGTGTGTGTTTTACTTTGAACGCAATTTCAATTGCAATGTCCCAAGTATTACCTACATCTCCTCTGTGGAAAACTCTAATCCCGACGCAGCAGTTATTGTGCTCGGCGATTTTAATCACACCAACAGAACTTCCCAATTACAAACAACAGGTGTCATGCCCCAGCAGAGGAGCTAACATACTAGACCACTGCTACGTTACTATCAACTGGAGCCCATTCAATTTAGTTCTTACAGCTAAACTTGGGTAATTCTTTGGATTTCCAAAAGGTTCATACAGAATGCACAGAAGAAAAATGTTCTTGTCGCACAATGGGGAAGGTGGGGAAGATGGCAAATAGGCTAGACTGAAAAAGGTGTTTTTCCTTTAAAGGTGCACTTCCCCCATTAGCAATCAGCTTTCTGTTCTTCCATAAGTGTCAGTACATTACAATGAAGTTGGTTTTCCTGACCTCAATCTTCCCTGGGATTCCCCAAAAAATAATATGTTGTTTTTTTAAACTACACAAGTTATGTCATAAAGATGTCAAAATCGTCATATGACATCATTTGTCCAGATTTTAAATGTTACTTTTAATTAACTTTTTTGGAAGCCCAGGGAAGATTGAGGGCAGAAAACCCACCTTCATTGTAATGTACTGACACTTAGGGAAGGACAGAAAGCTGATTGCTAATGGAGGAAGTGCCCCTTTAGTGCAGCTAAAAAATGGTCTCAGAAAGCCACCATCCCAGGCCACCTAAACAGAAGGACTGAAATTATGTCAAGAGGGGGGTCCAGGCAGGGCAGATTGTCAGCTTAGTCTAGAGGCAGGGGTGGAGAGTATGACAAAAGTCCTCTGTGCCCTGTGGTTACTGCATAATTGTACACCAACATCACTGTTGTACAAGAACTGTACATAATTTGCAGGCAATATACCACATTACATTTGATTTTAATCACCATCATGCAACACATATTAGAGTACAAAGAATTGGGGTACATTATTCTATCAAATATTTTTCTGGAATAAATGTACATACTTTGTCCATGGCTTCATGGATTGCCATCACTTTTTTGCCGATCACACCTCCTCTCTTTTTAAAGAGATGCAAAAGCCTGTAGGTGTGCATGTCAAGCTCGGACAGGAACTTAGATTGGAGAGGCATTGTAGTGATGAATGGGTGAATGAGAGGCCGTTGTAAAGCACTTTGGATAAAGGCGCTGTATAAGTGCAGTCCAGTTACCACTTAGGAGGCCTTGTTGTTGGTCTATCTAGTCCAACCAGGGTTTTTACTTTTATCGTCAAGGTCCAGTTTACCCTTTTCTAGACACAGCCGAGTCCATCAATTTAATTTCCTAATGAAATAATTTATTCATTTCGTAATCGTTTTTTTTCAATGCTAACATTTTATTTCATCGGTGAATCGGTATTGTTTCATAGTCCGGGTCTCCTTTTTTATGCGTTAGCCGCTTGGAACTCTGGGAAGTGGCCAATTTTCTGTACAGCCTCCTCAGCCCAGTGGGCCTCCAGCGCAGCGACCGCTTCATCCACCTGGTAGCGCAGCGCCTCAGGAGACGCCAGCAAGCGCAGCAGATCACGGTTGTCCATCTCCAGCAGCATGCCCGTGACCTTGGGGGCGATGCTGGGGTGCATGCTGAGGATGGATGGGAAGAGACGCTCACCTGGAGGGAGGGGGGAGTAAATATCAGTAACAGTAACTGTTGTAACGTTATAGGTTACCTGATCGATTGACAGTTAAAAGAGATTGATTAATATGTTACATGATTGATTGACAGTTAAAAGAGTTATTATTTATCGTTAAGGTAGTTACAAAAAAAGAAGTACATTTCTGTTGTATTAGTTAAAGAATGGGTTTCAGAACTGCAGTTTCCAGAATGCCTTGCAGCAAGACGTCTCACAGAAGTTGACAGTTTGTTGTTTTTGAGAATTGCGAATTGTACCGTCCAGAATATGAAAGTGAATATCTAACAGCTTGTTTTATTGAATTGAAAGTGATCACAAGTGCATGTCAGCAGATTTGTATATAAAGAACCTTTCGCTTGATAACACCAGTCCTAGCCATCATTTCAGCAGGTAGAAATTCTACAGTAACTGTAACAGCTAATGGGTATCCATAGAAACAAACAAATATACTCACCTATCATCTGCTTCTGGTCCTCATGGGGAACTGTAGCCAGTATGGAGGCAGTCAGTGTCTCCTGGTCCTGGTCCTGGACATGGACAGCAGGCTGCTGCACGGGGACTTGTAGCTGGGGAGCCGTGTGCTGCTGGCGGTCGTGTACACCAGCTGTGGACTTGTTCTGGGGCACAGCGTGCAGCCGTGCCATAGCTGGATCACCATCTGCAACGGCAGGGTGCTTTCTCAAGGCCTGGGTAGCTGAGAGGGGAAGATAAGCATAACCAAAGGGATATTTATGGCAAATGTTTGGATAGGTCCCCACACCTTCTGAAACATCCCATTCAAGCACCTTTCAAGGACTTTCAAGACTCGATTCCCTCAAATTCAAGGACCCAACACGGCATAGTTTGAGACGGAGCTAGTTGACGAGCTGAGTAAAACATTTTTGAATATATATTATTTATTTTTTAGCGAGAGAGAGAGGGGAATTCAAGCACTTTCAATGGCCCATGTCTATTTTCAAAAAACTTTTAAGACCTTGATTTATTTTTCTCAAACTCACAAACTTTCAAGGGTTTCAAGGACCCGTGGGAACCTTGCTATGCGCAGGGATGCTTCACTAAATAAACTGACCTATGTGCTGAGACGTCATCCTACGGGGCACCTGGGAAGGTGTGGCGGGGGTCATAGCATCGAAGGTCTGAGGCCCGGTAGCCCATGGAGACGTGGTGGTGTCGTCGGGCGTGTTCTGGAAGTGCTGAGGTTTCGCCTCAGGTTCGAGGGTAGCCAGGTGATGAGTGGGTCTCAGCTGAGCTGAGGAGTATTGGGCGGTTACACAGTCCTGGGTCTGTGGAATGTGAGAAGCCATGAAGAGTCCAGGTGGGGGAGCAACCTGGTAGGGTAAGTTAGGTAGGAAGTCTGGGTCGGGAACGGCGCAGACGCTGGCCATCCTCTGTGGCATGTTCCGGTTGGTTCTGAGAGCCTGGCGCTCCTCCTTGCGCTGGGCCAGGGCCACGTACAGGGGCTTGGAGGCCACGATGCGGCCGTTCATCTCGGTCACGGCCTTGGTGGCCGCCTCGGGGGAGGAGAAGCACACGAAGCCGAATCCCTTGCTGCGTCCTTCCTCCGTCATCATCACCTTCGCGCTGGTGATGGTTCCGAAGCGGGAGAACTCTTTGTGCAGTTGGTCGTCGTCCAAGCGGTCGTGCAAGTTCTTCACGTACAGGTTGACACCCTGCTGGTAGAGAGAGAGCATGTTTAGTGAGATGTTTTTATACCTCAAATACATCAAGAATGTTTACCGAGACTATCAGCTTCTTTTTCTTATACACATAATAATGTTAGCTGTAGCTATCTCACCCAGTGACTAACACTGACAGATATTGACAGCTGTCAATCTAGAGGGGGAGTGGTTGTGTTACCGCCCATTAGCTGGCTGTGTGAAGGTGTGAAAAACAACCAACTCTTTAAACAGCTTTTTCTCTGGATTGTGATTGTATGACACATCATTCGAAAGCGTACAATCTGTAGTTTAAGCACATGTAAAAAAAACAACTGAAAAATGACTTTGCCTACTGGTTGCTTTGACTACTTTTCACCAGCAGCTGTCACATTTTTTCCTTCATAAACACACACCTGGTATGTGGTCCTGTGGCCCTGGTTCAGTTGCTCAAACTGGCTCTTCAGGACAGCCTGGCGCTCTCCTCTCTTCTGGGCCCGGCCCACGTAGACCCGCCTCCCGTTTATCTCCTGGCCGTTCATCTCCTCGACGGCCCTCTTGGCGTTCTCGTGCCTCTCGAAGTTGACGAATCCAAAACCCACGGATCTACCAGCGCCATCAGTCATGACCCGGACGCTCAGGGCCGGTCCGAATCTCTCAAACCTCTCCTTCAGGCGTCGGTCGTCCATATCCTCCCCAAAGTTCTTGACGTACACGTTAGTGAACTCTCGCTCTTTGCGAGACTTCCAGTGTCCGACAAACACTTTTTGGTCGTTCAACAACGTGCCGTCGAGTCTCTCGATAGCTCTCTCTGCGGCCTCCTGGGTGTTATACTGGACGAAGCCGAAGCGTTTAGAGAAGCCGTTCTCGTCAGACGCTACCTTGCAGGAAAGGATGTCCCCGAACTCGGAGAACGTGTCGTAGAGGTCCTTGCTGTCGAAAGCCTTCGCTAAATTCTTGATGAAGATGTTGCCGACTCCACTGTTCCTTCTAGAGGGGTCACGCTGACACCACATGATGCGCATGGGTCTCCCGTTGACGTCGTCGAAGTTCATGGTGTCCAAGGCGCACTCGGCGTCAGCTCGCTGTTGGAAGTTGACGAAAGCGTACCCGAGAGACCGGCGTGTCCTCATGTCCCTGCACACTCTTATAGAGGTGATCGGTCCAGAAGGGCTGAATTTCTCAAATAGCATTCCTTCAGTGGTGTCCATGTGGAGATCTCCTACATACAAGGAGGCCGTCGGTTGAATAGGCGCACTAGGATTCATTGTCTGGTGACTTTCGGATAGCGAGAGTTGGAGAAAAACTGTGAGAAGAACGAATAACTAATCTATCTATCTAGCTCTTCACAGAGGAATGGCAGGTAAATCAACGGCATGTGTACTGCAGCTGGATTCTAGAACCCCAGCTGCATGTTCTACATTGTTATGTCATCACATGGTGACATCCTTAATGACTGGATGTGATGTGGGGAATGTTTTAGAAGAATTTTGGTCATTGTTACATCACAGACCATAGCCAGGGTCCATGTTGTATAGAGGTCAGCAAACCCATATTAATAATAATAAAGTTTATTTGTATAGCACTTTTCCTGCAAACGTTGCAGCTCAAAGTGCTTAGGCTATATTAGGCAGTGGAGGCTCCTCCATAGAGGTGGAGGAGGCCTGGCCTCCCCAATAATTTGAGAGAAGAGAGAGATTTAAAAAAGCAATACTTTTATTTATTTATTTAACAAAAAACATATTTTAAATGTTTTTATATTCATATTATTTCCGTTTTGTTCATAAATCTGAATTTTTCCATGGCTAAAACCCAATATTGCAATTGTAAAGCACCTACAGGCCAGAATCCCTATCTGTTTGTATTGAGGAGGCCAGGCCTCCCCCAGGAAAGTGGTTTCTCATAGAAGTCAATGTAATGCAATTTTTTTCATGGCAATATGTGATTGGCCAAATCACTGAAAATGGGTGGGCAGAGGAGGCCTGGCCTCACCATGCATTGAGTCCAGGGCTGAAAGATTGACATTTTGTTCGTCCAATCACATGAAGCCATTTTTCCCTGAAAATAATAGCTCATTTGGCCAAATACTTTTGCTTAAAATGACCTCAGAAGTCGGTGAGATGGCGCGATTTATACATCGAATAGGTAGACAACATTTAGGATTTATTGAACAGTTTTATTTTTAATATTAATAATTAATAATTGTATGTAGTATGTTGTGGTGAATGTTGTGAGCCTGAGCAGAAGGGACAATAGCTGCTGCAGGCGGACCAGAGATTCATGCCAATTGTTTTGTTTATTTGATGACCCATTGTGCAGGTAACTTATTACATATGTTGTTTGAGTTCTATGTTTTGGTGCATTTTGTAAGAGTCCACTCGTGGTGTTGCTAGCATTCGCGATCTAGGGCATGGCTAGTCAGTAACGTCATGTTGCATTCCACATGTAGTACCTTTTTCCGCCACACGCGTGTATGAGTGCTGCTCTGCAGGATAAATATTAGAAATGGATGAAGTATTGTTCTGAATTGTATGTTGTGTGTCTGATTGACATAGTGTTTGAGTGCTTTTGACATGTCATTGATTGTATGTAGTATGTTGTGGTGAATGTTGTGAGCCTGAGCAGAAGGGACAATAGCTGCTGCAGGCGGACCAGAGATTCATGCTAATAGTTTTGTTTATTTGATGACCCATTGTGCAGGCAATAAAAGCTGCTTCATCCACCATCCTGAGAGTGTCCCAATCCTTTCAGTACCGCCAAACACAAATTAATAATTTTGAACAAAGACAGATAAGAAGAACAGGGAACATTCCATCGCGAGTGAAGCGAGCAAGCGGAAAGAGCAAGCCTCCTCAATTCTGGAAGTCACCAGCCTCCACAGATATTAGGACTACTTGAGGAATCCTTTCCCCAGTGGAGATGTATTACACGTAAACAAGGATATTGTTACTGAATATGAGGGAGAGAGAGAGGGACAGAGGGACAGAGGGACAGAGGGAGAGAGGGAGGTAGGGAGAGAGGGAGGGAAGGAGAGAGAGAGAGAGAGAGAGAGAGAGAGAGAGAGAGAGAGAGAGAGAGAGAGACTGAGATGGACGGACAGGGCGTTTGTGTTTGTGTGTGTGTGTGTGTCTGTGTCTGTGTGTGTCTGTGCGTGTCTCTGTGTGTCTGTGTCTCTGTGTGTGTGAGAGATAGAGAGAGAGAATCCGCTCCAGTTTGCCCCTCAGCCATGCTACAGATAACAATAAAAGACCACAACAGTTTGGGGGTACTCAACGTGATTTATCTGCAAGGTTATATTTCATGTGTTTTAATGTGTTCTCTGTTATGATGGGAGTAATTCAACAGGGGCGGCTTTTTTTTCTTCCCCAAGTCATATCGTTGAGTCGAGTTCCTTAAACGGTGCGAACGATACGATACTTTTAAATCAACCGGTTGGTTTCCCGAGGTGCTCTGCGAAACGTCGAGACGCGCTCGGGGCTTTCACCTGGCGGATGGATGTTTTTCAATTACATTTCTTCACATATCATCGGCTTAATGAGCTATACAGGGCTCCACAATAAAAAAAAGCGTTATAGAAATATGACGCCCGGATGCCTCAGTGTTTCACAGTTTGAGAAGTTTGTTCTGGAAGAACTTTCAGAAACATTTTCCCCTCACGAGAGTGAATACCAACAGAAGAATATTGCAGGGGATTTTGGCAAAAAAAAATTGGCCCGCTACCCACACGTTTGGCTGTGTTACTCGTTCCACGAATGCATGATCCTTACAAGTTGTACCTCGTTGTAAGGGTGAATAATCAGGCTTTCCAACGATATAAAACACAATACCAGTTGGTATTATTAAAGGGGAGGAATAATCGACTGAAATAACGTTTCCAAACTTTTTTTGAGGGGTTTATATACACGGATGATGAGGGGAAAAAACCGAAACTCAAATTTCAGCTGCGGCTTTCTCGTAATTGCCGGAGCGTTGTCATGGTTTCGTGTCCATTAGGTGGAGGTGGAGGAAGGGACACAAGCTGAAGAGGCACTGCTTGTTAAGTCGTGACGTGTTTCCGGGTCCCAACGTTGGCTGAGGCGCTGTCTTCGAAATGGAGAAATAATAATAATAATTAATTATATTTATATAGCGCTTTTCCGAGGCTCAAATACCCTGACAATAAGGTCTTTTGATATTTTAAGGTTAAAACCACACCCAGTGTTGGAATGGGATGAATTGGATTTGGGCTTCAACGTACACTTCAGTCCAAACTTCAACATGATGACTGAGCCAAAAAACTAAAACAAAATTGTGTGCACATATTGCAGCGATGAACTGTCTTTCCACAACAGTATTGTTTTGTGTAATTTCAAGATCCCTTGAGCCAACATCTTGCTTCTTGTGACATGACAGAAGATGATATACACTTGCTGTTGTTTTAATGATTTGTAATGACTGTGCTATGGGCCTATAGGTACGATACTTTATTCAAGTTGCATGTGTATCTTTGTGAGAAAGGATCTGTTATAAAATGATCAGACCTGTTTCTTTCTCTCGTGGATTGCATCACTTAATATTAGCAATGTGTCTAAATGATCAAATAAAACTCAGATGAAAGATTTATATTTGAAATAGAACATTTGTTATTTTAATAATCACAAAAAACATACTCACACACAAATAAACAATTTAACCTCTTAAAAACCCTGAGGTTAAATAAATAACTATTTACAGAGAGGAGATAAAAGATCCATATTTGAAATTGAACATTTGTTATTTAAATAATCATAAATAAACACACACTCACACACAAATAAACAAGTTAAGCGTATTCCAGCAGGGTTCCTGTCACCAGCAGGGTTCCTGTCACAAGCCGAGGATGGTGCTGACAGCCTGGTTACTCTGCCAGGCTGTCCACATGGTCCTTTCCTGGCACGCTGTGCTCATCCACTGCCAAAAAATAATACCAATGCCAGGATACCACCTTCAGGTTTTGTGCGGATATGCTCAGATCTGACTTCAGAATAACATTCTACACATGACAAAGATATACAATCATCAATAATTAACTGAATACAACATGAAGCAGAATTATAACCTGCAGGAAATGACATGCCCACAATTAATATAGAATATCTCCACAACCATAAGGGCCATTGTAATAATCTTGGTATCAGATGAAAACTAACACCTGTGGGGTGTCAGAATCAAAATAGATGTTACTGTGTAGTAGCAAATAGAGCTAGGACTTTGTATGTAATCAGTATTCCAAGTTAGATGCTAGTATGTGAGCCAGTGACACTTTGGAGAGGTGTTAGTACAGGTATGTCCAGACGGACCACCAAATTGTGCCATTTGGAGAACTTTTGGCACCACCAGTGCCATTTGACCTTTCTCATGTACCAGACTGTAAAACTAATTATATTTCACCGACAGATCACTATAGGTATACATTCCATCCAAATTAAACTGTTTTCTCACCATTCACCTCTATACGTTTTCCCGCTCAAAGAAAATCATACAAAGAAAATGAAGTTTGACTCAGATTTATTGTCAAACTGAGAATATACAGAATTACAATGAAAGCAAACGTTGAAATATGAAACAGAAAATATAATCAAACACACAATAAAACCAAACCTTGAAATTTCTGAAATAACAGGTAAAAACAAATCAGAAGTATATACAATGTCTGCCACTCAGTCATTTGCACCTGCATTTGCACTTTCTTTACCACAAGAAAGTTTCCTGGATAGGATTTCACTATGAGGACAATAGTGAAATAAGATTCATTTTTATCTAATCATGAAAATAGGTTGAACCATCCCGTAAAAAACTATGATGTCTGTGACCACTAAACAGTCTGATACTCCAATCCTACTCCTACACTTAACTCCTAACACTGAGGACCATGTGTTGGTTATTACAATTCTTCTAATGAGGTCAAATACAGAATCCATTGGAGGATACAACCTTCCTGTTCTGTGACCAAAGACCACAAGTTACTATACCGTATTTTCCGCACTATAAGGCGCACCGGATTATAAGGCGCACCTTCAATGAATGGCCTATTTTAGAACTGTTTTCATATATAGGGCGCACCGGATTATAAGGCGCATAGAATAGAATATAGAATACTGCAGTCAAACGTTTGACTGGGGTTGCGTTACGCCCAAGCTCCACCTACTGCGTTGCGTCACCTCTCCATCGGTGTTGTGTCAACTTCCCGTTGTCCATGCTCCACCTGAGCGTTGTCACCGTCAACGTTCTACCTGCTCCACTGTCAAAAATATATATTTTTCCACCTCAAGTATCAGCCGTTCGTCATCCATTTTTGCAACAAGCGTCAAGGACCTGCGGTGATTCACAGCTGACTCGCGTGAATAGCAATTCGCAATAGCTGCGACCACGAGATATAGAGTAGTTAGCTACAAGCATTTTCAATCTGCTATTATCTCTATTAGTGGATTAACCGCTGTGGTGATTTAACAGCTGATAAAAAATACATCAAGTAGACTACAAACAGAGCAAAACAACACCAGAAAACAACCAATAGGCTATACAATTACAACCAACAACCAATATGTGACAGCTCCTGGTGAAATGTGCAACGTAATTTTTCAGTTTTTACACATGCTTAAACTACAGATGGTAAGCTTTCAAATGATGTGTCATACATTCAAATCAGAGAAAGATTGAACACGACAGGCGTATTTGAATGTTGGTTCACCTCAAACACTGAATGGGAGAAAAGTGACTCTGAACGCAGCGCCAGCTATGAACGCAGCCACAGCTACGAACGCTCCTAACAAAACACATCGCTACGAAGGTCTCAACTGTATTTTAATAACATGACAACATACTGGGAGAACATCGACATGCTAAAAACACACAACTACACATAACTAGATGAACACACAGTTCTTGCTTTTGAACACGAGCTAAAACGAAAGTATGTTTTACAAGTCAACCCTCCCTTACCAAACGAGAATAATGAATCCAATACACAAATTATAAGTGTTTAGTGATCGTTAAACTGTTGTTTATTATATCGAGTGGGTACTTTAAAACTTCAAGTTGAAAGCACCAAGAAGGACCGCCTCGAAATTCATCGATGTTCATGTCCCGTGCTCGCGCTGTTGCCTTCATTCGAATAGTGACTGTAGAGACGCTTATACTTGGTGTTTACTGATTACCGTAATGCTGCAAGCGGTGCGGCTTTGTAGTTTACCAGTCGTACTGAAACATTTTGACAGAGCGCCTTGAGCGCCGTGTACAACCAGTATGGATCAACAAATTAACCAATTGATCCATATATAAGGCGCTCCGGGTTATAAGGCGCACTGTCGTTTTTTTTGAAAATTAAAGGCTTTTAAGTGCGCCTTATAGTGCGGAAAATACGGTAAATACATGGATGAATCCATCTTCTTTTTAACTATTATAATAATAATAATAATAATAATAATAATAATAATAATAATAATAACAATAATAATATATGCAAACACTTTTATCCAAAGCAACTTACATTGCAGTGAGTGCATACATGTTTCAGTATATATGGTCCCAGCAGGGATATATGGTACTACACAAGGGGTAATGGAACTCTGTCAGTGTGCGTACCATGATGCTCTCAGGTTGCAGGACTTACTGAAACTGTTCTGACTCTAGGAGCAGTGGTACTCTCTCCTGTGTGTATTCTCTGATGTACCTTTGGGGGATGTTTGTAACTCTCCTCACACTCCCCACAAATGTTATGGCTTCTCTCCTATGTGTGTTCTCTGATGGGTCTTATGGGTCCCTAATAGAGCAAAACTCTTCCCACATTGGGAGCAGTGGTACGGCTTCTCTCCTGTGTGTATTCTCTGATGGTTCTTTAGGTCTCCTAGTTGAGAGAAACAATTGCCACACTGGGAGCAGTGGTACGGTTTCTCTCCTGTATGTATTCTCTCATGGGTCTTAAGGGTTTGTAGTCTACTGAAACTCTTCCCACACTGGGAGCAGTGGTATGGCCTCTCTCCTGTATGTATTCTCTGATGGATCTTAAGCTGTCCTGCCTCCTTAAATCTCATCCCACACTGGGAGCAGTCATATGGCCTCTCTCCTGTGTGTGTTCTCTGATGTTTCTTTAGGGTTGCTAGTTGACTGAAACTCTTCCCACACTCGGTGCAGTGGTATGGCCTCTCTCCTGTGTGAATTCTCTGATGTACCTTAAGGTTGTCTAGTCTACTGAAACTCTTGCCACATTGGGTGCAGTTGTGTGACTTCTCTCCTGTGTGTTTCCTCTGATGTTTCTTTAGGGTGTTAGGGGAAGCTAAACTCTTCCCACACTGACGGTCAGGGTAAGTATGTTCTCCTCTGTGAGCCTGTGGTTGTTTGTGGTTTCCTGACATGGTGGAGCTGGGCTCGCTGTCTGAGCCTGGGTTGGAGCTCTCTCCTGTAAGAGTAGGAACATATACAGGATTAGAAACATTTCATTTAACCTTAATTCATACAGGGGAAAACACACTGAGAACAAGGCCTCTTTTGCAGTTGCCCCCTGTCCACAATATCTATACCATTACAAAACAACACATAAGAAATACATTTGAATAGAGACATCAATACATCACTTAAAACCACAACCTTCTTAAACTCAGACATGCAATTGATACCATTCCTGTGAGTAGTGCAGATTGGGAAAGAGGTTTTTCAGAAATGAATAATGTTGTCACACCTTTGCGCACACAACTGAGAATTGAAAACACCTCAGCTCTTATTTTTATTTAACTAGTTGGACCTCCTCTTGAGTGTTGGAACCCCATTAAATATGTAAAGAAGAAGATCTAGAATATCTGCTAGTCGTACAATTGTTTATATTTGTGTGTGTGTAGATGGGCAAATGTATATGTATATATGCATGCAGACATGTTTGAGAGGGAGGGGTGGGTGGAGGGGATGGAGAAAAACAGAAAATATTCATGCCTTTTTCAATGTATCAATCTTCTATAATGGAATAAAAAATATTTTAAAAAGAAGAAAAAAAGAAGATCTGCTAGTCACTTGGCATGCATGCAGAGAGGACAGGCTTCAACATACCAGCCCATCTGGGATCTTCTGAACTAAGATTGTATATAAATAACTAGCTAACTTACTGTGTAAGAGATACGAGATAACCAAGATTAGAGACTGTCAGTGTACGTTATTGGCCTGCTGTATTACAGGAAACTCACTGAAAAAGAAATAAAATGGATTGAAATTTAAAATTGCATTATGGACATTTTAATTTCAAGATCATTTATGGTTTGATTTGTGAGGCAGTATTGAGCCCCACCATCACTCCCGCACCTTAGCCCACCTCTAACACAGAGCCCCCCCACTTAATAAATCCCACTTTAACCCCTGCGTAATGGTAATAATATATAAGGACCCATCCCGTATGCACAATTAACACCATAGAGCAATGTACAATAAATACATTATAATAGTAGTCAAGTTCATGTACTTACCATCCAACTCACTATCTGTCTCCAGTAAATCCTCTCCTCCCTCCTCTTCTTTCATCATCACATCTTTCTCCACCACTTCCTCTTCTTCCATTTCTTCTTTCACCATCATAGTGTTTTCCTCCCCTTCCTCCTCTTCTTTCACCACAACTTCTTCTTCTTCCTCTTTCACTACCACATTAAGATCCCGTGTTTGACTGCAGTCCTCCAACTTCACTGCCACGATCTCTGGACCCTGCTGTGAACCCAGGTACTCTGTGGACTTGGCTTCAGACATGGTAGCTGGGCTGTGAGATGGATCTGTGTAATGTAAACAAAGGAAGAGCCATAGTGGAGAGTTAATTTCTCAAATATTCAGATTAACAAACACCTAACAAAGAATATGCACTACTATGAATTATTATAGTAAAGTGTCTTTCATGTTGGCTGGGCTGTGGCCTGATTCTCTACCCCTCTGGGTGAGTGGTGCACTCACATACACCTGAATGCAGGATACTTTATTATTACTTAATTATTTACAGAATCCAATATTCTTAATGTAAATAGTAAAAAAACCATGACCAAGAATCCATCCTTGATCCATCCTTTGTTATGTCTAAAAAACCTGATTTAACCCCATCAGTTAAGACACACTGCGTTCTGTCTGTTAAATAATATTCAATACAGCTACATTAACATGGTCCAGATAACCTCTGAACAAGTAGGTAATGGTAATAATAAATAAGGACCCATCCCTAATACACAATTAACACCATAGACCAATAATGTACATTACATACAATTATAATATTAGCCAAGTTCATGAACTTACCATCCGTTCCTTCCTCTCCTCCATTTTCTTCTTTCACAATCACATCTTTCTCCTCCACTTCCTCCTCTTCTTTCATTATCACATCTTTCTCCTCCACTTCCTCTTCTATTTCTTCTTTCACCATCATAGCTTTTTCCTCCTCTTCCTCTCTTCCAGCCACCATCATTTCTTCTTCTTCCTCTTTCACTAACACATTATGTTCCAGTGGTTGACTGCAGTCCTCCAACTTCACTGCCACCATCTCTGGACCCTGCTGTGAACCCAGGGACTCTGTGGACTTGGCTTCAGACATGGTAGCTGGGCTGTGAGATGGATCTGTGTAATGTAAACAAAGGAAGAGCAACACATAGTGGAGAGTTAATTTCACAAACATTCAGATTACCAAACACCTAACAAAGAATATGCACTACTATGAATTGTTATTGTAAAGCATGGGTCACCAACAGGCGGCCCGCGGGCCGAATGCGGCCCGCCAAAGCTTCCCATCGGGCCCGTGGAATATTTATGTTTTTTTAAATATTAATGAATTCAGAAAATGTGAGGAGGGAAATACCGTTTAGAACATATAGGGCGCGTTCGTAAATTCGTCGGAGCGCTAGGGATGGACGGTTTCCAATTATTGAAACCGAAAAACCGTCAAAGACTAAAACCGCGGTTTTCCGGTTAACCGAAAATAGAAAGAAAAAAAAAAAAAAGAAGAGCGCCAATTTCAAATAATTGAGCCCTACTGCTACAATACACTCATGACGAACACCATTAAAACACCGTAAGCACAGTCGCAACACATTTAGGCTACTTAGTTTCACAAATATAAGTGGAAAGGCAGACTTTTGTAAGCTACACCATACATGAAAACACATGAACACTTAACACACCAGCTCCGCTGATTCAGGGTGCACGCCTGCACGGAAGATCATCTCTTGGAACAGCGTCTTCATTGAATGAACTGCTTTCTTGGTTCTTAGACAAAGTTTCAGCTGCTGCTCAATGTATTTAAATATTTGAATACTGCTCAATAATCACTGAAATATTAGACTTACCACATGCCGCGAGACTGACTCGTCCTGAACTGTCGTAAGTCAATCAACAAAGAATGCCCCATCAAAATAAAAGTGCCCATGGTAGAGCTGTCAAAATAGAGCTTTCAAAATAAATGTACTAATACAGATAGAGATAAATACAGAACTACCTTTGCGTCACTAAGTGACGCGTATCTTCTGAGACATGCGTTCTGTCATCACTTTCAGTAGCGCCTTCACACACAGTGGCGCTGTGCACAAACACTCTTGATCCGTATAGCTCTTGTTTTATTATATTGTGGTTTAGTAAATACTGCACTTGGAGTTACATTAAATGCATGATTTGTGCTATAGAACATAAATAAAGTTTGATTGATTGATTGATATCAAATCAAATCACATTTTATTTCTATAGCGCATTTCTCACAAAAGTGACCCAATGCACTTTACAGAGAGCAGCGAAAATGATCTTATTAAATGTAAGCGAGTAATTGTAAAAAAAACGTTCCTATCTACCAATAACTGAAGGCAACTATCTTTCCAATAGAGTGATTCGTTACCCTTAAATATAATCCCAATTAGATATTAATCCTCAGTTATTCTTCACAACTGACCAAACCTCTCACTCATTGCGCGGCAGATTCAGACTGTATCATTGTTATTTTCACACACGACAAACATGTGACATGTTCCAGTTTTATTCTTCTAAAAAAAAAAATCCGGTTTCAGACGGTTTTGATAAAAAACCGTTTCTATTTTTATAAACCCCGGTTTTCGGTTTAACCGAAAAACCGTCCATCCCTACGGAGCGCACACTGGATTCAACGTCGTCATGGAACCAAGTAATTTGATTGGACTAGAGGCAGTCACGTGGACGCTCTGATTCTCTCAGAGCGAATTTACGAACGCGGCCATAGCATAGATTCATATCGTTCTTCCAATGCAGGACGATTCAGACCTAACTCATTCACAAAGCTGCAACCTTGCATCTAAATAGCAGTAGCAAAGCTGAAACTAATTCCCGTCTTTTAAATGGAATTCGGCAGACGTAGCGCCTATTCGCATGCAAGAATGGGGACACACTCATAGCTCTCATTTAACATTTCGTTTTTGTTTTTTTTCATATACTCATTTAACATTTCGTGTTTTTTTTCTTCACATGCTCTTAAATTAACATTTCGTGTTATAGGCTCTTTTTTCACATGCACATTATAGTGACTTAAATAACAAATAACTTCTCAGTCAAAACATGAATGAGGTAAATGGCTTGTTATGATTGTAGAACCCAGACAGCCCGGAGAGATGCACTAGTTGCCCTCTCGTTCAGATAACGTTCTGCTAATAATTCCACTGGCATGTCCATATCCAGCTTTTAAGTTGCTTTTAAGTCTATTTTTCTGTGACGGGTCTCAGGGTATGACTCCTCAGGGTATGATTCTCTGAAAGCTGCATGCCTTGTATAATTGTAACGGCGAAGATTGTATTGTTTTTCAATAGCTTCAGTGCAGATGAGGCATACAGGTTTTGCGTTACTAAATGTTGGCAGATGAATGCGTACTTGTCAGTCCATTCCTCATTAAAGCTGCGTTTTTCCACATCAATTTTACGCTTCAGGTTCTTTGAGAGTGACATTTTGCTTGATTGATAACTGAAAATGATTACAATGAAGTGAAGCCAAAATATATTGATCGCCCCCTGGTGGCTGGCTGCAGTATAGGTGTCAGGAGTCTGTTAACACTGATAATAAATCAATAACATACATTTTGTAAGAAAGTGAAGATATTAAACAATAATATGCTAATTATGCCTAAATAGAATAAATAAAAATAAGTCCCCCACAGTGTAAGCTTCGAAAAATTCTGGCCCTTGGACAAATGTAGTTGGTGACCGCTGTTGTAAAGCGTCTTTAGCAGTGGCTGGGCCGAGACCCAATTCTCTACACCCTCTGGCTCTGGTGGGTTTGAAAGTCTAAGCAATATGGTGGTGTCTCAAATGGTAATGGTAAATGGACTGACCTATTCCAAAGCGCTTTACAATGGCCTCTAATTCACCCATTCACACACCACTGGCAGCAAGCTACCATGAAAGGCGCGAGCCCGCTCATTGGGAGCAATTTGGGGTACAGTGACTTGCCCAAGAACAGTTTGACATGTGGTCTGTCAAAATACTTTTGAATGCATGCAGGATTCTGCCACAGTACAGGATAGTATACAGGATTGCTTTGCTGCATTGAGAATCTCCCTTCAAGA
Source organism: Nansenia antarctica (assembly GCF_963989245.1). Lineage (NCBI taxonomy): Eukaryota > Metazoa > Chordata > Actinopteri > Argentiniformes > Microstomatidae > Nansenia > Nansenia antarctica. The sequence goes on along the minus strand of NC_137686.1, from coordinate 11,168,507 downwards.
AGCATTTCCATGCAATGCCGTTATAGATCCAGCAGGGGGCGACTGGCAGTAGACAGCATATGCAAAGTAGTATTATAAAGAAATGAAGAAGAAGCCTTGACAAACACTCTAGCCAAGGTTAAGATACAATTATGGTGGGTATTGAGGTGGTCAGTATAGGATATCTTGACAGTTATAATAGATCATTTAAACACTACAAATTGAAAAGTTAGGTTGACAGAGTTGGAGTTGTGCATACAGGCCTAACGTTAGTGTATATGCTACTTTACTTGTTTAAATTCGTCCACCTGCTGCTACTCAGATAACTGTTGGGGAAGACTTTACTCTAACACCTTCAAATAATAACAATAAAAACTCTCTAAGAAACCGGAGCTGCTGATCACAAGAGGCCCTTTATTACAGACCGGGGCCTGAGCGAGTTCACGATGCAACTCTCTAGGCACTCAGAAATATCATCTCTTATAGAATTCTCCTGGGGAGTGGGGACCCCTCCCCAAATACTCATTTACATACCGTGCCCCCAACTCCCAGCTCAATATTCTGGGGCTGTTGCTGTGAAACCCTTTGATCAGTGATTAGGCTAACTCTTTCCCCCATATAGGCCTATTCCAAGCCTTTCTCACTCTGGGCATCATTAATAGCCTACCTCCTGGCTGGCTGTCTCCCTGAATAACAAATGGTACCATCTATTGCTAAATTCCTTCTCTGAATTCATGAGGGTTAGGGAGAGAAAACAAGCTCTTCACACAAATCCAACTTTAAAACGCGCAGAGTCATCTAACTCGTGTTTTTATGACTTTCGGTTTTGATACTTATTCAACTTCAATGATTACACAACAACACTCAACTCTTCAACAACCGACACTACCACTCTCAACCAGTCAACCAACCCTCCACCCGGTCCACTGAACTACCCCAGGCTCCTAACTATCTATCATACTATCTATCTATCTATCTATCTATCTATTTAACTATCTGACTCTGTCTAACCTTCTATCTATCTGTAACATACAATCCATCTATCTATCTATCAAACTCTGACTGTCTAACCATCTATCTTTCCAACATCATATCTATCTAACCTTTCAACTAAGCAGACTAACTAGAAATGCCATTCTGCAATATTTCATAGATAAATAAGGTCTAGATTGGAAACGAGGACACACTGTAAGAGAAGCCAACAACTTTCAAAGCGACTCATCTATTCAGCCTTTGTAAATTCACCCTATTAAGTCTAGAATATCACTGTTCTTTACTCTGATATCCAGTCTATCCCATTTCGACCTCATTCAGAGCAGACATTGTGACTTTGCAACTGCAAACCACGGCCTCACACGAGTTGCACAAAGGACAGACGAAAACGTTTTCTTGTGGAATGTTGATATGAAATCTAAATACTCATCAGAACATGTGTTTGTTCCGTGGTGTATTCCGGTAGAAACGATCAAACAGATACAACATCTCTTCTGATTAGTATGTTCACCTCATTTAAACTTTCCTCAAGAAACAACCACCATTACGAGACGAATGAAACAATGCGATGCAGGACTTGCTGCTACGAACACGTTTTACTTACATTTCTGCGTTTTCACCAATGTGGAGATACCGGCGCTGCTCCAAACGGCCCTGTCGGAAGTCTTAAAAAATAAGAAATAAATGTCCTACAAGCTGGCGACCTCGACGGACTCACATCAGGAGTAGAATGAAACATGTTATAAACACGTTGTCGTCTTTTGATGACGTCATCACAGGGTCCTTCCGGAGCTGTGTTCTGGAACTCCGCCCACTTAGCTCGGGTACATTTCTTAAAAATAAAAGCTTGTTTAAGCATTTAGAAATACTACATTTGGATAAAGTAACGCAAATGATATGCAACTACATAATTCTTCTAATATCCTAATTATTGTGGTGAAAGACTGCTGCACTATATAATATATATATATATATATATAATTGATTGTACACAAATAATCTTCCAAGGCTAAACATGATTACTACCACTGACTGTACTCAGCAACACTTCTAGAATATGGATCAAGTGAGTTTCAATCATGAGGGGTGACAGCTGTCTCTTGTCGTGTAATTTCTACTAATTAATCAATAATAAAGATACACGTGAGTTGCTAGGCTTACAAGAACTTACCACTAAGGTACACGATGTGATGAAACAAAGTCTCCTCCGTTTATTAAGAGTTCTTAGAGAAGCAAGATACAAAGCAAAGCTACCTCAGTACTGAGGGGTTACTGAGGGGTAAAAATACTAATAATACAACAATAAGGAAGACAAGATATTATCACTTCTCATCAACACAAACACATTTCCATCAGTGGGGTGGAAGCTGTTTAATGTTTGCACTTTTATTTCGAAAAATGAGAATACATTTCAATGAAAATCAATGACACACTGGCTAGTCAACTAACACAGCTTGTTTTGTGAGCCTGCTATTAATGCAAAGTATATTTTAGTTAACTAGGTAGCAGTAGGGATTACTCACCAAACCCACTGCATTACAATATATTGGCTTGTCTAGCGAATTTATTCAGATGACTCAGGGTCGATCACTCTCTATGCTTGGGAGTCAAATGAATTGCCTGACCCAGCTGAAACCACTTTACACTTTACAAGTGTTCTGGGTCCTTTGTGTTACAGATGAATGAGGCACCTAGCAGACATCCTGTCTGTGATCAAATCGACAAACCCCTTTTTTCCTTGCTATTACATTTGAATGTTTCAGTAGTTGGGTGTATCATGTTTGATCTTATTTTAATGTATGTTTTATGAGTAGTGTGTTGTTGTCATTTTCATTATTGTGAGATGTTTCTTTCCAGTATTTTGCTGTGCCTTTTTAATAACATTCCACAGAAACCCAGCCAAATGGTCAATCAGCTCATGACAATAGTGGTATGGAGCTCATTACAGTGGTTATTGGGATGTAAATAGTGTCACACCTCTGGCTGATGTCTCTGTGGAAAACACTGTTTATGAAATGAATACTTTTGTTGTGTTAAGGGCTCTGCACACAGCGTGCGATTTCTGTTGCGCATCAACGTTCCATTTTGAAGTTTGAATGGAAGTCTATGAGAACATCGCATTTACCCACACACGGCCCCGATTTTAATCGCACGGCGAACATTCGATTCCATTCATTTTGAATGGGACAAAGCACACGGCGTGCGAGTTTTGTCGCACTGCTTTGTCCCATTCAAAATGAATGGAATCGAATGTTCGCCGTGCGATTAAAATCGGGGCCGTGTGTGGGTAAATGCGATGTTCTCATAGACTTCCATTCAAACTTCAAAATGGAACGTTGATGCGCAACAGAAATCGCACGCTGTGTGCAGAGCCCTTTACTTGCCAGTGAGTGTCCCCATTTGATAAAAGGTCTTTTGATATTTTAAGGTTAAAACCACACCCAGTGTTGGAATGGGATAAATTGGATTTGGGCTTCAACGTACACTTCAGTCCAAACTTCAACATGAAAAACAAAAAACAAAAACAAAAAACTACAACAAAATTGTGTGCACATATTGCAGCGATGAACTGTCTTTCCACAACAGTATTGTTTTGTGTAAATTCTAGATCCCTTGAGACAACATCTTGCTTCTTGTGACATAACAGAAGATTATATACACTTGCTGTTGTTTTAATGATGTTTAATGACTGTGTTATGGGCCTATAGGTACGATACTTTATTCAAGTTGTTGTTTTAATGATGTTTAAAGACTGTGTTATGGGCCTATAGGTATGATACTCTATTCAAGTTGCATGTGTATCTTTGTGAGAAAGGATCTGTTATAAAATGATCAGACCTGTTTTTTTCTCTCGTGCATTGCGTCACTTGCTATTAGCAATGTGTCTAAATGACACAACTCAGATGAAAGATTTATATTTGAAATAGAACATTTGTTATTTTAATAATCACAAAAAACATACTCACACACAAATAAACAAGTTAACCGCTTAAAAACCCTGAGGTTAAATAAATAACTATTTACAGAGAGGAGATAAAAGATCCATATTTGAAATTGAACATTTGTTATTTAAATAATCACAAATAAACACACACTCACACACAAATAAACAAGTTAAGCGTATTCCAGCAGGGTTCCAGCAGGGTTCCTGTCACCAGCAGGGTTCCTGTCACAAGCCGAGGATGGTGCTGACAGCCTGGTTACTCTGCCAGGCTGTCCACATGGTCCTTTACTGGCACGCTGTGCTCATCCACTGCCAAAAAATATGACCAATGCCAGGATACCACCTTCAGGTTTTGTGTGGATATGCTCAGATCTTGCTTCCTCTAACATTCTACACATGACAAAGATATACAATCATCAATAATTAACTGAATACAAAATGAAGCAGAATTATAACCTGCAGGAAATGACATGCCCACAATGAATATAGAATATCTCCACAACCATAAGGGCCATTATAATAATCTTGGTATCAGATGAAAGCTAACACCTGTGGGATGTCAGAATCAAAATAGATGTTACTGTGTAGTAGCAAATAGAGCTAGGACTTTGTATGTAATCAGTATTCCAATGTATGTTTAGTACTTGTGTAGAGTTAGAAGCTAGTATGTGAGCCAGTGACACTTTGGAGAGGTTTTAGTACAGGTATGTCCAGACGGACCACCAAATTGTGCCATTTGGAGAACTTTTGGCACCACCAGTGCCATTTGACCTTTCTCATGTACCAAACTGTAAAACTAATTATATTTCACTGACAGATCACTATAGGTATACATTCCATCCAAATTCAACTGTTTTCTCACTTGTTTTGAAAAGTAAACCATTCACCTCTATACATTTTCTCACTCAAAGAAAATCATACAAAGAAAATTAAGTTTGACTCAGATTTATTGTCAAAGTGAGAATATACAGAATTACAATGAAAGCAAACTTTGAAATATGAAACAGAAAATATAATCAAACATACAAAAAAAACAAAACTTGACATTTCAGAAATAACAGGTAAAAACAAATCAGAAGTATATACAATGTCTGCCACTCAGTCATTTGCACCTGCAATTGCACTTTCTTCACCACAAGAATGTTTCCTGGATAGGATTTCACTATGAGGTGAATAGTGAAATAAGATACATTTTTATCTAATCATGAAAATAGGTTGAACTATCCCGTTAAAAACCATGATATCTGTGACCCCTAAACAGTCTGATACTCCAACCCTACTCCTACACTTAAGAGCAGGAGTAGGGTTGGAGTCTTGATCTGGGATGTTGACGGTACCACAGTAAGTTGTTGACATTGCCTTCATAGTTACAGGAGAGAGTGACGTCTGATCCTTGGAGGACATTCACCTCAGTTCTCACCGGCTGTATTGAATCCTCAAGACTATGATCTGCAACACATTCATATGGTCATTATGTTGTAAAGTTATTCCTGATGATGTTTTAATGGTAAACTGACAATCTGGATTTGATGCACCTCATGAGAAGATTTTGATGTAGAATTGTATGTGAATTATTAGTTATCTGATCGAAAACTACTTATACAATAATTTAATTGTGATGTTATCTTACTTCTAACAACATTAATATTGAAAAACTTACCAAGAAATGTTGAGAGGAGCAAAAACAATATGAGCAACATCCTGACGAAGCTTGGAAACAGACTGACAGCGAGAGACAGTGAGAGCTGAGTAGACAGTCCAACCACACGCACGCATGCATGCACGCACACACACACACACACACACACACACACACACACACACACACACACACACACACACACACTATTGTAACTGTGTTTGCATACAAGCCTGATTTACTTTTAAAGTGACAGCACTGTATCTGCCTTGTTTGATATTTCTCTGTTGATAAGGATCAAGGTAATTCTGAACAGCAAACCTGCATCTAAATGTATGTGTGTCAATTGGCATGTTTTTGTACAGTGTCTCTGGGTTTCCTGTCACTGTGGGCTGCAGGGCGCAGTAGTAGAGAGCAGAGTCTGTCACTTCAGCAGAGGAGATCTCCAGATCCACACGTTTCTGGTCTTTGTCATGTGTGATGTTCAGTCCTGGTATTGGGTTGGTTACCTGTCCTGTGTACTCCATAATGAGGAACTGTGGTGCTGATCCGGGGTTCAGGCGGTACCATAACAGACTGTTAGTTGTGGTTGAGCTGGTGTACTTGCAGGAGATGTTAACACTACTACCCTCCATAGAATGCACTACTTCTCTGTGTGGGGTGATTGTATCTTCTCCAACACTTGGACCTGTGAAAGAGGAGAGGTTGCTGTTTAGTAAATGCACATTATTGATCTAGAAACCCAAATTGTATTACGCTCTGGGTGAGAGAGTCTGCTAAATAACTAAAATGTAAAAATAAATAATATATAATACATTTAGTAGTAGTTGGTATTCCAGCAGCATATACACTCAGTATTTCTCCTCATGTTCAATTGACAAGGAGTGAATTCTTACCCACAAGAGTACAAAACAACATCACTGAATAGAGCAGCATCGTAGCTAAAGCACTGTGTCCGATAGAGAGACTAGAAGCTTTGCTGAACCAGAGTGATCTTCACTTGGAACATTCACTCTTAAAGGTGACTCTGTTCTCCTCACTGTCTGTTGGGAGTGATGTTGAGCTCCTCCCCTTTAACACAATAGAATGTTGCCTATTGGCTTCAGTGAGACAACCTGTTGCCAATGCACTGTAGTGTACTCATCACTCCACTAGGTGGCAGTGAAAGGTAACAAATTACTCGAGACTAGAAACACTCTCTCAGGTAATAAGAGGTTTTTGTACAGCGTCTCTGGGTTTCCTGTCACTGTGGGCCGCAGGGCGCAGTAGTAGAGAGCAGAGTCTGTCACTTTAGCAGAGGAGATCTCCAGATACAGTTGGGTCTTCTATGTGTTCAGTTTACCAGAGAGGCGAGGGTCCAGAGACTCAGCAGTCCCTCCGGTCCCAGTGGAGCCTAGGAGGAGAAGGAGGTACTGGGGAGCAGATCCTGGGTTCTGCTTGTACCATAGTAGAGAGAACGCTGAGGAGTAGTTGCAGGACAGAGTAACTTTGCTGCCTTCTTCTCCATGTACTTCATGTTGGTTTGACTGGATAGTTTCCCCAGAACTGACACCTGGAAACATGAGGAAGTGAACATTGAGTTATGACTTTTTTCCAAACATGTAGTATTTCATCATCTATTAAATAATTTGAACAGATAATACTGTAAATGCAGTATTTTCCCAAAATAAATATGACTACTATAATAGGTTGAAGCAGTACGCTACTTACCAAAAAGTGCTGAAAAAAAGACAATTGAACAGAAACACAACATTGTTGGGGTTGGACGTCAAACTGACAAAGAAGTGTTTTAATGCTCCAAACTAAATTCCTCTGCAAAGTTTTCAATGGATCATGTCAGCCTGTCTTTCTGTTGAAGCTCCACCCCAAAGGACTTTAATGCAGTCAGGTTGTGAGTGTCTCTGGGTTTCCTGTCACTGTGGGCTGCAGGGCGCAGTAGTAGAGAGCAGAGTCTGTCACTTCTGCTGAGGAGATCTTCAGATACAGTCTTTTTCACTAACTTTAACAGAGAACCTTGTGTTTGGATTTAGAGGATCTGCAGACCTTGTGGTGATCGCTGTTCTATATATGGACATAAGGGACTCAGGTGTTTGTCCTCCGTGTTGTCGATACCAAAATAAATAATCTTAATGGCAGCAGTTTTGAAATATGTGTAGGAGAGAGTAACGTTGGTGCCTTCTACAGTAGACACTTCAGTCTGGACTGGAGTGAGGTCCTGAGAACTGACACCTGGACAGAAAAGAATAATACAAATGTTTGATCTTTATTTAATTTGAACAAATGAAAATATGACCAACACATTGTTAACATATGGTGAAACATTATATCTCGTACCCATAACTATGTTCAGGAACAGCAGAGAACACAACAACATCATCTTACATGAAACAGAGACAAATGATAACTGAACATTCCATCCTGGTGTTTATGTACTTCACTCTCTGTTTAGCCCCTCCCCTGCCACAAGCCCCTACCCTTAGCATAGTTCAGTGTATGTAGGTGTGTTTCATGTGCTGTAGGTTCATGTGAGGTTTTTGTACAGTGTCTCTGTGTTTCCTGTCACTGTGGGCCTCACAGCACAGTAGTAGAGAGCAGAGTCTGTCACTTCAGCAGAGGAGATCTTGAGAGACAAGCGATTTCCACTAACGTCAGCAGACAATCTTGTGTCTGGATTCCCAGGATCTGCATATTGTGTGGGGGTCCCTGATCCTGAGATGAACATGAGGAACTTTGGTGCTTTTTCTGCATCTTGACGATACCAGTAGAATTCATCTCCAAAAGATGCAGTTTTTGAGTAGTTGAAGGAGAGAGTAACACTGGTGTCTTCTACAGTGGACACTTCAGTCTGGACTGGGCTGAGATCCTGAGAATGAACACCTGTATGTGAAAGTACATACATATGAAGTTATTCAGGGAAATGTATCTCTAATTTCCCTGTCATTCATTTGATGACTAAAGGATTACATATTTATCTTTATTAAAACACATGAGTATCACTATCACATGTTAATCACCTACCCATAACTATCACCAGGAACAACACAGAACACAGCAACACCATCTTAGATGAAACAGAGATGAAGAGACAGGGAGCACTGCTGTTTCTGGAAGTTTCATCCTCTTTTATGTACTTCTCTGTTAAGCCCCTCCCCTTAGTGTCAGTAGGTGTGTTTCATGTACTGTAGGTTCATGTGAGGTTTTTGTACAGTATTTCTGGGTTTCCTGTCACTGTGGTCTGCAGGGCGCAGTAGTAGAGAGCAGAGTCTGTCACTTCAGCAGAGGAGATCTCCAGATCCACACGTTTCTGTTCTTTGTAATTTGTGATGTTCAGTCCTGGTATTGGGTTGGTTACGTATTCTCCATACTGCAGTATTAGGAACTGTGGTGCTGATCCAGGGTTCTGGCGGTACCATGACAGACTGTTAGCTGTGTCTGAGCTGGTGTACTTGCAGGAGATGTTAACACTACTACCCTCCATAGCATGCACTACATATCTGTGTGGGGTGATTGTATCTTCTCCAACACTTGAACCTGTGAAGGAGCGGTATGGTGCTATTTAGTAACATAATTTCTGTCTAATATTTATCTAGAAATCCAAACTGTATTACGCTCTGGTTGAGAGAGTCTGCTAAATGACTAAAATGTAAACAAATGAAATGTTAATAACAGTTGGTAATCCAGCTAAATATATATTCAGGACGATGACGTATGTTCATTTGACAAGGAGTGAATTCTTACCCACAAGAGTACAAAACAACATCACTGAATAGAGCAGCATCGTAGCTAAAGCACTGTGTCAGATAGAGAGACTAGAAGTGTTGCTGAACCAGAGTGATCTTCACTTGGAACATTCACTCTTAAAGGTGAATCTGTTCTCCTCACTGTCTGTTGGGAGTGATGTTGAGCTCCTCCCCTTTAACACAATAGAATGTTGCCTATTGGCTTCAGTGAGACAACCTGTTGCAAATGCACTGTAGTGTCCTCATAACTCCACTAGGTGTCACTGTTGTATAATGAAAGGGGCAACCAGAGACGAGAAACACTCTCTCAGGTAATAAGAGGTTTTTGTACAGGGTCTCTGGGTTTCCTGTCACTGTGGGCCGCAGGGCGCAGCAGTAAACAGCAGAGTCTGTCACTTCAGCAGAGGAGATCTCCAGATACAGTTGGGTCTTCTCTGTGTTCAGTTTACCAGAGAGGCGAGGGTCCAGAGACTCAGCAGTCCCTCCGGTCCCAGTGGAGCCTACAAGGAGAAGGAGGTACTGGGGAGCAGATCCTGGGTTCTGCTTGTACCATAGTAGAGAGAACGCTGAGGAGTAGTTGCAGGACAGAGTAACTTTGCTGCCTTCTTCTCCATGTACTTCATGCTGGTTTGACTGGATAGTTTGCCCAGAACTGACACCTGGAAACATGAGGAAGTGAACATCGAGTTATGACTTTTTTCCAAACATGTATTAAAAAGTATTTTATCATTTTATAACTACTAAGTCATTTGAACAGATAATACTACAAATGCAGTATTTTCCCAAAATAAATATGACTACTATAATAGGTTGAAGCAGTACGTTACTTACCAAAAAGCCACTACCACATTAAGATCCAGTGTTTGACTGCAGTCCTCCAACTTCACTGCCACCATCTCTGGACCCTGCTGTGAACCCAGGTACTCTGTGGACTTGGCTTCAGACATAGTAGATGGGCTGTGAGATGGATCTGTGTAATGTAAACAAAGGAAGAGCCATAGTGGAGAGTTAATTTCTCAAATATTCAGATTAACAAACACCTAACAAAGAATATGCACTACTATGAATTATTATAGTAAAGTGTCTTTCATGTTGGCTGGGCTGTGGCCTGATTCTCTACCCCTCTGGGTGAGTGGTGCACTCACATACATCTGAATGCAGGATACTTTATTATTACTTAATTATTTACAGAATCCAATATTCTTAATGTAAATAGTAAAAAAAAACATGACCAAGAATCCATCCTTGATCCATCCTTTGTTATGTCTAAAAAACCTGATTTAACCCCATCAGTTAAGACACACTGCGTTCTGTCTGTTAAATAATATTCAATACAGCTACATTAACCTGGTCCAGGTAACCTCTGAACAAGTAGGTAATGGTAATAATAAACAAGGACCCATCCCTAATACACAATTAACACCATAGACCAATAATGTACATTACATACAATTATAATATTAGCCAAGTTCATGAACTTACCATCCTTTCCTTCCTCTCCTCCATTTTCTTCTTTCACAATCACATCTTTCTCCTCCACTTCCTCCTCTTCTTTCATTATCACATCTTTCTCCTCCACTTCCTCTTCTATTTCTTCTTTCACCATCATAGCTTTTTCCTCCTCTTCCTCTCTTCCAGCCACCATCATTTCTTCTTCTTCCTCTTTCACTAACACATTATGTTCCAGTGGTTGACTGCAGTCCTCCAACTTCACTGCCACCATCTCTGGACCCTGCTGTGAACCCAGGGACTCTGTGGACTTGGCTTCAGACATGGTAGCTGGGCTGTGAGATGGATCTGTGTAATGTAAACAAAGGAAGAGCAACACATAGTGGAGAGTTAATTTCACAAACATTCAGATTACCAAACACCTAACAAAGAATATGCACTACTATGAATTGTTTGTAAAGCGTCTTTAGCAGTGGCTGGGCCGAGACCCAATTCTCTACACCCTCTGGCTCTGGTGGGTTTGAAAGGAATACACTGGTCTAAGCAATATGGTGGTGTCTCAAATGGTAATGGTAAATGGACTGACCTATTCCAAAGCGCTTTACAATGGCCTCTAATTCACCCATTCACACACCACTGGCAGCAAGCTACCATGAAGGCGCGAGCCCGCTCATTGGGAGCAATTTGGGGTACAGTGACTTGCCCAAGAACAGTTTGACATGTGGTCTGTCAAAATACTTTTGAATGCATGCAGGATTCTGCCACAGTACAGGATAGTATACAGGATTGCTTTGCTGCATTGAGAATCTCCCTTCAAGAAGCATTTCCATGCAATGCCGTTATAGATCCAGCAGGGGGCGACTGGCAGTAGACAGCATATGCAAAGTAGTATTATAAAGAAATGAAGAAGAAGCCTTGACAAACACTCTAGCCAGGGTTAATAAGATACAATTATGGTGGGTATTGAGGTGGTCTGTATAGGATATCTTGACAGTTATACTAGATCATTAAACACTAAAAGTTAGGTTGACAGAGTTGGAGTTGTGCATACAGGCCTAACATTAGTGTATATGTTACTTTACTTGTTTAAATTCTTCCACCTGCTGCTACTCAGATAACTGTTGGGGAAGACTTTACTCTAACACCTTCAAATAATAACAATAAAAACTCTCTAAGAAACCGGAGCTGCTGATCACAAGAGGCCCTTTATTACAGACCGGGGCCTGAGCGAGTTCACGATGCAACTCTCTAGGCACTCAGAAATATCATCTCTTATAGAATTCTCCTGGGGAGTGGGGACCCCTCCCCAAATACTCATTTACATACCGTGCCCCCAACTCCCAGCTCAATTCATGAGGGTTAGGGAGAGAAAACAAGCTCTTCACACAAATCCAACTTTAAAACGTGCAGAGTCGTCTAACTCGTGTTTTTATGACTTTCGGTTTTGATACCTATTCAACTTCAATGATTACACAACAACACTCAACTCTTCAACAACCGACACTACCACTCTCAACCAGTCAACCAACCCTCCACCAGGTCCACTGAACTACCCCAGGCTCCTATCTATCTATCTATCTATCTATCTATCTATCATACTATCTATCTATTTAACTATCTGACTCTGTCTAACCTTCTATCTATCTGTAACGTACAATCCATCTATCTATCTATCAAACTCTGACTGTCTAACCATCTATCTTTCCAACATCATATCTATCTAACCTTTCAACTAAACAGACTAACTAGAAATGACATTCTGCAATATTTCATAGATAAATAAGGTCTAGATTGGAAACGAGGACACACTGTAACAGAAGTCAACAACTTTCAAAGCGACTCATCTATTCAGCATTTGTAAATTCACCCTATTAAGTCTAGAATATCACTGTTCTTTACTCTGATATCCAGTCTATCCCATTTCGACCTCATTCAGAGCAGACATTGTGACTTTGCAACTGCAAACCACAGCCTCACACGAGTTGCACAAAGGACAGACGAAAACGTGTTGATATGAAATCTAAATACTCATCAGAACATATGTTTGTTCCGTGGTGTATTCCGGTAGAAACGATCAAACAGATACAACATCTCTTCTGATTAGTATGTTCACCTCATTTAAACTTTCCTCAAGAAACAACCACCATTACGAGACGAATGAAACAATGCGATGCAGGACTTGCTGCTACGAACACGTTTTACTTACATTTCTGCGTTTTCACCATTGTGAAGATACCGGCGCTGCTCCAAACGGCCCTGTCGGAAGTCTTAACAAATAAGAAATTGTAGTGCCGGAGGAAAAAGGAAAGACGTAGGCAACGTAATGATAACTGTTTAATCAAAATAACAACTTGTACTCTCAGTACAGGACCAGAAAAATAGATCACCAAAAACTCTTGTCTCTAAACAGGAAGGTGCAACGTTAATAATCTTCCCCTCTGCCCCTAGTGCCAGAACTGGTTCCCTCCCACTACACAACCAACAGTAAGAGGAGAACATGAACCCATAATGTAGTCACTACACCAGCCCCCCCAGTGTTCACCTCAATATTGGAAATCCTCACGGCGAGGAGGGCGTATGGCCCGGCCCCTACGATCGTAGGTAAAGTCAGGAGGTGCGGGAGGAGGTGTGACATCGCCCACCACGTCCTCCTGCAGGGAAGGACGGGGGGCAGTGACGACCGGGGGCTCGCGAGCTGCGGGGGGTTGTCGGGGTCGGAGGGGGGAATGTCCAGGGCGCGGCAGGGGAGGTAGGACTGGAGGCCGGCCTCTGCGCGGTGGCAGGGCCAAGTCCAGGGGCAGTTCAAGGTCCAAGTGGGCCGGTTTGAGGCGATCAACGGACACACACTCAGGCCTACCCCCCATGTCAACCATGAAGTTCTTGGCTCCGGCCTCGATGACACGGAAAGGCCCGTCATAAGGAGGACGTAGTGGAGTCCTGTGGCCATCATGACGAATGAAAACGAACCTCGCTGAGTGCAGCTCCGGGGGCACCCTCGAAGTAGGGACACCATGCTGCGTAGTCGGGACCGGGACGAAGGTCCTGGCGCTGTCCAGCAGGATTGTAATGTTCGCTCGCTGGTTTTTGTACACAATTACGTTAACAAAAATCCACGTCGGGGGTCACCAGTGTAGTGCCGGAGGAAAAAGGAAAGACGTAGGCAACGTAATGATAACTGTTTAATCAAAATAACAACTTGTACTCTCAGTACAGGACCAGAAAAATAGATCACCAAAAACTCTTGTCTCTAAACAGGAAGGTGCAACGTTAATAATCTTCCCCTCTGCCCCTAGTGCCAGAACTGGTTCCCTCCCACTACACAACCAACAGTAAGAGGAGAACATGAACCCATAATGTAGTCACTACAAAATCAAATAAATTTCCTCCAAGCTGGCGACCTCGACGGACTCACATCAGGAGTAGAATGAAGCATGTTATAAACACGTTGTCGTCTTTTGATGACGTCATCACCGGGTCCTTCCGGAGCTGTGTTCTGGAACTCCGCCCACTTAGCTCGGGTACATTTCTTAAAAATAAAAGCTTGTTTAAGCATTTAGAAATACTACATTTGGATAAAGTAACGCAAATTATATGCAACTACATAATTCTTCTAATATCCTAATTATTGTGGTGAAAGACTGCTGCACTGCATAAAGGGACATATAATTGATTGTACACAAATAATCTTGCAAGGCTAAACATGATTACTACCACTGTACTCAGCAACACTTCTAGAATATGGATCAAGTGAGTTTCAACCATGAGGGGTGACATACAGCTGTGTCTTGTCGTGTAATTTCTACTAATTAATCCATAATAAAGATACACGTGAGTTGCTAGGCTCACAAGAACTTACCACTAAGGTACACGATGTGATGAAACAAAGTCTCCTCAGTTTATTAAGAGCTCTTAGAGAAGCAAGATACAAAGCAAAGCTCTACCTCAGTTCTGAGGGGTTACTGAGCGGTAAAAATACTAATAATACAACAATAAGGAAGACAAGATATTATCACTTCTCATCAACACAAACACATGTCCATCAGTGGGGTGGAAGCTGTTTAATGTTTGCACTTTTATTTCGAAAAATGAGAATACATTTCAATGAAAATCAATGACACACTGGCTAGTCAACTAACACAGCTTGTTTTGTGAGCCTGCTATTAATGTAAAGTATATTTTAGTTAACTAGGTAGCAGTAGGGATTACTCACCATACCCACTGCATTACAATATATTGGCTTGTCTAGCGAATTTATTCAGATGACTCAGGGTCGATCACTCTCTATGCTTGGGAGTCAAATGAATAGCCTGACCCAGCTGAAACCACTTTACACTTTACAAGTGTTCTGGGTCCTTTGTGTTACAGATGAATGAGGCACCTAGCAGACATCCTGTCTGTGATCAAATCGACAAACCCCTTTTTTCCTTGCTATTACATTTGAATGTTTCAGTAGTTGGGTGTATAGTCATGTTTGATCTTATTTTAATGTATGTTTTATGAGTAGTGTGTTGTTGTAATTTTCATTATTGTGAGATGTTTCTTTCCAGTATTTTGTTGTGCCTTTTTAATAACATTCCACAGAAACCCAGCCAAATGGTCAATCAGCTCATGACAATTGGTATGGAGCTCATTACAGTGGTTATTGGGATGTAAATAGTGTCACACCTCTGGCTGATGTCTCTGTGGAAAACACTGTTTATGAAATGAATACTTTTGTTGTGTTACTTGCCAGTGAGTGTCCCCATTTGATAAAAAGGTATTTTGATATTTTAAGGTTAAAACCACACCCAGTGTTGGAATGGGATGAATTGGATTTGGGCTTCAACGTACACTTCAGTCCAAACTTCAACATGATGACTGAGCCAAAAAACTAAAACAAAATTGTGTGCACATTTGCAGCGATGAACTGTCTTTCCACAACAGTATTGTTTTGTGTAAATTCTAGATCCCTTGAGCCAACATCTTGCTTCTTGTGACATAACAGAAGATTATATACACTTGCTGTTGTTTTAATGATGTTTAATGACTGTGTTATGGGCCTATAGGTACGATACTTTATTCAAGTTGTTGTTTTAATGATGTTTAAAGACTGTGTTATGGGCCTATAGGTATGATACTCTATTCAAGTTGCATGTGTATCTTTGTGAGAAAGGATCTGTTATAAAATGATCAGACCTGTTTCTTTCTCTCGTGCATTGCGTCACTTGCTATTAGCAATGTGTCTAAATGATCAAATACAACTCAGATGAAAGATTTATATTTGAAATAGAACATTTGTTATTTTAATAATCACAAAAAACATACTCACACACAAATAAACAAGTTAACCGCTTAAAAACCCTGAGGTTAAATAAATAACTATTTACAGAGAGTAGATAAAAGATCCATATTTGAAATTGAACATTTGTTATTTAAATAATCACAAATAAACACACACTCACACACAAATAAACGTTAAGCGTATTCCAGCAGGGTTCCTGTCACCAGCAGGGTTCCTGTCACAAGCCGAGGATGGTGCTGACAGCCTGGTTACTCTGCCAGGCTGTCCACATGGTCCTTTACTGGCACGCTGTGCTCATCCACTACCTGAAAAATAATACCAATGCCAGGATACCACCTTCAGGTTTTGTGTGGATTATGCTCAGATCTTGCTTCCTCTAACATTCTACACATGACAAAGATATAGAATCATCAATAATTAACTGAATACAAAATGAAGCAGAATTATAACCTGCAGGAAATGACATGCCCACAATGAATATAGAATATCTCCACAACCATAAGGGCCATTGTAATAATATTGGTATCAGATGAAAGCTAACACCTGTGGGATGTCAGAATCAAAATAGATGTTACTGTGTAGTAGCAAATAGAGCTAGGACTTTGTATGTAATCAGTATTCCAATGTATGTTTAGTACTTGTGTAGAGTTAGAAGCTAGTATGTGAGCCAGTGACACTTTGGAGAGGTTTTAGTACAGGTATGTCCAGACGGACCACCAAATTGTGCCATTTGGAGAACTTTTGGCACCACCAGTGCCATTTGACCTTTCTCATGTACCAAACTGTAAAACTAATTATATTTCACTGACAGATCACTATAGGTATACATTCCATCCAAATTCAACTGTTTTCTCACTTGTTTTGAAAAGTAAACCATTCACCTCTATACATTTTCTCACTCAAAGAAAATCATACAAAGAAAATGAAGTTTGACTCAGATTTATTGTCAAAGTGAGAATATACAGAATTACAATGAAAGCAAACTTTGAAATGTGAAACAGAAAATATAATCAAACATACAAAACAAAAAAAAACTTGACATTTCAGAAATAACAGGTAAAAACACATCAGAAGTATATACAATGTCTGCCACTCAGTCATTTGCACCTGCATTTGCACTTTCTTCACCACAAGAATGTTTCCTGGATAGGATTTCACTATGAGGTGAACAGTGAAATAAGATACATTTTTATCTAATCATGAAACTAGGTTGAACTATCCCGTTAAAAACCATGATATCTGTGACCCCTAAACAGTCTGATACTCCAACCCTACTCCTACACTTAAGAGCAGGAATTCTGGTCTTGATCGGGGATGTTGACGGTACCACTGTAAGTTGTTGACATTGCCTTCATAGTTACAGGAGAGAGTGACGTCTGATCCTTGGAGGACATTCACCTCAGTTCTCACCGGCTGTATTGAATCCTCAAGACTATGATCTGCAACACATTCATATGGTCATTATGTTGTAAAGTTATTCCTGATGATGTTTTAATGGTAAACTGACAATCTGGATTTGATGCACCTCATGAGAAGATTTTGATGTAGAATTGTATGTGAATTATTCATCTGATCGAAAACTACTTATACAATAATTCAATTGTAATGTTATCTTACTTCTAACAACATGAATATTTAAAAACTTACCAAGAAATGTTGAGAGGAGCAAAAACAATATGAGCAACATCCTGACGAAGCTTGGAAACAGACTGACAGCTAGAGACAGTGAGAGCTGAGTAGACAGTCCAACCACACGCACGCATGCACACACGCACACACACACACCCACTATTGTAACTGTGTTTGCATACAAGCCTGATTTACTTTTAAAGTTACAGCACTGTATCTGCCTTGTTTGATATTTCTCTGTTGATAAGGATCAAGGTAATTCTGAACAGCAAACCTGCATCTAAATGTATGTGTGTCAATTGGCATGTTTTTGTACAGTGTCTCTGGGTTTCCTGTCACTGTGGGCCTCAGAGCGAAGTAGTAGAGAGCAGAGTCTGTCCCTTCAGCAGAGGAGATCTCCAGATCCACACGTTTCTGTTCTTTGTCATGTGTGATGTTCAGTCCTGGTATTGGGTTGGTTACTAGTCCTATGTACTCCATAATGAGGAACTGTGGTGCTGATCCAGGGTTCTGGCGGTACCATAACAGATTGTTAGTTGTGGATGAGCTGGTGTACTTGCAGGAGATGTTAACACTACTACCCTCCATAGCATGCACTACATCTCTGTGTGGGGTGATTGTATCTTCTCCAACACTTGAACCTGTGAAGGAGAGGGATGGTGCTGTTTAGTAACATAATTTCTGTCTAATATTTATCTAGAAATCCAAAGTGTATTATGCTCTGGTTGAGAGAGTCTGCTAAATATCTAAAATGTAAACAAATGAAATGTTAATAACAGTTGGTAATCCAGCTAAATATATATTCAGGACGATGATGTATGTTCATTTGACAAGGAGTGAATTCTTACCCACAAGAGTACAAAACAACATCACTGAATAGAGCAGCATCGTAGCTAAAGCACTGTGTCAGATAGAGAGACTAGAAGTGTTGCTGAACCAGAGTGATCTTCACTTGGAACATTCACTCTTAAAGGTGAATCTGTTCTCCTCACTGTCTGTAGGGAGTGATGTTGAGCTCCTCCCCTTTAACACAATAGAATGTTGCCTATTGGCTTCAGTGAGACAACCTGTTGCAAATGCACTGTAGTGTCCTCATAACTCCACTAGGTGTCACTGTTGTATAATGAAAGGGGCAACCAGAGACGAGAAACACTCTCTCAGGTAATAAGAGGTTTTTGTACAGGGTCTCTGGGTTTCCTGTCACTGTGGGCCGCAGGGCGCAGCAGTAAACAGCAGAGTCTGTCACTTCAGCAGAGGAGATCTCCAGATAAAGTTGGGTCTTCTCTGTGTTCAGTTTACCAGAGAGGCGAGGGTCCAGAGACTCAGCAGTCCCTCCGGTCCCAGTGGAGCCTACAAGGAGAAGGAGGTACTGGGGAGCAGATCCTGGGTTCTGCTTGTACCATAGTAGAGAGAACGCTGAGGAGTAGTTGCAGGACAGAGTAACTTTGCTGCCTTCTTCTCCATGTACTTCATGCTGGTTTGACTGGATAGTTTGCCCAGAACTGACACCTGGAAACATGAGGAAGTGAACATCGAGTTATGACTTTTTTCCAAACATGTATTAAAAAGTATTTTATCATTTTATAACTACTAAGTCATTTGAACAGATAATACTACAAATGCAGTATTTTCCCAAAATAAATATGACTACTATAATAGGTTGAAGCAGTACGTTACTTACCAAAAAGCCACTACCACATTAAGATCCAGTGTTTGACTGCAGTCCTCCAACTTCACTGCCACCATCTCTGGACCCTGCTGTGAACCCAGGTACTCTGTGGACTTGGCTTCAGACATAGTAGATGGGCTGTGAGATGGATCTGTGTAATGTAAACAAAGGAAGAGCCATAGTGGAGAGTTAATTTCTCAAATATTCAGATTAACAAACACCTAACAAAGAATATGCACTACTATGAATTATTATAGTAAAGTGTCTTTCATGTTGGCTGGGCTGTGGCCTGATTCTCTACCCCTCTGGGTGAGTGGTGCACTCACATACATCTGAATGCAGGATACTTTATTATTACTTAATTATTTACAGAATCCAATATTCTTAATGTAAATAGTAAAAAAAAACATGACCAAGAATCCATCCTTGATCCATCCTTTGTTATGTCTAAAAAACCTGATTTAACCCCATCAGTTAAGACACACTGCGTTCTGTCTGTTAAATAATATTCAATACAGCTACATTAACCTGGTCCAGGTAACCTCTGAACAAGTAGGTAATGGTAATAATAAACAAGGACCCATCCCTAATACACAATTAACACCATAGACCAATAATGTACATTACATACAATTATAATATTAGCCAAGTTCATGAACTTACCATCCTTTCCTTCCTCTCCTCCATTTTCTTCTTTCACAATCACATCTTTCTCCTCCACTTCCTCCTCTTCTTTCATTATCACATCTTTCTCCTCCACTTCCTCTTCTATTTCTTCTTTCACCATCATAGCTTTTTCCTCCTCTTCCTCTCTTCCAGCCACCATCATTTCTTCTTCTTCCTCTTTCACTAACACATTATGTTCCAGTGGTTGACTGCAGTCCTCCAACTTCACTGCCACCATCTCTGGACCCTGCTGTGAACCCAGGGACTCTGTGGACTTGGCTTCAGACATGGTAGCTGGGCTGTGAGATGGATCTGTGTAATGTAAACAAAGGAAGAGCAACACATAGTGGAGAGTTAATTTCACAAACATTCAGATTACCAAACACCTAACAAAGAATATGCACTACTATGAATTGTTTGTAAAGCGTCTTTAGCAGTGGCTGGGCCGAGACCCAATTCTCTACACCCTCTGGCTCTGGTGGGTTTGAAAGGAATACACTGGTCTAAGCAATATGGTGGTGTCTCAAATGGTAATGGTAAATGGACTGACCTATTCCAAAGCGCTTTACAATGGCCTCTAATTCACCCATTCACACACCACTGGCAGCAAGCTACCATGAAGGCGCGAGCCCGCTCATTGGGAGCAATTTGGGGTACAGTGACTTGCCCAAGAACAGTTTGACATGTGGTCTGTCAAAATACTTTTGAATGCATGCAGGATTCTGCCACAGTACAGGATAGTATACAGGATTGCTTTGCTGCATTGAGAATCTCCCTTCAAGAAGCATTTCCATGCAATGCCGTTATAGATCCAGCAGGGGGCGACTGGCAGTAGACAGCATATGCAAAGTAGTATTATAAAGAAATGAAGAAGAAGCCTTGACAAACACTCTAGCCAGGGTTAATAAGATACAATTATGGTGGGTATTGAGGTGGTCAGTATAGGATATCTTGACAGTTATACTAGATCATTAAACACTAAAAGTTAGGTTGACAGAGTTGGAGTTGTGCATACAGGCCTAACATTAGTGTATATGTTACTTTACTTGTTTAAATTCTTCCACCTGCTGCTACTCAGATAACTGTTGGGGAAGACTTTACTCTAACACCTTCAAATAATAACAATAAAAACTCTCTAAGAAACCGGAGCTGCTGATCACAAGAGGCCCTTTATTACAGACCGGGGCCTGAGCGAGTTCACGATGCAACTCTCTAGGCACTCAGAAATATCATCTCTTATAGAATTCTCCTGGGGACCCCTCCCCAAATACTCATTTACATACCGTGCCCCCAACTCCCAGCTCAATATCCTGGGGCTGTTGCTGTGAAACCCTTTGATCAGTGATTAGGCTAACTCTTTCCCCCATATAGGCCTATTCCAAGCCTTTCTCATGATTACTCTGGGCATCATTAATAGCCTACCTCCTGGCTGGCTGTCTCCCTGAATAACAAATGGTACCATCTATTGCTAAATTCCTTCTCTGAATTCATGAGGGTTAGGGAGAGAAAACAAGCTCTTCACACAAATCCAACTTTAAAACTCGCAGAGTCATCTAACTCGTGTTTTTATGACTTTCGGTTTTGATACCTATTCAACTTCAATGATTACTCAACAACACTCAACTCTTCAACAACCGACACTACCACTCTCAACCAGTCAACCAACCCTCCACCCGGTCCACTGAACTACCCCAGACTCCTATCTATCTATCATACTATCTATCTATCTATCTACCTATTTAACTATCTGACTCTGTCCAACCTTCTATCTATCTGTAACATACAATCCATCTATCTATCTATCAAACTCTGACTGTCTAACCATCTATCTTTCCAACATCATATCTATCTAACCTTTCAACTAAGCAGACTAACTAGAAATGACATTCTGCAATATGTCATAGATAAATAAGGTCTAGATTGGAAACGAGGACACACTGTAAGAGAAGTCAACAACTTTCAAAGCGACTGATCTATTCAGCCTTTGTAAATTCACCCTATTAAGTCTAGAATATCACTGTTCTTTACTCTGATATCCAGTCTATCCCATTTCGACCTCATTCAGAGCAGACATTGTGACTTTGCAACTGCAAACCAAGGCCTCACACGAGTTGCACAAAGGACAGACGAAAACGTGTTGATATGAAATCAAAATACTCATCAGAACATATGTTTGATCCGTGGTGTATTCCGGTAGAAACGATCAAACAGATACAACATCTCTTCTGATTAGTATGTTCACCTCATTTAAACTTTCCTCAAGAAACAACCACCATTACGAACAATGAAGCAATGCGATGCAGGACTTGCTGTTACGAACACGTTTTACTTACATTTCTGCGTTTTCACCAATGTGGAGATACCGGCGCTGCTCCAAACGGCCCTGTCGGAAGTCTAAAAAATAAGAAATAAAATATATTTCCTCCAAGCTGGCGACCTCGACGGACTCACATCAGGAGTAGAATGAAGCATGTTATAAACACGTTGTCGTCTTTTGATGACGTCATCACCGGGTCCTTCCGGAGCTATGTTCTGGAACTCCGCCCACTTAGCTCGGGTACATTTCTTAAAAATAAAAGCTTGTTTAAGCATTTACAAATACTACATTTGGATAAAGTAACGCAAATGATATGCAACTACATAATTCTTCTAATATCCTAATTATTGTGGTGAAAGACTGCTGCACTGCATAAAGGGACATATAATGGATTGTACACAAATAATCTTCCAAGGCTAAACATGATTACTACCACTGTACTCAGCAACACTTCTAGAATATGGATCAAGTGAGTTTCAACCATGAGGTGTGACATACAGCTGTGTCTTGTCGTGTAATTTCTACTAATTAATCAATAATAAAGATACACGTGAGTTGCTAGGCTTTTTTTTTAGTGCCATTTGGAGAACTTTTGGCACCACCAGTGCCATTTGACCTTTCTCATGTACCAGACTGTAAAACTAATTATATTTCACCGACAGATCACTATAGGTATACATTCCATCCAAATTAAACTGTTTTCTCACTTGTTTTGAAAAGTAAACCATTCAACATCTATACGTTTTCCCGCTCAAAGAAAATCATACAAAGAAAATGAAGTTTGACTCAGATTTATTGTCAAACTGAGAATATACAGAATTACAATGAAAGCAAACGTTGAAATATGAAACAGAAAATAGAATCAAACACACAATAAAACCAAACCTTGAAATTGCTGAAATAACAGGTAAAAACAAATCAGAAGTATATACAATGTCTGCCACTCAGTCATTTGCACCTGCATTTGCACTTTCTTCACCACAAGAATGTTTCCTGGATAGGATTTCACTATGAGGACAATAGTGAAATAAGATTCATTTTTATCTAATCATGAAAATAGGTTGAACCATCCTGTAAAAAACTATGATGTCTGTGACCACTAAACAGTCTGATACTCCAATCCTACTTCGACACTTAACTCCTAACACTGAGGACCATGTGTTGGTTATTACAATTCTTCTAATGAGGTCAAATACAGAATCCATTGGAGGATACAACCTTCCAGTTCTGTGACCAAAGACCACAAGTTACTATAAATACATGGATGAATCTATCTTCTTTTTAACTATTATAATAATAATAATATATGCAAACACTTTTATCCAAAGCAACTTACATTGCAGTGAGTGCATACATGTTTCAGTATATATGGTCCCAGCAGGGATATATGGTACTACACAAGGGGTAATGGAACTCTGTCAGTGTGCGTACCATGATGCTCTCAGGTTGCAGGACTTACTGAAACTGTTCTGACTCTAGGAGCAGTGGTACTCTCTCCTGTGTGTATTCTCTGTTGTACCTTTGGGGGATGTTTGTAACTCTCCTCACACTCCCCACAAATGTTATGGCTTCTCTCCTATGTGTGTTCTCTGATGGGTCTTTAGGGTTCCTAATAGAGTAAAACTCTTCCCACACTGGGAGCAGTGGTACCAGTTCTCTCCTGTGTGTATTCTCTGATGGTTCTTTAGGTCTCCTAGTTGAGAGAAACTCTTGCCACACTGGGAGCAGTGGTATGGCCTCTCTCCTGTGTGTATTATCTGATGGATCTTAAGCTTTCCTGCCTCATTAAATCTCTTCTCACACTGGGAGCAGTCATATGGCCTCTCTCCTGTGTGTGTTCTCTCGTGGATCTTTAGGGTTCCTAGTTGACTGAAACTCTTCCCACACTCGGTGCAGTGGTATGGCCTCTCTCCTGTGTGAATTCTCTGATGTGTCTTTAGGTCTCCTAGTTGAGAGAAACTCTTCCCACACTGGGAGCAGTGGTATGGCTTCTCTCCTGTGTGTATTCTCTGATGGACTTTTAAGTGTGCTGCCTGAGTAAATCTCTTCCCACACTGGGAGCAGTCGTATGGCCTCTCTCCAGTGTGTATTCTCTGATGTGTCTTTAGGTCTCCTAGTTGAGAGAAACTCTTCCCACACTGGGAGCAGTGGTATGGCTTCTCTCCTGTGTGTATCCTCTGATGTCTCTTTAGGCCTCCTAGTTGACTGAAACTCTTCCCACACTCGGTGCAGTTGTGTGTCTTCTCTCCTGTGTGTTTCCTCTGATGTTTCTTTAGGGTGTTAGGGGAAGCTAAACTCTTCCCAAACTGACGGTCAAGGTAAGTATGTTCTCCTCTGTGAGCCTGTGGTTGTTTGTGGTTTCCTGACATGGTGGAGCTGGACTCACTGTCTGAGCCTGGGTTGGAGCTCTCTCCTGTAAGAGTAGGAACATATACAGGATTAGAAACATTTCATTCAACCTTAATTCATACAGGGGAAAACATACTGAGAACAAGGCCTCTTTTGCAGTTGCCCCCTGTCCACAATATCTATACCATTACAAAACAACACATAAGAAATACATTTGAATAGAGACATCAATACATCACTTAAAACCACAACCTTCTTAAACTCAGACATGCAATTGATACCATTCCTGTGAGTAGTGCAGATTGGGAAAGAGGTTTTTCAGAAATGAATAATGTTGTCACACCTTTGCGCACACAACTGAGAATTGAAAACACCTCAGCTCTTATTTTTATTTAACTAGTTTGACCTCCTTTTGAGTGTTGGAACCCCATGAAATATGTAAAGAAGAAGATCTAGAAAATCTGCTAGTCGTAAACTTGTTTATATTTGTGTGTGTAGATGGGCAAATGTATATGTATATATGCATGCAGACATGTTTGAGAGGGAGGGGTGGGTGGAGGGGATGGAGAAAAACAGAAAATATTCATGCCTTTTTCAATGTATCAATCTTCTATACTGGAATAAAAAATATTTTAAAAAGAAGAAAAAAAGAAGATCTGCTAGTCACTTGGCATGCATGCAGAGAGGACAGGCTTCAACATACCAGCCCATCTGGGATCTTCTGAACTAAGATTGTATATAAATAACTAGCTAACTTACTGTGTAAGAGATACGAGATAACCAAGATTAGAGACTGTCAGTGTACGTTATTGGCCTGCTGTATTACAGGAAACTCAATGAAAAAGAAATAAAATGGATTGAAATTTAAAATTGCATTATGGACATTTTAATTTCAAGATCATTTATGGTTTGATTTGTGAGGCAGTATTGAGCCCCACCATCACTCCCGCACCTTTACCCACCTCTAACACAGAGCCCCCCCACTTAATAAATCCCACTTTAACCCCTGCGTAATGGTAATAAAATATAAGGACCCATCCCGTATGCAAAATTAACACCATAGAGCAATGTACAATAAATACATTATAATAGTAGTCAAGTTCATGAACTTACCATCCAACTCACTATCTGTCTCCAGTAAATCATCTCCTCCCTCCTCTTCTTTCATCATCACATCTTTCTCCTCCACTTCCTCTTCTTCCATTTCTTCTTTCACCATCAGAGTGTTTTTCTCCCCTTCCTCCTCTTCTTTCACCACAACTTCTTCTTCTTCCTCTTTCACTACCACATTAACATACAATCCATCTATCTATCTATCAAACTCTGACTGTCTAACCATCTATCTTTCCAACATCATATCTATCTAACCTTTCAACTAAACAGACTAACTAGAAATGCCATTCTGCAATATGTCATAGATAAATAAGGTCTAGATTGGAAACGAGGACACACTGTAACAGAAGTCAACAACTTTCAAAGCGACTCATCTATTCAGCCTTTGTAAATTCACCCTATTAAGTCTAGAATATCACTGTTCTTTACTCTGATATCCAGTCTATCCCATTTCGACCTCATTCAGAGCAGACATTGTGACTTTGCAACTGCAAACCAAGGCCTCACACGAGTTGCACAAAGGACAGACGAAAACGTTTTCTTGTGGAATGTTGATATGAAATCTAAATACTCATCAGAACATATGTTTGTTCCGTGGTGTATTCCGGTAGAAACGATCAAACAGATACAACATCTCTTCTGATTAGTATGTTCACCTCATTTAAACTTTCCTCAAGAAACAACCACCATTACGAGACGAATGAAACAATGCGATGCAGGACTTGCTGCTACGAACACGTTTTACTTACATTTCTGCGTTTTCACCAATGTGGAGATACCGGCGCTGCTCCAAACGGCCCTGTCGGAAGTCTTAAAAAATAAGAAATCAAATGTATTTCCTCCAAGCTGGCGACCTCGACGGACTCACATCAGGAGTAGAATGAATGTTATAAACACGTTGTCGTCTTTTGATGACGTCATCACCGGGTCCTTCCGGAGCTGTGTTCTGGAACTCCGCCCACTTAACTCGGGTACATTTCTTAAAAATAAAAGCTTGTTTAAGCATTTAGAAATACTACATTTGGATAAAGTAACGCAAATGATATGCAACTACATAATTCTTCTAATATCCTAATTATTGTGGTGAAAGACTGCTGCACTGCATAAGGGGACATAATTGATTGTACACAAATAATCTTGCAAGGCTAAACATGATTACTACCACTGTACTCAGCAACACTTCTAGAATATGGATCAAGTGAGTTTCAACCATGAGGGGTGACATACAGCTGTGTCTTGTCGTGTAATTTCTACTAATTAATCAATAATAAAGATACACGTGAGTTGCTAGGCTCACAAGAACTTACCACTAAGGTACACGATGTGATGAAACAAAGTCTCCTCAGTTTATTAAGAGCTCTTAGAGAAGCAAGATACAAAGCAAAGCTCTACCTCAGTTCTGAGGGGTTACTAAGGGGTACAAATACTAATAATACAACAATAAGGAAGACAAGATATTATCACTTCTCATCAACACAAACACATGTCCATCAGTGGGGTGGAAGCTGTTTAATGTTTGCACTTTTATTTCGAAAAATGAGAATACATTTAAATGAAAATCAATGACACACTGGCTAGTCAACTAACACAGCTTGTTTTGTGAGCCTGCTATTAATGTAAAGTATATTTTAGTTAACTAGGTAGCAGTAGGGATTACTCACCAAACCCACTGCATTACAATATATTGGCTTGTCTAGCGAATTTATTCAGATGACTCAGGGTCGATCACTCTCTATGCTTGGGAGTCAAATGAATTGCCTGACCCAGCTGAAACCACTTTACACTTTACAAGTGTTCTGGGTCCTTTGTGTTACAGATGAATGAGGCACCTAGCAGACATACTGTCTGTGATCAAATCGACAAACCCCTTTTTTCCTTGCTATTACATTTGAATGTTTCAGTAGTTGGGTGTATAGTCATGTTTGATCTCATTTTAATGTATGTTTTATGAGTAGTGTGTTGTTCTCATTTTCATTATTGTGAGATGTTTCTTTCCAGTATTTTGTTGTGCCTTTTTAATAACATTCCACAGAAACCCAGCCAAATGGTCAATCAGCTCATGACAATTGGTATGGAGCTCATTACAGTGGTTATTGGGATGTAAATAGTGTCACACCTCTGGCTGATGTCTCTGTGGAAAACACTGTTTATGAAATGAATACTTTTGTTGTGTTACTTGCCAGTGAGTGTCCCCATTTGATAAAAAGGTCTTTTGATATTTTAAGGTTAAAACCACACCCAGTGTTGGAATGGGATAAATTGGATTTGGGCTTCAACGTACACTTCAGTCCAAACTTCAACATGATGACTGAGCCAAAAAACTAAAACAAAATTGTGTGCACATATTGCAGCGATGAACTGTCTTTCCACAACAGTATTGTTTTGTGTAAATTCTAGATCCCTTGAGCCAACATCTTGCTTCTTGTGACATAACAGAAGATTATATACACTTGCTGTTGTTTTAATGATGTTTAATGACCGTGTTATGGGCCTATAGGTACGATACTTTATTCAAGTTGTTGTTTTAATGATGTTTAAAGACTGTGTTATGGGCCTATAGGTATGATACTCTATTCAAGTTGCATGTGTATCTTTGTGAGAAAGGATCTGTTACAAAATGATCAGACCTGTTTCTTTCTCTCGTGCATTGCGTCACTTGCTATTAGCAATGTGTCTAAATGATCAAATACAACTCAGATGAAAGATTTATATTTGAAATAGAACATTTGTTATTTTAATAATCACAAAAAACATACTCACACACAAATAAACAAGTTAACCTCTTAAAAACCCTGAGGTTAAATAAATAACTATTTACAGAGAGGAGATAAAAGATCCATATTTGAAATTGAACATTTGTTATTTAAATAATCACAAATAAACACACACTCACACACAAATAAACAAGTTAAGCGTATTCCAGCAGGGTTCCAGCAGGGTTCCTGTCACCAGCAGGGTTCCTGTCACAAGCCGAGGATGGTGCTGACAGCCTGGTTACTCTGCCAGGCTGTCCACATGGTCCTTTACTGGCACGCTGTGCTCATCCACTGCCCAAAAATAATACCAATACCAGGATACCACCTTCAGGTTTTGTGTGGATATGCTCAGATCTTGCTTCCTCTAACATTCTACACATGACAAAGATATACAATCATCAATAATTAACTGAATACAAAATGAAGCAGAATTATAACCTGCAGGAAATGACATGCCCACAATGAATATAGAATATCTCCACAACCATAAGGGCCATTGTAATAATCTTGGTATCAGATGAAAGCTAACACCTGTGGGGTGTCAGAATCAAAATAGATGTTACTGTGTAGTAGCAAACAGAGCTAGGACTTTGTATGTAATCAGTATTCCAATGTATGTTTAGTACTTGTGTAGAGTTAGAAGCTAGTATGTGAGCCAGTGACACTTTGGAGAGGTTTTAGTACAGGTATGTCCAGATGGACCACCAAATTGTGCCATTTGGAGAACTTTTGGCACCACCAGTGCCATTTGACCTTTCTCATGTACCAAACTGTAAAACTAATTATATTTCACTGACAGATCACTATAGGTATACATTCCATCCAAATTCAACTGTTTTCTCACTTGTTTTGAAAAGTAAACCATTCACCTCTATACATTTTCTCACTCAAAGAAAATCATACAAAGAAAATGAAGTTTGACTCAGATTTATTGTCAAAGTGAGAATATACAGAATTACAATGAAAGCAAACTTTGAAATATGAAACAGAAAATATAATCAAACATACAAATTTTTTTTTTTTTGACATTTCAGAAATAACAGGTAAAAACACATCAGAAGTATATACAATGTCTGCCACTCAGTCATTTGCACCTGCATTTGCACTTTCTTCACCACAAGAATGTTTCCTGGATAGGATTTCACTATGAGGTGAATAGTGAAATAAGATACATTTTTATCTAATCATGAAAATAGGTTGAACTATCCCGTTAAAAACCATGATATCTGTGACCCCTAAACAGACTGATACTCCAACCCTACTCCTACACTTAAGAGCAGGAATTCTGGTCTTGATCGGGGATGTTGACGGTACCACTGTAAGTTGTTGACATTGCCTTCATAGTTACAGGAGAGAGTGACGTCTGATCCTTGGAGGACATTCACCTCAGTTCTCACCGGCTGTATTGAATCCTCAAGACTATGATCTGCAACACATTCATATGGTCATTATGTTGTAAAGTTATTCCTGATGATGTTTTAATGGTAAACTGACAATCTGGATTTGATGCACCTCATGAGAAGATTTTGATGTAGAATTGTATGTGAATTATTAGTTATCTGATCGAAAACTACTTATACAATAATTCAATTGTAATGTTATCTTACTTCTAACAACATGAATATTTAAAAACTTACCAAGAAATGTTGAGAGGAGCAAAAACAATATGAGCAACATCCTGACGAAGCTTGGAAACAGACTGACAGCTAGAGACAGTGAGAGCTGAGTAGACAGTCCAACCACACGCACGCATGCACACACACACACCCACTATTGTAACTGTGTTTGCATACAAGCCTGATTTACTTTTAAAGTTACAGCACTGTATCTGCCTTGTTTGATATTTCTCTGTTGATAAGGATCAAGGTAATTCTGAACAGCAAACCTGCATCTAAATGTATGTGTGTCAATTGGCATGTTTTTGTACAGTGTCTCTGGGTTTCCTGTCACTGTGGGCTGCAGGGCGCAGTAGTAGAGAGCAGAGTCTGTCCCTTCAGCAGAGGAGATCTCCAGATCCACACGTTTCTGTTCTTTGTCATGTGTGATGTTCAGTCCTGGTATTGGGTTGGTTACCTGTCCTATGTACTCCATAATGAGGAACTGTGGTGCTGATCCAGGGTTCTGGCGGTACCATAACAGATTGTTAGTTGTGGATGAGCTGGTGTACTTGCAGGAGATGTTAACACTACTACCCTCCATAGCATGCACTACATCTCTGTGTGGGGTGATTGTATCTTCTCCAACACTTGAACCTGTGAAGGAGAGGGATGGTGCTGTTTAGTAACATAATTTCTGTCTAATATTTATCTAGAAATCCAAAGTGTATTATGCTCTGTTTGAGAGAGTCTGCTAAATGACTAAAATGTAAACAAATGAAATGTTAATAACAGTTGGTAATCCAGCTAAATATATATTCAGGACGATGACGTATGTTCATTTGACAAGGAGTGAATTCTTACCCACAAGAGTACAAAACAACATCACTGAATAGAGCAGCATCGTAGCTAAAGCACTGTGTCCGATAGAGAGACTAGAAGCTTTGCTGAACCAGAGTGATCTTCACTTGGAACATTCACTCTTAAAGGTGACTCTGTTCTCCTCACTGTCTGCTGGGAGGGATGTTGAGCTCCTCCCCTTTAACACAATAAAATGTTGCCTATTGGCTTCAGTGAGACAACCTGTTGCCAATGCACTGTAGTGTCCTCATCACTCCACTAGGTGTCACTATTGTATAATGAAAGGGGCAACCAGAGACTAGAAACATTCTCTCAGGTAATAAGAGGTTTTGTGTAAATTCTAGATCCCTTGAGCCAACATCTTGCTTCTTGTGACATAACAGAAGATTATATACACTTGCTGTTGTTTTAATGATGTTTAATGACTGTGTTATGGGCCTATAGGTACGATACTTTATTCAAGTTGTTGTTTTAATGATGTTTAATGACTGTGTTATGGGCCTATAGGTACGATACTTTATTCAAGTTGTTGTTTTAATGATGTTTAAAGACTGTGTTATGGGCCTATAGGTATGATACTCTATTCAAGTTGCATGTGTATCTTTGTGAGAAAGGATCTGTTATAAAATGATCAGACCTGTTTCTTTCTCTCGTGCATTGCGTCACTTGCTATTAGCAATGTGTCTAAATGATCAAATACAACTCAGATGAAAGATTTATATTTGAAATAGAACATTTGTTATTTTAATAATCACAAAAAACATACTCACACACAAATAAACAAGTTAACCGCTTAAAAACCCTGAGGTTAAATAAATAACTATTTACAGAGAGGGGATAAAAGATCCATATTTGAAATTGAACATTTGTTATTTAAATAATCACAAATAAACACACACTCACACACAAATAAACAAGTTAAGCGTATTCCAGCAGGGTTCCAGCAGGGTTCCTGTCACCAGCAGGGTTCCTGTCACAAGCCGAGGATGGTGCTGACAGCCTGGTTACTCTGCCAGGCTGTCCACATGGTCCTTTACTGGCACGCTGTGCTCATCCACTACCTGAAAAATAATACCAATGCCAGGATACCACCTTCAGGTTTTGTGTGGATATGCTCAGATCTTGCTTCCTCTAACATTCTACACATGACAAAGATATACAATCATCAATAATTAACTGAATACAAAATGAAGCAGAATTATAACCTGCAGGAAATGACATGCCCACAATGAATATAGAATATCTCCACAACCATAAGGGCCATTGTAATAATCTTGGTATCAGATGAAAGCTAACACCTGTGGGATGTCAGAATCAAAATAGATGTTACTGTGTAGTAGCAAATAGAGCTAGGACTTTGTATGTAATCAGTATTCCAATGTATGTTTAGTACTTGTGTAGAGTTAGAAGCTAGTATGTGAGCCAGTGACACTTTGGAGAGGTTTTAGTACAGGTATGTCCAGACGGACCACCAAATTGTGCCATTTGGAGAACTTTTGGCACCACCAGTGCCATTTGACCTTTCTCATGTACCAAACTGTAAAACTAATTATATTTCACTGACAGATCACTATAGGTATACATTCCATCCAAATTCAACTGTTTTCTCACTTGTTTTGAAAAGTAAACCATTCACCTCTATACATTTTCTCACTCAAAGAAAATCATACAAAGAAAATGAAGTTTGACTCAGATTTATTGTCAAAGTGAGAATATACAGAATTACAATGAAAGCAAACTTTGAAATATGATATATATGAAAATATAATCAAACATACAAAAAAAAAAAAACTTGACATTTCAGAAATAACAGGTAAAAACACATCAGAAGTATATACAATGTCTGCCACTCAGTCATTTGCACCTGCATTTTCACTTTCTTCACCACAAGAATGTTTCCTGGATAGGATTTCACTATGAGGTGAATAGTGAAATAAGATACATTTTTATCTAATCATGAAAATAGGTTGAACTATCCCATTAAAAACCATGATATCTGTGACCCCTAAACAGTCTGATACTCCAACCCTACTCCTACACTTAAGAGCAGGAATTCTGGTCTTGATCGGGGATGTTGACGGTACCACTGTAAGTTGTTGACATTGCCTTCATAGTTACAGGAGAGAGTGACGTCTGATCCTTGGAGGACATTCACCTCAGTTCTCACCGGCTGTATTGAATCCTCAAGACTATGATCTGCAACACATTCATATGGTCATTATGTTGTAAAGTTATTCCTGATGTTTTAATGGTAAACTGACAATCTGGATTTGATGCACCTCATGAGAAGATTTTGATGTAGAATTGTATGTGAATTATTAGTTATCTGAACGAAAACTACTTATACAATAATTCAATTGTAATGTTATCTTACTTCTAACAACATGAATATTTAAAAACTTACCAAGAAATGTTGAGAGGAGCAAAAACAATATGAGCAACATCCTGACGAAGCTTGGAAACAGACTGACAGCTAGAGACAGTGAGAGCTGAGTAGACAGTCCAACCACACGCACGCACACATGCACACACGCACACACACACACACACACACACACACACACACACACACACTATTGTAACTGTGTTTGCATACAAGCCTGATTTACTTTTAAAGTTACAGCACTGTATCTGCCTTGTTTGATATTTCTCTGTTGATAAGGATCAAGGTAATTCTGAACAGCAAACCTGCATCTAAATGTATGTGTGTCAATTGGCATGTTTTTGTACAGTGTCTCTGGGTTTCCTGTCACTGTGGGCTGCAGGGCGCAGTAGTAGAGAGCAGAGTCTGTCACTTCAGCAGAGGAGATCTCCAGATCCACACGTTTCTGTTCTTTGTCATGTGTGATGTTCAGTCCTGGTATTGGGTTGGTTACTAGTCCTATGTACTCCATAATGAGGAACTGTGGTGCTGATCCAGGGTTCTGGCGGTACCATGACAGACTGTTAGTTGTGGATGAGCTGGTGTACTTGCAGGAGATGTTAACACTACTACCCTCCATAGCATGCACTACATCTCTGTGTGGGGTGATTGTATCTTCTCCAACACTTGGACCTGTGAAAGAGGAGAGGTATGACGCTGTTTAGTAAATACACATTATTTCTGTCTAATATTTATCTAGAAACCCAAACTGTATTACGCTCTGGTTGAGAGAGTCTGCTAAATGGCTAAAATGTAAACGAATGAAATGTTAATAACATGTTCCAGCTGCGTATACACTTAGTATTTCTCCTCATGTTCAATTGACAAGGAGTGAATTCTTACCTACAAGAGTACAAAACAACATCACTGAATAGAGCAGCATCGTAGCTAAAGCACTGTGTCTGATAGAGAGACTAGAAGCTTTGCTGAACCAGAGTCATCTTCACTTGGAACATTTACTGAGGAATGGTGAATGTTAAAGGTGACTCTGTTCTGCTCACTGTCTGTTGGGAGTGATGTTGAGCTCCTCCCCTTTAACACAATAGAATGTTGCATAATTGGCTTCAGTGAGACAACCTGTTGCCAATGCACTGTAGTGTCCTCATCACCCCACTAGGTGTCAGTGTAAGGTAACAAATTACTAGAGACTAAACACTCTCAAGTAAATTGGAGGTTTTTGTACAGTGTTTCTGGGTTTCCTGTCACTGTGGGCCTCACAGCGCAGTAGTAGAGAGCAGAGTCTGTCACATCAGCAGAGGAGATCTCCAGATCCAAGCGGTTTCCAGTAACTTTAGCAGACAATCTTGTGTTTGGATTCAGAGGATCTGCATGCCTTGAGCTAGTCCCTGATCCCAAGATGGAAATGAGGAACTCTGGTCGTTTTCCTGCGTCTTGACGATACCAGAAGAATTTATCTGCACCTATAGAAGTTCTGGAGTTGTTGTAGGAGAGAGTAACATAGGTGCCTTCTACACTAGACACTTCAGTCTTGACTGGAGTGAGGTCCTGCGAACTGACTCCTGCATATGAAAGTATATAGAAATATTCAGTTATTCATGGGAATGAATCTTATATTTTCAGTCATGAATGACATGACTAAGTAGCTCAATATTGAATTTTATTCAATCGCATGAGTATCACCACATGTTCATGACCTACCCATAACTGTTAGAGTTAAAGACGATGTTTTCACAATGTTAAATGATAAAAGTTAGATGTTCTGTATAACTCTATATAATTCTCTGTATCACTGTGTGAAACTCTACAGCCTGTCTGTGGGCTATGTTAATGATTGTGTGAACCTTGGACTCTGTTTCCCCTTCTCTCCTCTGCTTATCAGATTTCGAAAACAGGTTTTGGTCGCCTCACGGCCACGTCTGCTTAAATGATTCGTTCTGAAACATCACCCCACTTTTCTAGGACACTGATAGGTTCACCACTGCCTCCTCCTTTCCATTCTGTATGAGAACTGAACCACATGCTTTCCATTCTGTTGTAATAAAAAGGCTGGCAAAGAGAGTGGAACTTCAGATCATTTGGACTGACCCTTAAACAAGGTCTATCTGAATCACTCTCCTTGCGCAAGTAAACTGAGCTCTTTTGACTCCGCGTCTCTTTGTGTCTGAAAGCCTACTAAGGTCTGTGGAACTAGCGCTGGTTATCAACACCTGTCCTACAAACAGGCTAAGTCAGAAAATAGCATTGAACTATAACCTATCATTTTTGGTCCTTCTGAGCCCGATCTCAAACGTCGTCTTTGAAGAGGGGAGAAGACTCGACAACGCCGACAGTCTGTCGACAGCCCGGATCCAGGACCCGGACAAAGTCCTGGAACGTTGAATTCGGTCCAGGCCGGCTAGATGTCGAAGCTTTGATCCTTGAAAAGACGACCGACGAGATCCCAGGCCAGGCAACAGATACAAAGAACACCGGTAAATATAATATAAAAAGAAAGATTGCAATCGAAATGAATAAGTCTATCTATCCTAAATTGTACTAAATAGGAGTTGTTTGACATGCAAAAGAATCCACTTTAAAAGACAGATGAATATCTTTTTATGCTATGTAAACAGTAGACTATTGGAAATTAGACTGTGGAGTTTTTGACATACGAAAGGAATCCATTTTGAAAAATGAATGTCCTTGTGCTGTGTAAACAACAGACTAAGACTAGAAACTGATAACGATGACTGGAAGCGAATGCCTGTGAGAAATTGATTGTCACTGGTGACGAACGGAGGAGCAGAGTTGAAACCTCACGGTATCAACGTAAAGCTCTGTCATCCGCGACGCACACTGCGGTGAATTAAGGAAATTAGGTTTTGAACGACACGTTGTCTAGTAAAAACAGAAGAATTGACATAAATAATGTGTGTTTAAAACAGAGAGAGAAGTGTATGTGTTTGAGTAAGAGATAAGAGGGAGTGTGTGTGACAGAGAGAGCAAGTGTATGTGTTTGAGTAAGAGATAAGAGGGAGCGTGTGTGACAGAGAGAGCAAGTGTATGTGTTTGAGTAAGAGATAAGAGGGAGTGTGTGTGACAGAGAGAGCAAGTGTATGTGTTTGAGTAAGAGATAAGAGGGAGTGTGTGAGACAGAGAGAGAAGAGACAGAGAGAGAAGAGACAGAGAGAGAGAGAGAGAGAGAGAGAGTTAGTTGATGGAGTTTATTGTTTGCTCTATATTTATGGCGGTTCATATGAATCATAGGAGAGTTGGACTTTAGACTGAAGGGTTTCACTAAAGAGTCTATTTAGGGTAGACTCGCCTTGCTTGGTCCTTCCCCCTAGACAGCTGCCCACACACACACACACACACACAAGGACCCCAATTGAAATAAGCCAGCAGCTTTCTTGGGTTTTTATCCTTTTAGTTGACCTTGTATGTAATATGTACTTTTATGCACCTACTTCTGCAAATCTTCTAATAAAGTTTTCAATCAATTCAAGCAATCAAAACACACACACACACACACACATCTGAGCGGAACAGACCTGAATTCCTGCCGGGACACCAAGCTACAGAAAAGGCTTCCCCCACACACAGACAGACAGACAGACAGACAGACAGACAGACAGACAGACAGACAGACAGACACACACACACACACACACACACACACACACACACACACACACATTCACACACACACACACACACACATTCACACACACACACACACACACACACACACACACACACACACACACACATAAATAATGGGTAATTGTGGCTGTTCAAATAGCAAAGGGAAAAAAGACAAAGGGGAACTCGATGTTAAATTTATGAAATACTGTTTCCCCAAAAGTACGAAGTATTTGAGAAAATGGGATAAAACGTTTGGTTTTAAAGGACAATTAGACCCAGCAGCGTGCGAACTCTTACTAGAACGCCTACAACTTATATTAGAAACCAAGAGAGGCAAGAAAGATGAAAATAAAATAAAAAAAGAAGTTATATGCGCTAAAATATGGTTAAATCAAGCAGCTAGGAAAATGACAGGGACCAAGCGCACAGTGCTCACGATGATTGACCCAGATGACGAGACGCAGGCAAGTGGGAGTGCAAGAGAGAGAGAGAGAGACAGAGAGAGAGAGACAGAGAGAGGCAGAGAGAGTGAGAGAGACAGAGAGAGAGAGAGAGAGGGAGAGCAGGAAAGAAGAAGGGTGGGGGCTAGGGACAGGGAAAGAGGAAAAGCGTAGACCAAAAACACCACTCATATTAAGAAGAATACAAGATCATAACACCACCCCGCCCCCCACTGACCCGCCGGCATATTCTGGGATAATATCCAACGGCAAGCCAGTGGAGCAATTATACCCGCCCTTACCCAATGATTTGGACAATGGGGATGATGCAACAATCATAGCACCTATGGTCCAAGTAGCGAACCCCATCGTAAGAGGGGTCATGTCAGTATACCGACCATGGACTGTCACAGACTGCAGGGCAGCTTGTGAGAGTGTACCACACTTCAGAGAAAACATAGAGGACCATTGCAATGGGTTAAACCAACTCAGAGATTCGTACGGGCTAAATGGACCAGAGATGGTGCAGGCCTGTCAGACTATATATAAATACGAGTGGGCCAGGGTAAGAGACGACTTTACAGGCAGGGACGAAGCCCATGCGGCCCTAGAAACTCGCAGCGAAGCTTTGAACACTGCAATAGAAGCGTTAATAACCAGGGTTCGTCGAGTATTCGCACCCGTAACAGACTACACTAAAATAACATCGTGTCAGCAAAAGGCCGGCGAGTCACTCCAGGAGTACCGAGGCCGCTGTGAACAAGTGTTCAGACGTCACGGGGGACTACCACATGACCCCACTGACGCTTCACCTTACCAACAACAACTGAAGGCCGCCCTTATGGGAGGTTTTTCAGCGGGCATAGCAGACTTCATTAGGAAGCATAATATAAACCACAAGACTGGTGGAGTGACAGAATGCATGAACTATGCAGAGCATGCAGTGGAGGATCTCAGACGAAAGAAAGACAAAAAGAGAAATCAGCTGATACTAGAGACAGAGGAAGGGACAGAAATATGTTGTTATGTGGGAGGAAACTCAGGCGGAAATAGGAACAACCAAGGGAAACACAATAAAGGGAATCACAACCAGGGTGGGGGAGGAAACAATCAGTACAAAGGACACAAGGGACAAAACAGAGAGGGGGGGAAATCAAAAAAGAACGGGCTTAAATAAAGATGGGAAATTCCTCTGTTATAATTGTGGACAAGAAGGCCACATGGCCAGAGAGTGCCAAAACCACAGACAAGACAGACGGGGGGATAACCAACAGGGATATCAACAACAGAACCAACAGGGGGCCAACCGGGGGGGACAGGGATACAACAACAATGAGGGACATTTTGTCCACCAACAACAACACTGACTAGACGGTCAGGGATCAGACTCAGACTCAGACTGGTCAGACACAGGCTTACAACCTGAAAAGACAGGCGACACACCCCTATTGGACATTTCAGAAGTAATGACAAATTGGTCGCTCTCATATAACAAAATTAAACCAATGAGAAGAATAAAAATAGAAGGAAAAAGCATCGTATTCTTATGTGACACAGGGGCGGACTCCTCTGTGGTTACAGTAGAATTGGCAAATATGTGGCCAGCAATAACAGAACACTGCGTTAAATCAGCAAATGGTCAAATTAGCAGACATCAAGTATCACAACCCTTAGACATAATCGACCCTCTCTCCGGTATAGAGGGTAAATTATCGTTCTCACTAATTCCAGACTGTCCAGTAAATCTCCTAGGGAGAGATGGCATATGCCTACTAAAACTTAGACTTATACCAGTAGCTGGAGGAGTACGTGCAGTAGGACCAACTGAAAGAGCAGAAGACCAGTTAATGGTGCGACATGGGTTAGGACAACCGCACTATTTCTGGTCCCTCAAACTACCACATCCAGCCCCAACTGAAACGGCCAAAACGTTGATTAGTTATGTATCCCCACGAGAGGGACAGACCAGAATGAAACCAACAGAACTGCATATCACCCTTAGATATGCTAAAAAGCCAGGGCCTGACCCGCCCTATCAAGCCCTATTCGATAGAATGGGGCCACAGAGAACAGTTCTTAGCTACCTCTACCAAGACGAGCTAGGAAACGCAGCAGTTTCAACCTCGCTAACCCCAGAGGCAACGAAACTGCTGGGCTCGACTCAGTATCCCCACCTCTCACTTGCTATTGGTCCAGGTACCGAGTGGAAGCAGCTGGGTAGTTTCACTCGGCAGGTAGCAAGCATATGTCAGGGGTGGGAAGACATGAGTGAGAAACCAGGCTGGCAGCGATACCAAAATATAGAACGAAAAAACCTAGCATGGGTTACAACAATGACACCACACACGAATTTGGACGAATGACAAATAATACTATTAAGTGCAGAGGCTGAGAATGCACTTAAAGTGATTCCAGATAGCCTCTGGTCCAAAGGAAAGACCGATGTGGGATTAATTTTTAAAGTAAAACCAGTACGGGTCAAAGCCAAATCAACTTATCGACCCAATGTCAGACAATACCCATTAAAAGACGACGCCCGCATAGGTATCAAACCAGTTATACAGGACATGATAAAAGCAGGCATTCTTAGGGAATGCCCCGACGCA
This sequence comes from Nansenia antarctica, assembly GCF_963989245.1. Lineage (NCBI taxonomy): Eukaryota > Metazoa > Chordata > Actinopteri > Argentiniformes > Microstomatidae > Nansenia > Nansenia antarctica. Next base: position 11,128,474 of record NC_137686.1, on the reverse strand, counting down.
GAATGCAATACACCAATATTTCCTGTAAAAAAGGCAGACCAAACGTCATGGAGAATGGTGCAGGATCTCCGAGCTGTAAACCAAGCCACACAGGGCGCGGCTGCAGTCGTAGCAGATCCTCACATTCTACTAAACAGTTTATTTGCAGGACAAACATACTTCTCTGTTATAGACCTTAGCAATGCGTTCTTCTCCATCCCAGTGGATAAAGATTCACAGGGGTGGTTCGCATTTACATACGAACACAAAAAATACACATACACACGCATGCCACAAGGGTGGTCTGAAAGTCCAATGATTTTCCACCAGGCAATGCAAAATTGCCTGGCGGACCTTCATATTCCAGAGTCCTCACAGATTCTGCAATATGTAGACGACCTGCTGGTGGCCGCCCCCACCAAACAGGAATGTATGGCCGTCACGATCCAGTTGCTACAGCATCTGGAAAAAACAGGAAGTAAAGTATCGAAATCGAAACTGCAAATATGTCAAGAAGCAGTTGTGTTCTTAGGACACACATTAAACAAAGAAGGGCGTCGCATTAACCCAGACAGAAAAACATCAATGACGGCAACACCACAACCACAGACTAAGAAACAAATGATGCAGTTCTTAGGAATGACAAACTACTGCAGGGCTTGGGTGGCGGAATATGCCGCCATCACCCAACCCCTGCTGAATCTGATATACACAGACACATTAAAAATGAGCGATAAACTCGATTGGAACACGGAAGCATTAGATGCATTTAATACACTAAAACAAAGTCTAGTAAGCTCCTCCGTACTCGCATTACCAGACTATGGGAAACCATTTACTCAGATGGTAGATTGCAAACAAGGATTTATGACCTCAGTATTGACTCAAAAACATGGAGAAAAACAGCAACCCATTGGGTTCTACTCTAAACGTTTAGACCCAGTATCATTGGCACTTCCACCGTGCGTTCAGGCTGTCTGCGCAGCAGCAATGGCAGTACAGTGCACGGCAGAAATAGTCCTGTTCCACCCGTTGAGGTTATTAGTACCGCACGCTGTCTCCATGTTGCTGAATGAAACAAAAATGGCGTTCCTCTCACCAGCTCGTTTCCTCGCTCTGACAGCCACGCTACTGTCACAACCTCACATCAGCATAGAACGGTGCACAGTGTTAAACCCCGCTACACTGATGCCCACCCCAGATGATGGAAACCCCCATTCGTGTAAAGAGCAAACAGAACAAACTTGCAAACCACGGCGAGACCTAAAAGATACTGCACTAGGGAAAGGAGAAGTGTGGTATGTGGATGGGTCTTGCTCAAAGTCACTGACAGGACAGAACATGACAGGATACGCTGTAGTATCAGACACATCAATCATCAAAGCTGGCAAACTACCACACTCACATTCAGCTCAAGCAGCTGAATTAGTAGCATTAACAAAAGCATGTGTAGCAGCCAAAGGAATAGACATCACATTATACACCGATAGCCAATATGCATATTCAGCGACACACACCTTCGCTGCACAATGGGCTAGGAGAGGAATGAAAACCTCTACAGGAAAATCCATAACACACTCAGAACTGCTGACCAAATTACTGGAAGCAGTTCTGCTACCTCGCTCCCTAGCTATATGCAAATGCGCTGCACACACCAAAGGAACAGACAGAACATCGAAAGGAAATGATTTTGCAGACAGAACAGCAAAAGAAGCAGCTGCGGGTAAATACGGAACTGAGATTCTCGTCAACACAAAACCACTTCCGCAGCCAATACCATTTGAAGCTATTATAGACATGCAGAACAATGCATCAGACAAAGAAAAAATTAAATGGGCTAGAGACAACGCAGTCCTAGGGACGGACAAAGTTTATAGAATAAATGGGAAAATTGTTTTACCACAGAGTCTCTACAAAACAGCAGCTCATTTGATACATGGGGTTTGCCACGTATCAACAGCAGGGATGATTAACAGGATTAATGAACATTTCCACACATATAATTACACACAATTTTCAAAAAACTTTTGTAGATCGTGTATGACCTGCTGCAAACATAATTCACAAGGAAATGAAAGACCAAAGAGGGGCAAGTTCCCCTCTGCAAAACATCCATTTCAACACATGCATATGGATTTTATCGAACTCCACAGCTCTGGGCCAAACAAGTACAGATACTGTTTGACCCTCATCTGTCCAATGTCAAAATGGGTTGAAATAGTACCCTCAAAAACGAATGATGCACTTACAGTGGCCAAAGCCATATGTAACCGCATCATTCCAAACCACGGCATCCCAGAAAGAATATATAGTGATAATGGCTCACATTTCGTGAACGAATTGATCAAACACGTGTCCAAACACCTGGACATTGAACTAAAGAATCACTGTTCCTATCACCCTCAAAGTGCAGGATTGATAGAAAGAACAAACGGCACAATAAAACTAAGACTTAAGAAAGCAATGGAAGAAACGGGGCGAAGGTGGGAAGAGTGTGTTTCTCTAGTGGAAACATACATGAGAATAACACCGACACCTACGGGTCTGTCCCCATTTGAAATAGTAAATGGGAGAAGGTTTAGACTACCCATAGTAGACGACATTAGGGAAGTAGATTTGGCAGAAACGGAAAACACACTGGCCACGTGGATGACCCAGCTATTTAGGAAACAGGAAATAGCCAGAACAAATAATCTGCCAGACCTTTCTGTCTCCCTACAGGATCCAAGACTACAACCTGGTGACCAGATCCTCATCAAAGAAATAAAGAGAAAACATTGGCACAGCCCGCGGTGGGTTGGGCCATTTGAAGTACTGTTGAGCACCCCAACTGCTGTCAAGATCGCAGAACGAGATACGTGGATACACCAAAGCCATTGTAAGAAAGTGACATTGTTCCCCTCGAACGACGGGTAGTGGTGGAAGTCCGGCTACAAAGGGGGCCGGCCTAATAGTGGACGGTACGTCTCAAACCGGTGAAGAATTCTCCCGATCCACTACCTCTTAGAATGAGGGGACCACATCTTTTTTGGACAATGGTGTTCCTGGCCTTAGGCCTCACTCTGTTAATCATAGGACAGACTCCAGAGCAAGATACTGATATTAATACACGAACACGACGATATCTGGCTGACCTAACACAAGAGACAGACACCGCCACACACCCTTTTCTGACTAACACATGGTACAAATATGTTCACAGACAGGCGCAGAATAGGAATATGACTGACTGTTATGTTTGCTCTCATTTGCCTGTCTCAGCCAGCCACCCCACTCTGTGGGTGGTTCCGCTCTCAAGTCGACAAACAGAGTGCCTCATAAGCAGAATAAGTGGAAAAGACAAATCCCCATATTTCTGGAACATTAGGCCCCTATGCGCAGAAACGCTCCCCTTGCATCTCCATTTGCCCAAACCACTCTTGACCCCTCTAGTTAGATTCGAACCTGGGGTCGAGCTCGCTAACTGCTTTACTAGGAAGAAAGGAACAATTTCTCTAGGGAAACTCCCTAAGATAAGATGCCAAATTACTTGGACAATACCAGAGACAATAATATCAGAGTACATTTTAGGAATACCAGAGACAAGATCACAGTACATTATAGGAAAGGGCAGAGTACAGCTCGATCCGGATCTCGATGAGAGCCTTAAAGGTTTAAGAATGGTTCAAGAATGGCAGAGAATGAACGATTTCCCTAGAAATGGCACTCGGCCAGTACAGGGGATATATTGGGTCTGTGGGAATAAGGCATACACTCATCTCCCAGATAACTGGGCCGGGGTGTGTGCTCCCGTTGTCCTATCAGAACACACTTACATCATGACCCATGACATCTCCTCCCGACGAACCAAACGAGACGCCCAAGTCCAGGCACACGACCCAATCTGGGGCAGTGATGTCCCAGATGACAAGAAACTTTGGACTACTAGTCAAAAGATTGTACTTGCATTGTTCCCCGGGATAGGGATAGGGAAGCATTCCCTGCGCATAGAAACCCTAAACTATCAATTAGAGACATTTGTAAATGCATCCCTTACGATAAACGAAGCCCAGAACCGCGAAATCGATCAGATCAGACTGATGGTACTCCAGAACAGAATGGCTCTTGACCTATTGACTGCAGTGGCAGGAGGAACATGTGTGATGCTTAACACCACATGCTGCACTTACATCACAGACAACTTACACTTACCCAATATGACTGACGCTTTGAACCGACTCCGTGACTTGCAACACATCCTGACAACATCCCACACTGATCAGAATGCGTGGGGATGGTTGGATTGGCTGAACTTGGGAGGCATGAAACAACTATTAGTAAAAGGACTAATGATTTTCTTTGTTATAATGATATTTCTGGCTGTGCTCGTTTGTTGTGTCTTCCCCTGCTTCAAAGCTATGACTAACAAACTGATTTCAGGAATATTTGTACAACAAATGTTGACTCGAGAGATTATGATGGAACCGAAGTACCAGCCTCTAACCCAAATTGAGAAAAATGAATATTCATGTATATGATCTGTACGGCGACGTTGAATGACGGTTGAACTAGAAAATGTGGAAACAAGATAGCTCTACCTGAATAAAGAGACGGATGTTTGTATCGTGATAAATTATGAAAAACAGCAGGGAAATGTTAGAGTTAAAGACGATGTTTTCACAATGTTAAATGATAAAAGTTAGATGTTCTGTATAACTCTATATAATTCTCTGTATCACTGTGTGAAACTCTACAGCCTGTCTGTGGGCTATGTTAATGATTGTGTGAACCTTGGACTCTGTTTCCCCTTCTCTCCTCTGCTTATCAGATTTCGAAAACAGGTTTTGGTCGCCTCACGGCCACGTCTGCTTAAATGATTCGTTCTGAAACATCACCCCACTTTTCTAGGACACTGATAGGTTCACCACTGCCTCCTCCTTTCCATTCTGTATGAGAACTGAACCACATGCTTTCCATTCTGTTGTAATAAAAAGGCTGGCAAAGAGAGTGGAACTTCAGATCATTTGGACTGACCCTTAAACAAGGTCTATCTGAATCACTCTCCTTGCGCAAGTAAACTGAGCTCTTTTGACTCCGCGTCTCTTTGTGTCTGAAAGCCTACTAAGGTCTGTGGAACTAGCGCTGGTTATCAACACCTGTCCTACAAACAGGCTAAGTCAGAAAATAGCATTGAACTATAACCTATCAATAACTATCACCAGGAACAACACAGAACACAGCAACACCATCTTAGATGAAACAGAGATGAAGGGACAGAGAGCACTGCTGTTTCTGGATGTTTCATCCTCTCTTATGTACTTCACTGCCTCTGTAGCCCCTCCCCTGCCACAAGCCCCTCCCCTTAGTGTCAGTAGGTGTGTTTCATGTACTGTAGGTTCATATGAGGTTTTTGTACAGCGTCTCTGGGTTTCCTGTCACTGTGGGCTTCACAGCACAGTAGTAGAGAGCAGAGTCTGTCACTTCAGCAGAGGAGATCTCCAGATCCAAGCGGTTTCCACTAACTTTAGCAGACAACCTTGTGTTTGTATTCAGAGGATCTGCATGCCAGAAGAAATTATCTGAACCTGTAGCAGTTTTGGAGTGTTTGTAGGAGAGAGTGACATTGGTGTCTTCTACAGTAGACACTTCAGTCTGGACTGGAGTGAGGTCCTGAGAACTGACACCTGGACAGAAAATTATTTAAATAGTATTAACATTATTGATCATTACCTTTGATTTGATCTTTATTTAACGTAAAAGATTCAGATATATGAGCAACACAAGGAGTATCATGGTAAAACATTATATCACCTACCCCTAACTATGTTCAGGAACAGCAGAGAACACGACAACATCATCTTACATGAAACAGAGACAAATGATAACTGAACATTCCATCCTGGTGTTTATGTACTTCACTCTCTGTTTAGCCCCTCCCCTGCCACAAGCCCCTCCCCTTAGCATAGTCAGTGTATGTAGGTGTGTTTCATGTGCTGTAGGTTCATGTGAGGTTTTTGTACAGTGTTTCTGTGTTTCCTGTCACTGTGGTCGTCACAGCACAGTAGTAGAGAGCAGAGTCTGTCACTTCAGCAGAGGAGATCTCCAGAGAAACATTCGTGTCGTTCTTCTGGATGTTAGCTGACAGGCGAGGGTATGGTGGAGTAGCGTTTACTATAGAGCCCTGTTCTGTTATGTACAGGAGGAACTCTGGTTTAGATCCTGGATATTGGCGGTACCACTGTACGTTGTAGATACTGCTGTCATCATATTTACAGGAGAGGTGGACATTTCTCCCCTCCACAGCATGCTCTTCTGGAGAGTTTGGCTTTATATCCCCAAAACTGATTCCTGAAAAATGTTGGAATGGAAAATGTGTATTACATTGTGAATATATTGCATGTGTGTCATATCATATGTAACATACTGTATATGCAACACTGTCACTGCAATATGAGATTAGATTCAAAGACAAAAACTCCAGATTAAATACAGTACATTCTAACTCACCTGAAAGAGCTGTAAAGAGGAGAAATGAGAGGAGCCACATCTTGGCAGACCTTTGAGCAGTGTGTAGAGACACTGTCCTGAACTGTGAAACATGAACCATCAAGTAAGTGGGGGTTTTATTGTGTGGAAAAGTAGGTTTGCTTTGTGGTAACTTCATCACATCAGGTCACATCTGGGCACCTGCCTCTCAGCTCATGACTGCCTCCTACTGGTGTATTCTGTACACCACACCTACTAGATGTATCTGGAATCTGGATGCTGCAGTTTGCAAGATTAGTGAGAGAAGAATATCACAGCCTTGGGTCCAAGGACGAAGCAAAACAATCAACACAGGATTCAAACTTTTATCTTAAGCAAGGCTTTATTTCAAAGCAGAAGAATAAATATGATTTTTGTTTACCCAGACTTTCTGCAATACACATATGTAAAGAATACTATAAATATAATACTAATACAGAAAAATGTCATATTGAATTATAGAGAATGATAGATTTGCATCACCACACAATATCTCCACTGATGCTTTTTCCACGGTAGGGTCTCTTGTGAGGTTTTTGTACAGTGTCTCTGGGTTTCCTGTCACTGTGGGCCTCACAGCGCAGTAGTAGAGAGCAGAGTCTGTCACTTCAGCAGAGGAGATCTCCAGATCCACACGGTCTTTCTTGTCATTCAGTTTAATAGACAGTTGTGGAAACAGAGTTGTGTCTTTCGACACAAAGCTGCTGGTTTGCACGATTAAGAGCAGGAATTCTGGTCTTGATCGGGGATGTTGACGGTACCACTGTAAGTTGTTGACATTGCCTTCATAGTTACAGGAGAGAGTGACGTCTGATCCTTGGAGGACATTCACCTCAGTTCTCACCGGCTGTATTGAATCCTCAAGACTATGATCTGCAACACATTCATATGGTCATTATGTTGTAAAGTTATTCCTGATGTTTTAATGGTAAACTGACAATCTGGATTTGATGCACCTCATGAGAAGATTTTGATGTAGGGATTCTTAATAGGACTAGATGTTAAAATCCCTAAATAATTAGCACAACAATTGACTGAGTGGAGTTGGAGATGTCCTCTTGGGTGGAGTGGAATTTGGCAATGATCACGTGGTGCCACCAGTACGACACATCTTCAGTTGTGGTCCCCGATCTCATTGGGTGTTTCGGCCATTTATCACAAGACACCCTCTGCCGAGGTTGGCCCACCACAGGCTGATCAGGCCAGGGTGTGTGTCGCACGGTGGCACCACGTGGTCATTTGGGAGCCCATGTTGGGTCCCTACGTTTCAGCCACAGCCAGTGACTGCTCCGTTCTGCTGCAGTGGACAGTTCTTTAATTGCCTTCCGTTGGGCCTGTCCTCTGATCCCTACTGCCCTCAGGAGCCTTGTGGTGGAGCTGGCTACAAAGCCTCTGCAGCCCACCTCCACTGGCCACACCTTCATGTTCCAGCCCCGCCCCTCTGCTTCGACTGCTAAGTTGGCATACCGCAGCCTCTTCCGTTCGAATGCCTCATCGATGGCCTCCTCCCATGGGACCGTCAGTTCTACGATGAAGACACGCCGGCAGGACTTGGACCAGAGGACTAGGTCTGGGCGCAGGTTGGTCGCTGCAATTTCGGGTGGGAAGGTGAGCCTCTGGCTGAGGTCTACCCGCATTTCCCAATCCCGGGCTGCGTTCAGTGGGCCTGAGTCTGGAGGTGATGGCTTGGTCCGCTGTTTCTCCCCTTCCCGGATGAAGATTGTTTTCCGTGGAAAGGTAGTCTGGGCATTTAGAGGCATGGCGTTGGTGGTTACCCTCTTGTGCTCAAGTTCGGCAGCCAAGCACTTTAGCACTTGGTTGTGGCGCCAGGTGTATCTTCCTTGAGTTAGACTGGTCTTGCAACCCACCAAGATGTGTTTGAGGCTTGCTGGGGCTGCACACTGGAGACAGGCTGGGTCCTCTCCATACCAGAGATGTAGGTTGGTAGGAGAGGGCAGGACATCATATGTGGCTCTGATGATGAAACTTAGCCTATTAGACTCCATGCTCCACAGCTCGTTCCATGTGATTTTCCTCCTCTCCACGCTCTCCCACTTCATCCAGCGGCCTTGCTGGGCTTGGGAGACTGCCTTGGCGCACCTGGCTGCTTCCTCCTGGTGGCGCACCTCCTCAACCACCATCTTCCGCCGTTCGGTTGGAGTAGCCTTTTGCCATGTGGGTGTTGTTGTTTCCAAACCAAGGCCCCCTCTGCCATGTTGGACATGCCCCACTATATCCCGGTGTCTGAGGGCGGTCTTTGTCACCGCAACTGCTGCAGATGGCTTCCATTTCCTCCCCGTTGCTAGGATCGGAGCAGCACCTCTGACGAATGGATCCCGGGATTCTGTGAGAGTCATTTCCAGCCTTGATTTGGCACATTTGTACTCCTCCACCAGGCTTGAGATTGGTAGGGAGAGGGCTCCGTTGCCATACAGGCCTATGCTGCTAAGGCCTCTCGGCAGTCCAAGCCACTTCCTCACTTGTGCATTCACCAGTCTCTCCAGCCGGTTGGCATGGGATAGTGTGACCTCGTAGATGGAAATTGGCCACATGAGACGGGGCAGCAGCCCAAACTGAAAGCACCACAGCTTTTGTGAATTATTAGTTATCTGATCGAAAACTACTTATACAATAATTCAATTGTAATGTTATCTTACTTCTAACAACATGAATATTTAAGCACTTACCAAGAAATGTTGAGAGGAGCAAAAACATTATGAGCAACATCCTGACGAAGCTTGGAAACAGACTGACAGCTAGAGACAGTGAGAGCTGAGTAGACACTCCAACCACACGCATGCACGCACACACGCACACACACACACACACACCCACTATTGTAACTGTGTTTGCATACAAGCTTGATTTACTTTTGAAGTTACAGCACTGTATCTGCCTTGATTGATATTTCTCTGTTGATAAGGATCAAGATCATTCTGAACAGCAAGCCTGCATCTAAATGTATGAGTGTCAACTGGCATGTTTTTGTACGGTGTCTCTGGGTTTCCTGTCACTGTGGGCCTCAGAGCGCAGTAGTAGAGAGCAGAGTCTGTCACTTCAGCAGAGGAGATCTCCAGATCCACACGTTTCTGTTCTTTGTCATGTGTGATGTTCAGTCCTGGTATTGGGTTGGTTACCTGTCCTATGTACTCCATAATGAGGAACTGTGGTGCTGATCCAGGGTTCTGGCGGTACCATGACAGACTGTTAGCTGTGTCTGAGCTGGTGTACTTGCAGGAGATGTTAACACTACTACCCTCCATAGAATGCTCTACATCTCTGTGTGGGGTGATTGTATCTTCTCCAACACTTGGACCTGTGAAAGAGGAGAGGTATGACGCTGTTTAGTAAATACACATTATTTCTGTCTATTATTTATCTAGAAACCCAAACTGTATTACGCTCTGGTTGAGAGAGTCTGCTAAATGGCTAAAATGTAAACGAATGAAATGTTAATAACATGTTCCGGATGTGTATACACTCAGTATTTCTCCTCATGTTCAATTGACAAGGAGTGAATTCTTACCTACAAGAGTACAAAACAACATCACTGAATAGAGCAGCATCTTAGCTAAAGCACTGTGTCAGATAGAGAGACTAGAAGCTTTGCTGAACCAGAGTGATCTTCACTTGGAACATTCACTGAGGAATGGTGAATGTTAAAGGTGACTCTGTTCTGCTCACTGTCTGTTGGGACTGATGTTGAGCTCCTCCCCTTTAACACAATTCATCAGAGCAATTGCGCGTCATCTCCCTGTCATCAGAACGATCACGCCCCTTTTTGGGTGAAAGAAGAGTAGAAGTTTGACAGGGACAGTGTCCATCAAAGAATGCAGCAGAATTAGCCAAGAAGGCTAGTTTTCATCCGTAGTCCCTGAACACCTGTCTCCCGTTGCTGCTGACTACCCTCCGCTGGCTAGACAGAACAGAGGACAGAACACACACACACACACACACACACACAGACACACAGACACACAGACACACAGACACACACACACACACACACAGACAGACACACACACACACACACACACAGCTAGAACCCAACACACTGCTCTGTGTAACAGTGTTTCTAAGTTGTTTAAAAGCAGTTCCCTCAGGTCCTCGTTGACCAACCACCGTGTGAGTAATGTTGTTAGACTGCAGGAGACGGAGGGAGGAGAGAGAAGGTCACCTAGCAGGCCTGAGTGCTCTCTCTCTCTCTCTCCCTTCTCTGTCCTCACTCTCTCTCTCTCTCTACTCTGTCCTCTCTCTCTCTCCCTACTCCCCCCTCTCTCTCTCTCTCTACTCTGTCCTCTCTCTCTCTCCCTACTCCCCCCTCTCTCTCTCTCTCCCTTCTCTGTCCTCACTCTCTCTCTCTCTCTACTCTGTCCTCTCTCTCTCTCCCTACTCCCCGCTCTCTCTCTCTCCCCCCCCTCTCTCTCCCTCCTCTGTCCTCTATCTCTCTCTCCCTACGCTGTCCTCTCTCTCTTCCCCCCTCTCTCTCTCTCTCTCTCTCTTCCTACTCTGTCCTCTCTCTCTCTTCCTACTCTGTCCTCTCTCTCTCTCCCTACTCTGTCCTCTCTCTCTCTCCCTACTCCCCCCTCTCTCTCTCTCCCCCCTCTCTCTCCCTCCTCTGTCCTCTATCTCTCTCTCCCTACGCTGTCCTCTCTCTCTTCCCCCCTCTCTCTCTTTCTCTCTCTTCCTACTCTGTCCTCTCTCTCCCCCCCTTCCCCTCTCTCTCTCTCTCTCTCTCTCTCTCTCTCTCTCTCTCTCACGTGTTGCTCTGCATTTGTCGCTCCCTGCAGAGGTTTAACCTTTAATCTTTTTCCACCTTAGTTTTTTTGCTGTCTGTTCCCTACACTGACTCACTGGCAGGCAGTATTTCCTCTGTGAAGGATAACGTGAGGCCGTATTTCCTCTGTGAAGGATAACGTGAGACAGTATCGGGAGACATGTAGTTCACAAACAGGCAAAACGCTACAGCTTCCATCTTCCATTGCAATACGATTTCTACAAGATATCATTCAAAGCCATGGCCCTAAAACAAACTCCAACTGTTTCCTTTTGCATTTTAACAGCCGAGTTTTAATTAAATGTAATTTATTGTGTTTACCTTGACAAGACAATGTCTCCAGGTGCCTGTGGGAGCGCACACTTCACAGACTCCCTGGCGGTGCATAGCTGATCGCCGGGCCATAAAAGTACAGCTGTCTAATGATCTAGTCGTTTTTGGCAAAACATTTTGGGCCGCTACCCACACCTTTAGCTGTGTAACTCATTCCACGAATGCATGATCCTTACAAGTTGTACCTCGGTGTAAAGGTGACTAATCAGGCTTTCCAACGATATAAAATACAATACCAATTGATATTATTAAAGGGGAGCAAGAATCGACTGAAATAACGTTTCCAAACTTTTTTTGAGGGGTTTAGTAGTTTATTCACCAGGAGTCAGGAGGTAGAGCCGCCGTCTAATGATCGCAAGGTTGGCAGATCGGCGGTTCGAGTCCCCGGCTAGGCACATGTCGAAGCGTCCTTGGGCAAGACACTGAACCCCAAATTGCTCCCAGTGAGTGAGCGGGCCGGCGACCTTGCATGGTAGCTTGCCGCCGTTGGTGTGTGAATGTGTGTGTGAATGGGTGAATGAGAGGCCGTTGTAAAGCACTTTGGATAAAGGCGCTGTATAAGTGCAGTCCAGTTACCACTTAGGAGGCCTTGTTGTTGGTCTATCTAGTCCAACCAGGGTTTTTACTTTTATCGTCAAGGTCCAGTTTACCCTTTTCTAGACACAGCCGAGTCCATCAATTTAATTTCCTAATGAAATAATTAATTCATTTCGTAATCGTTTTTTTTCAATGCTAACATTTTATTTCATCGGTGAATCGGTATTGTTTCATAGTCCGGGTCTCCTTTTTTATGCGTTAGCCGCTTGGAACTCTGGGAAGTGGCCAATTTTCGGTACAGCCTCCTCAGCCCAGTGGGCCTCCAGCGCAGCGACCGCTTCATCCACCTGGTAGCGCAGCGCCTCAGGAGACGCCAGCAGGCGCAGCAGATCACGGTTGTCCATCTCCAGCAGCATGCCCGTGACCTTGGGGGCGATGCTGGGGTGCATGCTGAGGATGGATGGGAAGAGACGCTCACCTGGAGGGAGGAGGGAGTAAATATCAGTAACAGTAACTGTTGTAACGTTATAGGTTACCTGATCGATTGACAGTTAAAAGAGATTGATTAATATGTTACATGATTGATTGACAGTTAAAAGAGTTATTATTTATCGTTAAGGTAGTTAAAAAAAAAGAAGTACATTTCTGTTGTATTAGTTAAAGAATGGGTTTCAGAACTGCAGGTTCCAGAATGCCTTGCAGCAAGACGTCTCACAGAAGTTGACAGTTTGTTGTTTTTGAGAAATGCAAATTGTACCGTCCAGAATATGAAAGTGAATATCTAACAGCTTGTTTTATTGAATTGAAAGTGATCACAAGTGCATGTCAGTAGATTTGTATATAAAGAACCTTTCACTTGATAACACCAGTCCTAGCCATCATTTCAGGAGGTAGAAATTCTACAGTAACTGTAACAGCTAATGGGTATCCATAGAAACAAACAAATAGACTCACCTATCATCTGCTTCTGGTCCTCATGGGGAACTGTAGCAAGTATGGAGGCAGTCAGTGTCTCCTGGTCCTGGTCCTGGACATGGACAGCAGGCTGCTGCACAGGGACTTGTAGCTGGGGAGCCGTGTGCTGCTGGCAGTCGTGTCCACCAGCTGTGGACTTGTTCTGGGGCACAGCGTGCAGCCGTGCCATAGCTGGATCACCATCTGCAACGGCAGGGTGCTTTCTCAAGGCCTGGGTAGCTGAGAGGGGAAGATAAGCATAACCAAAGGGATATTTATGGCAAATGTTTGGATAGTGCTCTTGTCTCTATGTCACAGGTCCCCACACCTTCTGAAACATCCCATTCAAGCACCTTTCAAGGACTTTCAAGACTCGATTCCCTCAAATTCAAGGACCCAACACGGCATAGTTTGAGACGGAGCTAGTTGACGAGCTGAGTAAAACATTTTTGAATATATATTATTTATTTTTTAGCGAGAGAGAGAGGGGAATTCAAGCACTTTCAATGGCCCATGTCTATTTTCAAAAAACTTTTAAGACCTTGATTTATTTTTGTCAAACTCACAAACTTTCAAGGGTTTCAAGGACCCATGGGAACCTTGCTATGCGCAGGGATGCTTCACTAAATAAACTGACCTATGTGCTGAGACGTCATCCTACGGGGCACCTGGGAAGGTGTGGCGGGGGTCATAGCATCGAAGGTCTGAGCCCATGGAGACGTGGTGGTGTCGTCGGGCGTGTTCTGGAAGTGCTGAGGTTTCGCCTCAGGTTCGAGGGTAGCCAGGTGATGAGTGGGTCTCAGCTTAGCTGAGGAGTATTGGGCGGTTCCACAGTCCTGGGTCTGTGGAATGTGAGAAGCCATGAAGAGTCCAGGTGGAGGAAGTCTGGGTCGGGAACGGCGCCGACGCTGGCCATCCTCTGTGGCATGTTCCGGTTGGTTCTGAGAGCCTGGCGCTCCTCCTTGCGCTGGGCCAGGGCCACGTACAGGGGCTTGGTGGCCACGATGCGGCCGTTCATCTCGGTCACGGCCTTGGTGGCCGCCTCGGGGGAGGAGAAGCACACAAAGCCGAATCCCTTGCTGCGTCCTTCCTCCGTCATCATCACCTTCGCGCTGGTGATGGTTCCGAAGTGGGAGAACTCTTTGTGCAGTTGGTCGTCGTCCAAGCGGTCGTGCAAGTTCTTCACGTACAGGTTGACACCCTGCTGGTAGAGAGAGAGCATGTTTAGTGAGATGTTTTTATACCTCAAATACATCAAGAATGTTTACCGAGACTATCAGCTTCTTTTTCTTATACACATAATAATGTTAGCTGTAGCTATCTCACCCAGTGACTAACATTGACAGATATTGACAGCTGTCAATCTAGAGGGGGAGTGGTTGTGTTACCGCCCATTAGCTGGCTGTGTGAAGGTGTGAAAAACAACCAACTCTTTAAACAGCTTTTTCTCTGGATTGTGATTGTATGACACATCATTCGAAAGCGTACAATCTGTAGTTTAAGCACATGTAAAAAAAAAACTGAAAAATGACTTTGCCTACAGGTTGCTTTGACTACTTTTCACCAGCAGCTGTCCCATTTTTTCCTTCATAAACACACACCTGGTATGTGGTCCTGTGGCCCTGGTTCAGTTGCTCAAACTGGCTGTGACGGATATGAGTAGCCTGGTTGTTTGTGTCTGTGTATTTGTGTGTATGTCTTTTTAACAGCCATAAGTCCAGTCCAGGGGATCCACCCCCCCCCCCCCCCCCCCCCGTGATCATTACCAATCAAACTCCGGCAGTGACCAATCAACTCCAGCCAATCAACACCAGCCAATAATCACACCAACCAATCATCAAATGCCACACCCTACAAAAGACATTGAGAGAGAACCAGCAGCAGCTGTGTGATCCCATCACACAGTTCCCACCATTTTGTGTTGCCTTGCTGGTGGTGTAGTTTGTTACTTGTGTTCTGTGTTTAGTGATCTTGTTCAGTGATACTTTGGTAGCGATCCTTTTGGTTTGATTTGTTAGTTGTGATATGTGTTTAGTGAATTAAGTGATACCATGTTTGACACCTTTTTATTGTTATTGTTTATTTAACCATCCACGGGATGAGTTTATTGTTTATTTAAGTAGGAGGCATTTGTTAGTTCTAATTCTGTTTTTATCTGTACCATAATGACTTTAATTAACCCTTGAGTAATAAATATCTTTACTTTACTCATAACACCTGTAGTTTGTTACTTCTTATTCTCCCTAGCGAATGTAGAACGTAAGAAGTGGGGGCTCGTCCGGGATCTAACGCCGTTAAAGGGTCCGGATCTAAAAAAGGTATTTGGCTGGGGTAATTAATAGTTAATAACCATCATGGCAACAAGAAAGTTTGAATTGGAACAATTTATGACCCAGCCCTCTATAGAACAACTGGAGGAATGCAAAAAGGCAGAGTTGATAGAAATAGCTACTCACGTTGGTCTTACATATGAGAAAAGGATAACAAAGAAGGAGCTGAAACTTCTTCTGGTGGGGGAACTGGTTGAGAAGGGTGTGATTGAAGAGGCTAAAGATGAAAATTATGGGGAGGAGGAGTCTGGGGGCTCTCTACCTTCAGAGGGAGAGGAGCTTCTTCAGACGCCCGTCCCATCCTTTAAGACACCACTGAAAACAGTGGATATCACTTTGGAGCAGTTTGACCCATCTCCTATTGGTAGTGCCAGTACTGGGGCTCTTGGAGAGGAGGCGAAACAGCAGTTTCAGTTAGCCTGTCTCCAAATGGAGGCCCAGGAAAGGGCAGCCATCAGAGAAGAGAAGGCTCAGGAGAGGACTGAGGCCCGAGAGGCTAAGGCTCAGGAGAGGACTGAGGCCCGAGAAGCTCAGGCTGAGGCCCGACAGCATGAGCTGAGGATGTGTGAGATCGAGTCTGCTAAAGTGATCAAGTTACGTCAGCTAGAGCTTGAGAGTCAAGCTCTCAATCAAGCCCCATCTCCCAGTACCACCCCAAAACCTTTTGATGTCAGTAAGCATATTTCTTTGGTGCCTCCTTTTAAAGAGACTGAGGTGGATTCCTATTTTATTGCGTTTGAACGCACCGCCTTACACTGGCCCGACAATGTTTGGGTATTACTGCTAAACTGCAAGTTGCAGGGAAAAGCTCGGGAGGCAGTAACTGCGCTTCCCGTTGCTGATAGTTTAGATTACACTAAGGTTAAGGCCGCCATTTTTCGCGCCTATGAGTTGGTTCCTGAGGCATATAGACAAAAGTTCAGAAATCTTAAGAAGACCCCCACCCAAACTTTTGCGGAGTTCGCTAGGGAGAAGGGAATTTTATTTGATAAATGGAGCAATGCGTGTAAAGCAAATGATTACGAAACCTTGAAAGAGTTAATTCTTCTAGAAGAATTTAAGCAAAATTTGCCTGATAGCATTGTTGTATATTTAAATGAAGGAAACATAGAGTCCCTCTCCCTTGCTGCTGTGCGCGCAGACGAATATATGTTCCTGCACAAAACCCATTTCCCTTCTGTTCCTGCTGAGAAGCCTCGTAATGTGCCGGCTACTCAGTTTCATTCCTTGAACACTTCTTCCTTTAGGACGCAGAGCTCGAGGAAGGAAGATAGGGAATGTTATTACTGCCACAAACCAGGACATGTCATTGCCGATTGTTTAATTCTTAAAAACAAAGATCAGCAGTTGTCTAAGAAGGAACCACAAGTGCAGGGTATTGGATTGATTAGGGCGGTATCATGTCATTGAGATGACCACCACCACCGGCACTGAAAGGGATAAATGTTTTGATCCATTCATATTTACTGGCTCAGTGTCATTGACGGGCGAACAAAAATATCAGTGTCCAGTACGTATTTTACGAGACACCGGGGGGTCACAGTCTGTAATTCTATGTAGTGTCCTGCCATTCTCCGATCAGTCTGCGTGCGGAAATGAAGCTGTGTTGTGTGGTATTGAAATGGGTTATGTCTCGCGGGCTGTACACCGCATTCACATACAATCTGAGTTAGTTACTGGTTTTTATTCGGTTGCTGTCTGTCCAGCGTTACCCATTAAAGGAGTGACATTGTTGTTGGGCAATGATATTGCTGGGGGTAAGGTGACTCCTACGTTGGAAGTACTGGATTCGCCTCAATGCAGGGAATCTGAGACAAAAGATTCAACAAATGTTGATTTGTTTCCGGTGTGCGCCGTAACTCGTGCACAATCGAGTCGAGGCAGAGAGGAGGATAGCGATGTTTCTCTCTGCGATAGTGGGATTATGCAAGCCTTGTCTGAAAGGAATGAAAACCCGATTGTTTTAGTTTCTCCCAGGGAGAAAGTGGTAGAGTTACCATCCTCCCCGAGTCCTACCATACCATCCGCTGACAGCCTATCTCTCCCTGTAACCGGCGAGAGATTGCGTGTCGCTCAGGTAGATGATCAGTCATTAAACAAAGGTTTTGTAAATGCAGCAAGTGAAAAATCTGAAATAGGGGAGCCATTTGAACGTGTAATAATTGATTGTGTTGGACCTTTGCCTAGGACTAAAAGTGGAAGTCAGTATTTGCTCACTATTATGTGCGCTGCTACTCGTTTTACCGAAGCTGTGCCGTTGCGTAACATATCAGCCAGCTCAGTGGTGGAAGCTTTAACAAAGTTCTTTTCCACATTCGGTCTTCCTCTTGTTATACAATCTGACCAGGGCACTAACTTTCAGTCTAAGCGTTTCAAACAAGCCCTAAGAACGTTAGGGGTACGACATGTTGTTTCCAGTGCCTATCATCCTGAGAGTCAGGGTGCATTAGAACGATGGCATCAGACGTTAAAGGCGATGCTTCGTAAATACTGTCTAGAGAGTGGGAAGAGTAGTCCGGAGCGGAATGTGTTAGATTACATTAGTCATTTTCGTGAGCGTTTGCATCAGGCTAATACCATTGCAAAAGAGTCTCTTGTTAGTTCGCAAACAGTGATGAAGCGTCATTATGATCGCACTGCTGTTTTTAGAAAGTTTCATGTAAGTGATAAAGTTTTAGCTCTATTGCCTATTTCAGGCGCTGCGCGGTCGGCGAAATTCTGTGGTCCGTATGATATTCGTGAGTGTCTTAGTGACACTGATTATGTGATCAATACTCCCGAGAGACGGAGAAGTACTAGAGTGTGTCATGTGAACATGTTAAAACGCTATTGCTCCAGTGAGGAATCTAAAATTAGTCAGGAGACTTGTAAAACTGTCCCTAAGCCGGTAGTCACTGGCCGCGGTGCATTCATTGTGACAGAGACGCTGTGCGTAACAGATGAGGAGTTGAGGACACGTCATTCCTCTAATCAGAATACTCGAATGGGCCACTCGAAAATGTTGAAAGTGTTGCCCACTCAGTTAACTAATTTGTCAGATGAACAGCAAGTTGAGGTGATGAAGTTGATCGAGCGTTTTCTGTGTATATCTGGTGATATGCCGAGTCAAGCTACTAAGTCATGCTCCTGTACTCACGGCTCCTGATCTTGGTAGACCAGTTAAGTTAGAGGTGTATGTAGGGTCCAGTTGTTGCCGGTGGTGGTGTTCACGGATAATAATCCCATTGTTTTCCTATCTCGCATGTGTAATCACAATCAACGTTTGATGAGATGGGTTAATAGTGCAAAATTACAGATTAGAGATAAAGCATAAAAATAGGCGGACAGGTTGGTTTGTAGTGGTAATAACATTTTCTACATGTCCGAATCCTTGGGTTTGTGTCTTAAGGGGGGGAGTGTGACGGATATGAGTAGCCTGGTTGTTTGTGTCTGTGTATTTGTGTGTATGTCTTTTTAACAGCCATAAGTCCAGTCCAGGGGATCCACCCCCCCCCCCCCCCCCCCCCCCCGTGATCATTACCAATCAAACTCCGGCAGTGACCAATCAACTCCAGCCAATCAACACCAGCCAATAATCACACCAACCAATCATCAAATGCCACACCCTACAAAAGACATTGAGAGAGAACCAGCAGCAGCTGTGTGATCCCATCACACAGTTCCCACCATTTTGTGTTGCCTTGCTGGTGGTGTAGTTTGTTAGTTGTGTTCTGTGTTTAGTGATCTTGTTCAGTGATACTTTGGTAGCGATCCTTTTGGTTTGATTTGTTAGTTGTGATATGTGTTTAGAGAATTAAGTGATACCATGTTTGACACCTTTTTATTGTTATTGTTTATTTAACCATCCACGGGATGAGTTTATTGTTTATTTAAGTAGGAGGCATTTGTTAGTTCTAATTCTGTTTTTATCTGTACCATAATGACTTTAATTAACCCTTGAGTAATAAATATCTTTACTTTACTCATAACACCTGTAGTTTGTTACTTCTTATTCTCCCTAGCGAATGTAGAACGTAACACTGGCTCTTCAGGACAGCCTGGCGCTCTCCTCTCTTCTGGGCCCGGCCCACGTAGACCCGCCTCCCGTTTATCTCCTGGCCGTTCATCTCCTCGACGGCCCTCTTGGCGTTCTCGTGCCTCTCGAAGTTGACGAATCCAAAACCCACGGATCTACCAGCGCCATCAGTCATGACCCGGACGCTCAGGGCCGGTCCGAATCTCTCAAACCTCTCCTTCAGGCGTCGGTCGTCCATATCCTCCCCAAAGTTCTTGACGTACACGTTAGTGAACTCTCGCTCTTTGCGAGACTTCCAGTGTCCGACAAACACTTTTTGGTGGTTCAACAACGTGCCGTCGAGTCTCTCGATAGCTCTCTCTGTGGCCTCCTGGGTGTTATACTGGACGAAGCCGAAGCGTTTAGAGAAGCCGTTCTCGTCAGACGCTACCTTGCAGGAAAGGATGTCCCCGAACTCGGAGAACGTGTCGTAGAGGTCCTTGCTGTCGAAAGCCTTCGCTAAATTCTTGATGAAGATGTTGCCGACTCCACTGTTCCTTCTAGAGGGGTCACGCTGACACCACATGATGCGCATGGGTCTCCCGTTGACGTCGTCGAAGTTCATGGTGTCCAAGGCGCGCTCGGCGTCAGCTCGCTGTTGGAAGTTGACGAAAGCGTACCCGAGAGACCGGCGTGTCCTCATGTCCCTGCACACTCTTATAGAGGTGATCGGTCCAGAAGGGCTGAATTTCTCAAATAGCATTCCTTCAGTGGTGTCCATGTGGAGATCTCCTACATACAAGGAGGCCGTCGGTTGAATAGGCGCACTAGGATTCATTGTCTGGTGACTTTCGGATAGCGAGAGTTGGAGAAAAACTGTGAGAAGAACGAATAACTAATCTATCTATCTAGCTCTTCACAGAGGAATGGCAGGTAAATCAACGGCATGTGTACTGCAGCTGGATTCTAGAACCCCAGCTGCATGTTCTACATTGTTATGTCATCACATGGTGACATCCTTAATGACTGGATGTGATGTGGGGAATGTTTTAGAAGAATTTTGGTCATTGTTACATCACAGAACATAGCCAGGGTCCATGTTGTATAGAGGTCAGCAAACCCATATTAATAATAATAAAGTTTATTTGTATAGCACTTTTCCTGCAAACGTTGCAGCTCAAAGTGCTTAGGCTATATTAGGCAGTGGAGGCTCCTCCATAGAGGTGGAGGAGGCCTGGCCTCCCCAATAATTTGAGAGAAGAGAGAGATTTAAAAAAGCAATACTTTTATTTATTTATTTAACAAAAAACATATTTTAAATGTTTTTATATTCATATTATTTCCGTTTTGTTCATAAATCTGAATTTTTCCATGGCTAAAACCCAATATTGCAATTGTAAAGCACCTACAGGCCAGAATCCCTATCCGTTTGTATTGAGGAGGCCAGGCCTCCCCCAGGAAAGTGGTTTCTCATAGAAGTCAATGTAATGCAATTTTTTTCATGGCAATATGTGATTGGCCAAATCACTGAAAATGGGTGGGCAGAGGAGGCCTGGCCTCACCATGCATTGAGTCCAGGGCTGAAAGATTGACATTTTGTTCGTCCAATCACATGAAGCCATTTTTCCCTGAAAATAATAGCTCATTTGGCCAAATACTTTTGCTTAAAATGACCTCGGAAGTCGGTGAGATGGCGCGATTTATACATCGAATAGGTAGACAACATTTAGGATTTATTGAACAGTTTTATTTTTAATATTAATAATTAATAATTGTATGTAGTATGTTGTGGTGAATGTGGTGAGCCTGAGCAGAAGGGACAATAGCTGCTGCAGGCGGACCAGAGATTCATGCCAATTGTTTTGTTTATTTGATGACCCATTGTGCAGGTAACTTATTACATATGTTGTTTGAGTTCTATGTTTTGGTGCATTTTGTAAGAGTCCACTCGTGGTGTTGCTAGTGTCGTATATTTTCTACTATATATATCCTATTTTCTAGTGTTGTGCAATGGCTCTTGTAATCTGACCAGCCCCTCGGACTTGGGGCCGTGGTGACATCACAGGGGACGGCCCTCATGGCCATCTGGATAAGGTGATAGGCTATGACCTGTGACTGTATTTGCATATTGTGGATGGATAGGGTTGAGACCCAAGGGGGGCGCTCTTGACCAGCGGATCCCAGGAGAGGAGGACAGAGACAAGGCTCCAGTGTTGGTATACGTATACCCTGTTTCTGTACTTTAATTAAATCATCTTAAACTCAATAATTGTTCTTTGATTCGTAACCAATAGAAGAAATACACGACAGTAATGGCGAGCAAGCAACGGAGATAATATAGCTTAATTTACAGTATTTTGCAAACTTCAATCTAACGAAGAAGGTAGATTTTCTGCAGAGATCGCTCTCTAGTCGATTGGTGTGTTTAAAATAGACTGTAAATCTCAGATAAGTTATAGTCAAAAGAATCTGTGTAACGGTAATCTTGTTGGCATAATCTTTGATGGGTGGGTGGTGAGAGCCGGACTTTGAAGCCCGTTTTTTGTAAAATATAGTGTTTGGTGATTTGTTTGTACGGTATTGGAATATCGTGTGTGTCTGTGTAAAATTCGGTGAGGTTGTGTTTATGTGTTGGAGTGTGGGTGGACTGGGTAGTCTGTTTTGTATTGTAGCAGTGGAGAACATGTGAGGCTCTTTGTGTAAGCGGCCAGTTGCAGTGTCCTGTCAGAGACGCCATTTTTCTTTGTCCTTGAGAAAGGACACACACAGAGGCCATCTTTATGAGGAAAACGTGAACGTAGAATATTTGAATGAGATAAATAATAGTTTAACTGGATTGAAAGATAATCTTGATATTGCTGTGTCGTGAAAAGTAATCGTTTATGAAAACAAGTTGTGTTAAAGAGATTGTTTTAAGCAGGCCCCAATACGGCCGTGGGCTTTCAAGAACAATAAAGCCCTTCCCTCTTCCTGCTTTGCAAAAAGCGCAGACACACAGTGGAACATTCCTTTAGAAGGGAACCTGAATTTGATTAATTTACAGATAAAGTTAAATTCATTTCACATAGGTTGTGTAGTAATTTAGAGATAGAGATCAAGTGAATTGATCAGCGGGGTATTTTAAATAGTTTAGAGTTACGGTTAAAACATTCATAGCCTCCATTTTACATGGAAGAGTTGGCGCATGCGCAATCGATGCGCGTTAGCCGGAGCACAGCTCCACCTGCTGGCCAAAATACGACAAGACATTTTTAAAACATTGGCTCTCTGTAAATTGATGAAATACAACCCTCCTTCATTGATGATGTTTGTAGATGATTGTTAGATATTACTTTAATTAATTTAATTAATTACTAATTGATTGAATTAATTATTCAGATCATTTCATTTTCTGTTTCACAGAACTTTGATCAATTGTTGTGTGATAATCTAATAATAACCATTTCTTTGTGTCGATAATAGCTAATTGACTTTACAGGTTTACATCAATGAAGTGTCAATGAATAATTCTAACTAATCATTCATTCCTTTCACTTAACAAGTCGATTTCTTTACAGATTGTAATTAATAATTAATCATTCATTCTTTTCCAAATAACAAGTCGATTTCTTTACAGGTTATAATTAATATTTGTAATTTACATATTTTATTTTAGTTAGGTCATTTCCACAGTGTTTGATTAAGGAATAGCAGAATAGTACATATTTGATAGTTAAGCAGTAAAAGGGTTTTTGTGGATCGGTGAATACTTAGGTGTGACCAGACTTTGTGATTTAATAATTGTGTTGACCAGAACTGTAATTAGTATTGAATGAGTAATCAAGTGACACATATTCATAAACAATTAGGAAACACATTTAAGTATAAAGTACTTACAAAGTGATTAGATTTAAGTTAATACTGCACTGACATACACAAGAGGCAAATCTGTTGTTCTGGGTTGTAGTGGTTTTGTGTGGGCGGTTAATACAGTTATATTGGACTAGCATTTGTTTAGCAAATAAGGCAAAATAAGGTGGGTTGTAAGAAGCGTACACCTTATCTAATATAGAATATTGTCAGCATATTGAGCAAGTAGAATGGGGTCAAATTCTACGAAGCTGTTAAAAGATATTAGTGAACATCGTGGAATGTTGGCTACGTTATCCCCTATGGCTATAGTGGAAAAAATGAATCCTCTTGTTAGGGAAATTAGCAAAATGTCAACGAAATGGAATAGCCGTTGGGCATACATTGAACAGCCGTGGCCGAAAGAGGGCAGCCTTAATTTACAATTAATTGCAACATTGGAGATACTTATCACTGTACACAAGGCAAATCAGAAAGGGAAAGATAGGTCAGAGAAACGCAAGTTAGAATTAGACATCTTAGACCTCTTTAAGGTAGAGGGACAGAAAATAGCTCAGATGGAACCGGAAAAGAAAAAAGAATTGGCCAGAACACTGGAACAGAAACTGAACATTTCATCCCCAGACCTGTGTCCTGCCTCCAGTCCCCCTCCATATGCTAAGGCACTGGAGGATCATTCCCAGAAGAAGAAGAAGGAGCCAAGGGGAAAAGGGGACGACAGGAGTGACGAGGAAGATGACAGCGAAGATGGCAGTGAAGACTCAAGTGATGACGACAATGCAGATGGAGGCTACAACGCGCAGGTCAGGAAGATGATAGCCACAGCCGAAAGGAAAGGTGGGAGAAGACGCCCGGAGAAAGAGGGAGATTGTCACCGAATGTCATCACATACATTAAAGAACTGTCCAGTGCTGATTCGGGGTAACAAGATGGAATATCATCCGTGGCATCATACAGATTTGTCTGAAGTGATCGAGAAACTCCCAGTTCTTCAAGAGGGAGGACATTCGTGGACGCGAGAGGTCGACGTGATACTGACAGGAATGCAGGCCGCGATGGGAGACCTGAAAAGACTCTTAGCTTTTATTGCAGGATTGGATACAATGCAGGAAATATTGATGAAGGCAGGACTTCATAGATATATCAATACATCAGTTTATGATCCAGAGCTCTTCGCAGCAAACAGAGGCAGGCTGTGGAAAGCAATCAGAGAGACCTACCCTACTCACATTCACCCAGACAATATCATTGTGAAGCCACTGGGGGGGGATGAGAATCCCAGGGGTTATGTTGCCCGTGTGCACACTCAATGGAGAAGTGTGACAGGGAAAGACGCTGAAGATAACCCCTTAGAAAAATCCATAATCAGGGAAAAAATACAAGAAGGGCTTCCTACCCCAGTTAAGGATAAGCTAGCAGAAGTGGTGGGGCTACGACACATGAACAAAGCTGTTTATATAGACCACGTAGCTCATCAAGTTGAGTTATATCGAAAGAACATTCAGATACAGAAGGCACGAGACGAAGAATCCCTCAGAATATTGACTCATTTGCAATTGACTGAAAGCGAGAGGAACATAGAGGGAGTGCAGGCTTTAGCCCCACAGCAACAGCCACCTGGAGTGCAGACTGCTACTTACCAGTCCTACTCACAGGGGCCACAAGGGGGGTATCCTGCTACTTACCAGTCCTACCCACAGGGGCCACAAGGGGGGTATCCATACCCACAAGGACCACCAGGGGTGCAAGCGG
Source organism: Nansenia antarctica (assembly GCF_963989245.1). Classification (NCBI taxonomy): domain Eukaryota; kingdom Metazoa; phylum Chordata; class Actinopteri; order Argentiniformes; family Microstomatidae; genus Nansenia; species Nansenia antarctica. Next base: position 11,103,465 of record NC_137686.1, on the reverse strand, counting down.
TTCCATACCAGATGTACACACAGCCTGGCCAAGGACCACCACCAGGGGGATGGACAGCAGCAGGGAAGGAGATGCTAGAACCATGCCAATGCGACCAGAATGGACATCTAGCCTGTGCCTGCTGCAACAGGCCCCAGGGGGGCGCAGGGGGGAGCCAAGGAGGAGGATATTGGCCCCCTACTACACCTGCTCCAGGAGTGATGAACCCTTACGGAGGCCCAGCAGCTGGCCTATAGGGGTGCCCGGAAGATCCGAGTGGGAGGTGCCAGCTGGTGGTGACAAAGAAGCCTGAAGGCGCCACGCACCTCCCTATGTCTAGAGAATATGTGAAGACAATCGGATTTGAGGGAATTAAACAGCTGATTCCTACAACTGAGCTTGTAGACTTAGAGTACAAGGGACAGAGAGCAACTCTGTCAACACTTGTGTCAGAACACACGCCAACAGGGCTGCTAGGGAGAGATGCTCTATGCCAATTGAACTGTACAGTAAAATGCACACCTGACGGCTGTCAGGTGACGATGCCATCCGGTGCTCAGGTTCCATCGACAGCCAGAGTGATTAAGCATAGAACAGACCTACAAGCTTTGCCTTTAAAGGGAGCTGATATAGAATATTGGGTTGATGGGTCTTGTTACGGGGTAGGAGAAACTTTGTGCGCTGGGTATTCCTTAGTTAAAGCACAAAATTCAAAGTTTATTGTAGAACAGGCTGAGGCAGTTCCTCAGCCTTGCTCGGCTCAGTTGGCTGAATTGATTGCCCTCACAGAAGCATGCAACTTGGGAACCGGACGGAGAGTGACAGTGTACACCGACTCTGCCTATGCACATAATGTTTGTCATTTTAATGGAGCTGTATGGAGGGGGCGGGGTTTTAAGAGAACTGATGGTACGCCTATACAGCATCACGCACAGATCATGAAGCTGTTACAAGCCATGATGAAGCCAAAGGAATTAGCCATAGTGAAGTGTGCCACACACAGGTCTGACTCATCACATGTCACACAAGGTAACAGGGCTGCAGAGGATGCAGCCAAAGCCATTACAGGAGCAGACAAGGCAGGTAAAGGTCTTCTGGTCACACATGAAAAGCAGTTACGGGGCATGGTCACACTTGAGGATTTATTGATGTTACAGAGTAGAGTAACTACGTTAGACAAGAACGTTTGGCTAGCAAGGGGGGCAAGTCAGGATGACACAGGTCTATGGAGGAATCATGAGGGGTTGGTTGTAGCACCCTCAGATTTATTAGGCATGTTAATACAGGAAGCTCATGGATTAGCACATGTGGCTAGGGGGGAGGTAAGACGCAAGATCACCAAGAAATATGGGTTTTGGAGTCCATATTTGATGGAACAGATTGACCATGCTTTAGGTCAATGTGGGGTCTGTTGGAGAAACAACATCAGAGTGGGTACACCAGTGGTGTCTGGGCATATCCCTACCCCAATAGGGCCACGGGTGGTGGACAGGGGGGTGGATGTACAGAGTAGGCAGGATGTTGTGCCAACAGGTGCCGAGGTCCCCAGAGAACCTGAGAAGGAGGAGCTACGAGGAGATGCTGTGGTGTTGCCAGAGCCAGTGGCAATGCCAGTGTTACAGCCAGTGACATTACCGGCAGTGCCTGAAACCGAGGGGACAGCGGAAAGCTGTCCAGATGCCAATGAACCAGAAACCAACGAAGCAGAGAGTGTTGACAGTCTGGAGGTCCAGCCTGGGGGTGTCCAAAGCCTGGACACCTGTGCTACTGGGGATGCTGGCGAGTGCCTGCACCATGCTTCAGATGATGCTGAGGGCGACTCCCCAGACCTTGATCAGCGTGGGAGGGGACCAGGCGGCTGCCTTAACCTCAATGACACTGACGGACGACGACCAGTTAGGAAAAGATTAAAGACTATGAATAGGGTAGTGAAGCAGCAGATCAAAGGGAACGACGGGAATGGACAGCAGATGATAGCATGGCTGGAAACGGTCTTAGGGGAATGGGAAACTTATTTTGCTAAGATAGGAGCACCTATTATAGCAGACATGATTTTTGACTTTCTTAGGAGGCAGGGCCTCATTGACTGTTTTTGGAAAATCAGTCACTCAGTCCACGTTAATGAACTTTTCAGAAGACTAGTCCTCACCTGAGGTGAAGATCTATGCATTAATGCATTCCCTTTGTCCTGTGCTTACTGTTGGGGAATTATGTGTTATGATAACTGAATGGCATTATTTGTGTATTGTTTGTTTGTTTCTATATCGTGTGATTGAGGTCAGTTGAGAAGTGATGTGGTGGTTATACAAAGCTAGGAGAGAGGTTCTGTTCCTAGCGCAACGAAAATGGAAAGCTCCTGACTATGAAAGTGTTATCAATCTGAGACAGCGGTAAAGGCTGTTCTCCAACTGGGTACAAGTGCTAGTAACCTCTGACCCTGACGCTTCAAGGAAAAAAAAAAAAAAAAAAAAAAAAAAACATCGGTCGTTGGAAGTTTCTGTATTGATTTGTGCATGATGAACTGTGTTTAGTTTAATTGTGATTGTTATCTTCAAAATTCTTTTTATTATTGGTTGTTTTCTATTTTTTGTTTATGATATCTTTGGTTCCTAATACTGGTCCTGGGTTGGTCTGTGTTATTGTGCTTCTTGTGATGTGTGTTGGTGTAGTTTTTCTGTTTGTTGTTGTTTATTTAAAAAAAAAAAAAAAAAAAAATATATATATTTTTTATTTTTATTTTTTTTTATGTGGGGTTTTGTGTTTTTGTTTTTGTTTTGTGGTCGTTTAGTTTCGGAACACCCTCTGGGTGGTCCGAGGGGGGATGTGTCGTATATTTTCTACTATATATATCCTATTTTCTAGTGTTGTGCAATGGCTCTTGTAATCTGACCAGCCCCTCGGACTTGGGGCCGTGGTGACATCACAGGGGACGGCCCTCATGGCCATCTGGATAAGGTGATAGGCTATGACCTGTGACTGTATTTGCATATTGTGGATGGATAGGGTTGAGACCCAAGGGGGGCGCTCTTGACCAGCGGATCCCAGGAGAGGAGGACAGAGACAAGGCTCCAGTGTTGGTATACGTATACCCTGTTTCTGTACTTTAATTAAATCATCTTAAACTCAATAATTGTTCTTTGATTCGTAACCAATAGAAGAAATACACGACAGTAGCATTCGCGATCTAGGGCATGGCTAGTCAGTAACGTCATGTTGCATTCCACATGTAGTACCTTTTTCCGCCACACGCGTGTATGAGTGCTGCTCTGCAGGATAAATATTAGAAATGGATGAAGTATTGTTCTGAATTGTATGTTGTGTGTCTGATTGACATAGTGTTTGAGTGCTTTTGACATGTCATTGATTGTATGTAGTATGTTGTGGTGAATGTTGTGAGCCTGAGCAGAAGGGACAATAGCTGCTGCAGGCGGACCAGAGATTCATGCTAATTGTTTTGTTTATTTGATGACCCATTGTGCAGGCAATAAAAGCTGCTTCATCCACCATCCTGAGAGTGTCCCAATCCTTTCAGTACCGCCAAACACAAATTAATAATTTTGAACAAAGACAGATAAGAAGAACAGGGAACATTCCATCGCGAGTGAAGCGAGCAAGCGGAAAGAGCAAGCCTCCTCAATTCTGGAAGTCACCAGCCTCCACAGATATTAGGAATACTTGAGGAATCCTTTCCCCAGCGGAGATGTATTACACGTAAACAAGGATATTGTTACTGAATATGAGGGAGAGAGAGAGGGACAGAGGGACAGAGGGAGAGAGGGAGGTAGGGAGGGAAGGAGAGAGAGAGAGAGACTGAGATGGACGGACAGGGCGTTTGTGTTTGTGTGTGTGTGTGTGTGTGTCTGTGTCTGTGTGTGTCTGTGCGTGTCTCTGTGTGTCTGTGTGTGTGAGAGATAGAGAGAGAGAATCCGCTCCAGTTTGCCCCTCAGCCATGCTACAGATAACAATAAAAGACCACAACAGTTTGGGGGTACTCAACGTGATTTATCTGCAAGGTTATATTTCATGTGTTTTAATGTGTTCTCTGTTATGATGGGAGTAATTCAACAGGGGCGGCTCTTTTTTTCTTCCCCAAGTCATATCGTTGAGTCGAGTTCCTTAAACGGTGCGAACGATACGATACTTTTAAATCAACCGGTTGGTTTCCCGAGGTGCTCTGCGAAACGTCGAGACGCGCTCGGGGCTTTCACCTGGCGGATGGATGTTTTTCAATTACATTTCTTCACATATCATCAGCTTAATGAGCTATACAGGGCTCCACAATAATAAAAAAAAAAGCGTTATAGAAATATGACGCCCGGATGCCTCAGTGTTTCACAGTTTGAGAAGTTTGTTCTGGAAGAACTTTCAGAAACATTTTCCCCTCACGAGAGTGAATACCAACAGAAGAATATTGCAGGGGATTTTGGCAAAAAAAAATTGGCCCGCTACCCACACGTTTGGCTGTGTTACTCGTTCCACGAATGCATGATCCTTACAAGTTGTACCTCGTTGTAAGGGTGAATAATCAGGCTTTCCAACGATATAAAACACAATACCAGTTGGTATTATTAAAGGGGAGGAATAATCGACTGAAATAACGTTTCCAAACTTTTTTTGAGGGGTTTATATACACGGATGATGAGGGAAAAAAAACGAAACTCAAATTTCAGCTGCGGCTTTCTCGTAATTGCCGGAGCGTTGTCATGGTTTCGTGTCCATTAGGTGGAGGTGGAGGAAGGGACACAAGCTGAAGAGGCACTGCTTGTTAAGTCGTGACGTGTTTCCGGGTCCCAACGTTGGCTGAGGCGCTGTCTTCGAAATGGAGAAATAATAATAATAATTAATTATATTTATATAGAGCTTTTCCGAGGCTCAAATACCCTGACAATAAGGTCTTTTGATATTTTAAGGTTAAAACCACACCCAGTGTTGGAATGGGATGAATTGGATTTGGGCTTCAATGTACACTTCAGTCCAAACTTCAACATGATGACTGAGCCAAAAAACTAAAACAAAATTGTGTGCACATATTGCAGCGATGAACTGTCTTTCCACAACAGTATTGTTTTGTGTAATTTCAAGATCCCTTGAGCCAACATCTTGCTTCTTGTGACATGACAGAAGATGATATACACTTGCTGTTGTTTTAATGATTTGTAATGACTGTGCTATGGGCCTATAGGTACGATACTTTATTCAAGTTGCATGTGTATCTTTGTGAGAAAGGATCTGTTATAAAATGATCAGACCTGTTTCTTTCTCTCGTGCATTACGTCACTTGCTATTAGTAATGTGTCTAATCATTAACGTGCCATATCATACCGTTTCATCATATTATTACATCGTATTTATCATCATATTTTTCACTATGTGTGGTTACCTGACCATCTTCCTCATCTTCTGGTACTTTTCGTTTGAAATACTTTAACAAGCTCATCTGAAAATGGAACCAGGAATTTATGAACACATAGCTAGCTAACATTGCTAGCTAACATTTCTGGCAATTACTTTAAGTAGTTCTAAGGTAGCGGAAACATAATTGTTTCACAAAATAGCCTGATTTAGTTGACCATGAACATCAGACTACATTACGAATGTTCATTTAAAATACTTGTATACTGAGCACTGGTATAAGAACACGAACCATAGAATGCAATAACCCACCGTCGTGCTGATGCAGTGTTGCTAATCAATCTGTAATGGATTGTAACATTTGAAGTAGTTTGTAGACTAGACGCAGCCTAGATGTATTCGACCAATCACAAAACAGTTTTGCAAGCGCGTCGCTTCGCGCTTGTGGGTGTGTCTAGCGCTGTGAAGGTCTGAAAAGCGGCCTTTTTTTTTTGTTGAGAAATCTGAATGGTGGCGGAGGAAATTCAATTGTGGCGGCCCGCCACGAATAAATGCATGTAGAGGAAACACTGGTGACAGTTTATTCAAATTGAGGTGAGATGAAGGAACTGAACACATGGGGTGAAACTGAACACATGGGGAGAAGGAAGCAGACAAAACACATCTAGCCGCTAATTAACAATTAATCATGGAATCAGCTATTCTTCTCAATGCTGCATCCTTTTGTGGGCTCAGAAAAATACAAAAATATATATTTGCAGATTTACAACATTCAGACGGACTGAATAGACTGAGCTTATAATCAATTTAAAACTTCCTAAAAAAGAAAAGAAAAACATTATTCCTATTATTATGCAGATCAAGGAAAACACAGGAAGCATCTAATAAATATCCTGTTAAAATTCATTAAATTAGTGTTAATTTTGGCAGGCTATTTTACATTTAGTCTTAGTCTTTAGACAAAGATACACATTCGTTTTAGTCACATTTAATCATTTTGATCCTTCTTAGTTTAAACACTCGTCTAAACACTAAGAATAAATATAAAATAGTCTGCCAAAATTAACACTGCACTAAATGCAACTGCAAAAAAAATGATTTTAACATTATTAATAATGAAATGACATGAAATAACTATTAAGTCTATTTGAGTAGTACCGTATTTTCCGCACTATAAGGCGCACCGGATTATAAGGCGCACCTTCAATGAATGGCCTATTTTAGAACTGTTTTCATATACAGGGCGCACCGGATTATAAGGCGCATAGAATAGATACTGCAGTCAAACGTTTGACTGGGGTTGCGTTACGCCCAAGCTCCACCTACTGCGTTGCGTCACCTCTCCATCGGTGTTGTGTCAACTTCCCGTTGTCCAAGCTCCACCTGAGCGTTGTCACCGTCAACGTTCTACCTGCTCCACTGTCAAAAATATATATTTTTCCACCTCAAGTATCAGCCGTTCGTCATCCATTTTTGCAACAAGCGTCAAGGACCTGCGGTGATTCACAGCTGACTCGCGTGAATAGCAATTCGCAATAGCTGCAACCACGAGATATAGAGTAGTTAGCTACAAGCATTTTCAATCTGCTATTATCTCTATTAGTGGATTAACCGCTGTGGTGATTTAACAGCTGATAAAAATACATCAAGTAGACTACAAACAGAGCAAAACAACACCAGAAAACAACCAATAGGCTATACAATTATAACCAACAACCAATATGTGACAGCTCCTGGTGAAATGTGCAACGTACTTTTTCAGTTTTTACACATGCTTAAACTACAGATTGTAAGCTTTCAAATGATGTGTCATACATTCAAATCAGAGAAAGATTGAACACGACAGGCGTATTTGAATGTTGGTTCACCTCAAACACTGAATGGGAGAAAAGTGACTGACCAAACCACAACAAACGCTGCTAGCGGCTAACAGCTAACAAAACACATCGCTACGAAGGTCTAAACTGTATTTTAATAACATGACAACATACTGGGAGAACATCGACATGCTAAAAACACATAACTACACATAACTAGATGAACACACAGTTCTTGCTTTTGAACACGAGCTAAAACGAAACTAAAACGAAAGTCAACCCTCCCTTACCGGTAGCCTCCGGCAAACGAGAATAATGAATCCAATACACAAATGCTAAGTGTTTAGTGATCGTTAAACTGTTGTTTATTATATCGAGTGGGTACTTTAAAACTTCAAGTTGAAAGCACCAAGAATCTCACTTTGTTCCCTCGGAAACTCTGTTTAGTCTTCTTTACTTGGGGTCTTGTGGTGTGGGACTGTGAGTAAGCACAGTATACCGGTGTTTACTGATTACCGTAATGCTGCAAGCGGTGCAGCTTTGTAGTTTACCAGTCGTACTGAAACATTTTGACAGAGCGCCTTGAGCGCCGTGTACAACCAGTATGGATCAACAAATTAACCAATTGATCCATATATAAGGCGCTCCGGGTTATAAGGCGCACTGTCGTTTTTTTGGAAAATTAAAGGCTTTTAAGTGCGCCTTATAGTGCGGAAAATACGGTACATACATACCAAGCCCCTCAATTAAAACACAACATTTCAATCATTTCAACATGAAAGATCAAAATCTCTGGGGTACTTAGTACACATACACACATACCATAACGCAATCCTTCCTGTCAATCTCTACTGTCTCTGACTTGACTTAGGTCCTTTTTCTTCGGGTGTGAAGAGTAGGGCCTCCAACGAGTTTACGCCACCGGTCTCTGTCCCTCGCCACAGCAGCCGCCGCCTCCCAGGATCTTAGACCCAGCATGTCACGCTCCCTCTCGACGGTTCTTCTCCAGGTTTCTTTGGGGCGTCCCCTTTTTCTTCGTCCATCAGGGGTCCATCTGAGGGCTATGCGTTGATGGTCATCCGGGCTTTTCCTCAACACGTGGCCGATGTACTTCCATCTTCTCTTTCTGATCTGCGTGCTTACCATCTCTATACCAGCAAGTTTTCTCACTTTTTCGTTTGACACCCCTGTCTCTATCTTACCAATAAAAGCAGAGATGCCCTAAAAATATATATTTACAAATTTAAAAGCAAAAACAAACCTAAAAGAACAACTTCCTCACAACTAGGGCTGCACGATATTGGAAGAAAAATATTTATTTTTTCTGCAATATATATTGCGATATGAAGGAATACAGGCATTTTAAATGATAGTTTAATAATAAAATAAAACTGTTTCTAAAACAGTCTTTGGTAACTGTGTAAATTAGTGCCATGTCTTTCGCGAGGTGAAAAGTTATCGCATCAGTGATTTCTCTCTGCCGTTTGGAAGCTTTCTCATATGGTGCAACACTGGCAAAGGCATCCAAAATAGTTTTTTGCTTCAGCTTTAGATGGCATTCAGATCTGGCTTGGCACTCGTCTTACAGAGCTTTGTGGGGCCGATTTAAATGGTCAAATAAATTAGGCCTAGTCGTGTTGCTTCGTAATGTGGCAACAATTGCAAGGCACTGTCAACAAATTACCTGTTTTTGGTCAACATCATGTTTTCTGTAGCTGAAATAATTCCAAACAACTGATGTTGCTTTTCGTTTTGGAATCGAAACATCGCACATGCGCACATAACCATGGCGATGCTGAAACGATGTATCATGCAGCCCTAATGACAACCATCCTGAGAGTTGATTTGAGATCCCCAAGTTACCAAGCTTTCAAACTGAGAGCTCAATACTTTCTCATATCACTGTACCTATGTCTCAAATGACAACCTATTCCAATATGTAGTGTACTTGTGTGCCTCAGGCCAAAAAGTACTGCACCACATAGGAAGTAGGGTGTCATTTGAGATTACACTCATCTCACTTTGTGCACGTTTGTCAAATGCTTCTTCAGGTGGCCCGACTGTCTGAAGTGTTTGGTGCACTGAGGGCAGGAGTAAGGTTTCTCCCCTGTGTGGATGAGTTTGTGCCACTTCAGGTTGTTATAGTCCAGGAAGCCCTTCCCACAATGGGGACACCAGTGCCTCTTCTCCCCATTGTGCCAGCGCATGTGAACATTCAACTCCACCGGCCTCTTGAAACTCTTCACGCACAGGGAGCACCGGAACGGTTTCTCCCCAGTGTGCATCCTGTAGTGGGTCTCCAGGTCCCTCCTGCTGACAAACCTCTTACTGCAGATCTTGCAAGCGAAGGGCCTAACCCCGTTGTGTACCACCTGCATGTGCTTGGTGAGGCCGAAGCGGTACACAAAGCTCTTGCCACACTGCGTGCACTGGTGGCCCCGCTCGGTGCGGTGAACCCGGGCATGCCGGTTCAGGCCCTTGAGGTCGGGGAAGGTCCTGGCACAGGCGGTGCAGGCGAAGGGTCTCCGTCCTGTGTGGAGGCTGACGTGGCTCTCCAGGGCCGCAGCGCTGCTGAGGACGCGTCCGCATTGGGCGCACTGGTTCTTGACAAGACGTTTGCGCGGCATGAACGGGGGCGTGATCATCTGGTATGGGTTCTGGAGACACATGTAAGCTATCGGCGAGCGAGGAAAGGTGGTGCGAGGGGTGGGCATCATCATCATCAGAGCGGAGGTCTGTCCCCTGTGCGGAGGCAGACATGGCTCTCCGGGGCCTTGGTGCTGCGGGGGGTCCGTCCGCGCAGGTTCTTGAGGGCGGCTGGCCGTACACGGGGTGGTCATGCGAGGAGTGAGGCTGGCCATACGTGGTCTGGCTATGCGGGGGTTGGGGCTGGCGGTGTGAAGAGTGGCTTTGTGAGGGGTGGGGCGAAGAGTGGCTTTGTGAGGGGTGGGGCTGTTAGGGTTGACCGAGCGAGCTCTGGTCGTGCGAGGGGAGGGGCTGATCGTGCGAGGGGAGGGGCTCCGACGGGTGACCTTGCGAGGTCTGGTCATACGAGGGGAGGGGCTCCGAGCGGTGACCGTGCGAGGTCTGGTTGTGCGAGGGGTGACCGTGTGAGGTCCGGTCGTGCGAGGGGAGGGGCTGTGAGGGGTAGGGCTATTAGGGGTGACTGTGTGAGGGGTGGGGCTGTTGGGGGTTACTATGCGAGGAGAGGGGTTGTTATGGGTGACTGTGTGAGGTCTGGTCGTGCGAGGGGAGGGGGTGCGAGGGGAGGGGTTGCGAGGGGTAGTCGTGCGAGGGGAGGGGTTGCGAGGGGTAGTCGTGCGAGGGGAGGGGTTGCGAGGGGAGGGGCTGCGAGGGGAGGGGCTGCGAGGGGTGGGGCTGTGGGGTGTGACCGTGCGAGGGGAGGGGTTGCGAGGGGTGACCATGCGAGTTGACGGGCTGCGGGGTGTGACCGTGCGAGGGGTAGTCGTGCTAGGGGAGGGGCTGCGAGGGGAGGGGCTGCGAGGGGTGGGGCTGTGGGGTGTGACCGTGCGAGGGGAGGGGTTGCGAGGGGTGACCATGCGAGGGGACGGGCTGCGGGGTGTGACCGTGCGAGGGGACGGGCTGCGGGGTGTGACCGTGCGAGGGGAGGGGTTGCGAGGGGTAGTCGTGCGAGGGGAGGGGTTGCGAGGGGTGACCGTGCGAGGGGTAGTCGTGCGAGGGGAGGGGCTGCGAGGGGAGGGGCTGCGAGGGGTGGGGCTGTGGGGTGTGACCGTGCGAGGGGAGGGGTTGCGAGGGGTGACCATGCGAGGGGACGGGCTGCGGGGTGTGACCGTGCGAGGGGAGGGGTTGCGAGGGGTGACCATGCGAGGGGAAGGGCTGCGGGGTGTGACCGTGCGAGGGGTAGTCGTGCGAAGGCTGGCTGTGCGAAGGCTGGCTGTGCGAAGGTTGGCCATGCGAGATCTGGTGATGCGAGCGGTGGCCCTGCGGGGAGTGGCCTTGCGAGGAGTGGCTTTGCGAGTGGTGGCGATGCGTTGCTGTGGGGAGGGAGAGCAAACGGGCGGTGCCTGTGGCGTACCCCTCACCCTGGTTGTTCCCCCAGCGCTCCCCACGACATTAGCCCCCTCCGGCACTTCGCTAATGACAGGGGTATTCACAGATTGGCTTGATCTGCCGCCATTCTGTGTAACCTCTGGTTGACTGCTGACAGTTGGGACTTTAGCTACTCTGGGCTTCTTAGGACAGTCAGGAGCGGAGTCTGGTTCTGGTTCCGTGGCCCTGAGACGTAGGCGGGGTCTCAGGCAAGCTCGGAGGCGGGAAAAAAAGGACCCTTTGTCGCCGCCACCCTCTTTCGTGTCAACGGAGATTGTCTCTGTGGCAACTGACCTGGTCTCGACAGTTTCCGTAAGTGTGGTAAGGACGGGAGAGAGCCTCTCCGTCTCTTCAGAGTCCGAATTTGTGGGCGCCTGGCCCTGGGAACTTGTCTCCCTTAGGCGTGTTCCAGCCATGCGGGGCACCAATGCTATCTGGGAAGATGCTAATGGTTTGACTGATAGCTGAGTCAGAAATTGATGTTTTGTCATTTGGGTATGGGGCCCAGAGGAAACCTCTATGAACGGAGACAGCTGTAGGGGGGGCGAAAGAGACTTCTCTGGGTCTGCAGCTAGTGACGTGGGTGGAGGCGTGACGGAAGGTTCCACGGGCTCTGTGGACTGCGACCTCTGCAGGGTGACGGTAGTTTCTGTCATTCTGTAGTCATGTACTGATGGCGGTCGTGGGGCTGAATTGGCTAGCATCAACAATGCCATGGTCGCTTCGGCCCGGTCTGAAAGGGTTGGCGATACCGCCAACGACGGGGATGCAGGACGTTCGCGTACAGGAGAAGACTGTGCTGCAGGTGCTAATGACTGTTCCCCTGCTCCAGGAACCTCGCCTGGGTCTGCACTGGCCTTGGTGGCACCTCTGGTCCTGGCTGGACTGATGGTGTGGGGGGGCACCTGGGAGTCTGGATCCCTCTGGAAGGCAGCCATTGCTGCTGCTAAGGCAGGCTGGGTGGCATGAGGTCTTCCCTGGGTGCTACAGTTGACGAGGGCCCTTACAGTTCCTGGAAGTAGTGCTGAGGAGGGATGGCATTAGGAATGGCAGAGAGAGAAAGAGAGAGAGAGAGAGGGGGGGGGCACAGAAAGAGAAGTGGATTAGGTGGAGAGTATCAACAACGGTGGAAAAGCAAGAGGAAGAAATGACAAGAACACCACACGTTATCAAAACAACTTGACCCCAGAACCTGAGAACCCCAGAATCTGAGAACTATCAAACTTTGTGTTACTCTTAAAATCTAATTGTAAAATGTACCTGGTATATCCCAGAGAGGCTGTCTCCTCATCAGGGTCGGCTCGCCCCCCTCCTGCTTCAGTAGAATGTAACCAGGAGTATAGTCATCACCATCAGACTCCTAGGAGGGAAACACAGGGACACACACAGGGACACACAACTTCAGTCTAGAGTAGCGGACACCACGCTCCTTAAACAAGATGCCAAAGCGTTCCGGAACACTCACCACCCAGAGTGCCATGTGTTTTATATGGTATTTACAGAGAAACGATACTTGTAGAGTGTACTGTCTACAAAATGTTTTAAAAGTATGCATGCGTGATGAGACCGAAATAAGACCGTTGGGAGACTACCCCCAGAGAGAAAGTGAGACCATAGCAGATGCCCGTCGACCCCAACTGACCTCTTTTTTGATGAGGATGAAGGCCCTCTGAGGGTTGCCGTCCTCGAAGGTAACAGGTTGGAGCTCAGTCACCATGTCCTCCTCATGCTCCGCTCCCTGGGCGGAGGGGCTCAAGCAACCGTCCGCCATCGCTGCAGGGCACACAGGATGTCCCGGGTTCAGTGGTTGCATGTTTTAAATGTACATTTTGGGCATTTAGCAGGCGCCTTTATCCAAAGCGACTTGCAACAAAATACATTTGTCTGGATTCTTAATAGGACTGGTTGTTAAAATCCCTAAATATTCAGCACAACAATTGAGTGGAGTTGGAGATGTCCTCTTGGGTGGAGTGGAATTTGGCAATGATCACGTGGTGCCACCAGTACGACACATCTTCAGTTGTGGTCCCCGACCTCATTGGGTGTTTCGGCCAGTTATCACAAGACACCCTCTGCCGAGGTTGGCCCACCACAGGCTGATCAGGCCTGGGTGTGTGTCGCACGGTGGCACCACGTGGTCATTTGGGAGCCCATGTTGGGTCCCTACGTTTCAGCCACAGCCAGTGACTGCTCCGTTCTGCTGCAGTGGACAGTTCTCTGATTGCCTTCCGTTGGGCCTGTCCTCTGATCCCTACTGCCCTCAGGAGCCTTGTGGTGGAGCTGGCTACAAAGCCACTGCAGCCCACCTCCACTGGCCACACCTTCACGTTCCAGCCCCGCCCCTCTGCTTCGACTGCTAAGTTGGCATACCGCAGCCTCTTCCGTTCGAATGCCTCATCGATGGCCTCCTCCCATGGGACCGTCAGTTCTACGATGAAGACACGCCGGCAGGACTTGGACCAGAGGACTAGGTCTGGGCGCAGGTTGGTCGCTGCAATTTCGGGTGGGAAGGTGAGCCTCTGGCTGAGGTCTACCCGCATTTCCCAATCCCGGGCTGCGTTCAGTGGGCCTGAGTCTGGAGGTGATGGCTTGGTCCGCTGTTTCTCCCCTTCCCGGATGAAGGTTGTTTTCCGTGGAAAGGTAGTCTGGGCATTTAGAGGCATGGCGTTGGTGGTTACCCTCTTGTGCTCAAGTTCGGCAGCCAAGCACTTTAGCACTTGGTTGTGGCGCCAGGTGTATCTTCCTTGAGTTAGACTGGTCTTGCAACCCACCAAGATGTGTTTGAGGGTTGCTGGGGCTGCACACTGGAGACAGGCTGGGTCCTCTCCATACCAGAGATGTAGGTTGGTAGGAGAGGGCAGGACATCATATGTGGCTCTGATGATGAAACTTAGCCTATTAGACTCCATGCTCCACAGCTCGTTCCACGTGATTTTCCTCCTCTCCACGCTCTCCCACTTCATCCAGCGGCCTTGCTGGGCTTGGGAGACTGCCTTGGCGCACCTGGCTGCTTCCTCCTGGTGGCGCACCTCCTCAACCACCATCTTCCGCCGTTCGGTTGGAGTAGCCTTTTGCCATGTGGGTGTTGTTGTTTCCAAGCCAAGGCCCCCTCTGCCATGTTGGACATGCCCCACTATATCCCGGTGTCTGAGGGCGGTCTTTGCCACCGCAACTGCTGCAGATGGCTTCCATTTCCTCCCCGTTGCTAGGATTGGAGCAGCACCTCTGACGAATGGATCCCGGGATTCTGTTAGAGTCATTTCCAGCCTTGATTTGGCACATTTGTACTCCTCCACCAGGCTTGATATTGGTAGGGAGAGGGCTCCGTTGCCATACAGGCCTATGCTGCTAAGGCCTCTCGGCAGTCCAAGCCACTTCCTCACTTGTGCATTCACCAGTCTCTCCAGCCGGTTGGCATGGGATAGTGTGACCTCGTAGATGGAAATTGGCCACATGAGACGGGGCAGCAGTCCAAACTGAAAGCACCACAGCTTCAGCTTCCCAGGGAGAGCAGTGTTGTTGATCTGCTTGAGGCCACTGATTGTATCCTGCTTGAGTTGTTCCACCTGCTTCGAGTCTTTGAGTTCTGCGCTATACCAGCGGCCAAGGCTTTTGATGGGCTTCTCCAGAACTGTTGGTATTGGCTCGTTGTTGACGTGGAACCTCTCATTGGCGAGCTTGCCTTTGACAATGGAGATACTGCGGGACTTACTGGGTTTAATCTCCATTCGTGCCCATTTGATGTTTCCCTGGAGTTTATCCAGCAGGCGTTTGGTGCATGCGTTTGTTGTTGTTATTGTCGTCATGTCATCCATGTACGCCCTGATTGGTGGAAGACGCAGCCCGCTCTTCAACCGTTCCCCTCCAACAACCCATCGGGATGCTCGAATAATGAGCTCCATTGCCATGGTAAACGCCAGTGGAGAGATGGTGCAGCCCGCCATTATGCCTATCTAAGTAAGTGAATGATCCATCACTGGATCAGTCCCTGCAAGAAATGTCATCTCTGCTTGGACCAGGGGCCACATTGGCAATCATAATGCTAGAAGAAGGAAGATTTAGTTTTTTCTGTGGTAATATACAGTTAGAGGGGGGTGTGGTGGTTTCAGGAGGGCCAGTTGGTGACGTAGGTGTTTAGTAAGGTCAGTGTTTCCTCCAGGAATTTTTACAATGGTGGCGGGTAGCGTTGAGCGATTTTTTCCGCGTGCACGCGCATGAAACGCGCACGCGCGCTCAAAACAACGACGTAATTTCAGCCAAAACTCGAGGATGGCCCAAAAAAATAAAATGTTTTCCCGTACTTCTCCCGTGTGTCTCTTATTGTCTGTGTCTGCATGTTTTTCCAGCATGTAGTTCCGTTGTCAATAAAAAATTCGTCTCCCCTTCTTTTCATTATCATTATGGAGGCTTTATGGTTGTTGTAACTATTATGGGAAGCGGTTGACACAGTAGCCGCTTTTCGTGTACGCTGCAGTGGATCCCTTCACAACGCAGAAGAAAGAGGAGAGAGAAAACATTGTCAATGTGCAGGGAAGAATCATGTATCAGCAGGGTTCAACAGTAACGCTTGCCTGGGGCAAGTAAAAAAATTCGCCGGGTTTGTTTGCGCGAGCCCGAAGACGCTGCTGGATCCTGGATCTGTTTACCTGTGTGCAGGAAGAAAAACAGACGGAGCAGGCGCCAGACCAGACTAGATGATTGTGGAGTGAAGAGATTATTAAAGCGTACGCGATGCGACGGGTGATCGACAAGCACGTACACTTTCATAATATCTTCACTCCACGATCATCTAGTCTGGTCTGGCGCCTGCTCCGTGTTCTTCCTGCACACCGATGCACAGATCCAGGATCCAGCACCGTCGTCGCGCATATTGTAACATTTGAAGTAGTTTGTAGACTACACACAGCCTAGATGTATTCGACCAATCACAAAACAGTTTTGCAAGCGCGTCGCTTCGCGCTTGTGGGTGTGTCTAGCGATGTGAAGGTCTGAAAAGCGGCCTAAATTTTTGTTTTTTTTGTTTGAGAAATCAGAATGGTGGCGGAGGAAATTCCATCGTGGCGGTCCGCCACGATGAAATGCATGTAGAGGAAACACTGCTGCTAGTCACTTGGCATGCATGCAGAGAGGACAGGTTTCAACATACCAGCCCATCTGGGATCTTCTGAACTAAGATTGTATATAAATAACTAGCTAACTTACTGTGTAAGAGATACGAGATAACCAAGATTAGAGACTGTCAGTGTACGTTATTGGCCTGCTGTATTACAGGAAACTCAATGAAAAAGAAATAAAATGGATTGAAATTTAAAATTGCATTATGGACATTTTAATTTCAAGATCATTTATGGTTTGATTTGTGAGGCAGTATTGAGCCCCAACATCACTCCCGCACCTTTACCCACCTCTAACACAGAGCCCCCCACTTAATAAATCCCACTTTAACCCCTGCGTAATGGTAATAATATATAAGGACCCATCCCGTATGCACAATTAACACCATAGAGCAATGTACAATAAATACATTATAATAGTAGTCAAGTTCATGAACTTACCATCCAACTCACTATCTGTCTCCAGTAAATCATCTCCTCCCTCCTCTTCTTTCATCATCACATCTTTCTCCTCCACTTCCTCTTCTTCCATTTCTTCTTTCACCATCAGAGTGTTTTCCTCCCCTTCCTCCTCTTCTTTCACCACAACTTCTTCTTCTTCCTCTTTCACTACCACATTAAGATCCAGTGTTTGACTGCAGTCCTCCAACTTCACTGCCACCATCTCTGGACCCTGCTGTGAACCCAGGTACTCTGTGGACTTGGCTTCAGACATGGTAGCTGGGCTGTGAGATGGATCTGTGTAATGTAAACAAAGGAAGAGCCATAGTGGAGAGTTAATTTCTCAAATTAGATTATCAGATTAACAAACACCTAACAAAGAATATGCACTACTATGAATTATTATAGTAAAGTGTCTTTCATGTTGGCTGGGCTGTGGCCTGATTCTCTACCCCTCTGGGTGAGTGGTGCACTCACATACATCTGAATGCAGGATACTTTATTATTACTTAATTATTTACAGAACCCAATATTCTTAATGTAAATAGTAAAAAAAACATGACCAAGAATCCATCCTTGATCCATCCTTTGTTATGTCTAAAAAACCTGATTTAACCCCATCAGTTAAGACACACTGCGTTCTGTCTGTTAAATAATATTCAATACAGCTACAATAACCTGGTCCAGATAACCTCTGAACAAGTAGGTAATGGTAATAATAAATAAGGACCCATCCCTAATACACAATTAACACCATAGACCAATAATGTACATTACATACAATTATAATATTAGCCAAGTTCATGAACTTACCATCCGTTCCTTCCTCTCCTCCATTTTCTTCTTTCACAATCACATCTTTCTCCTCCACTTCCTCCTCTTCTTTCATTATCACATCTTTCTCCTCCACTTCCTCTTCTATTTCTTCTTTCACCATCATAGCTTTTTCCTCCTCTTCCTCTCTTCCAGCCACCATCATTTCTTCTTCTTCCTCTTTCACTAACACATTATGTTCCAGTGTTTGACTGCAGTCCTCCAACTTCACTGCCACCATCTCTGGACCCTGCTGTGAACCCAGGGACTCTGTGGACTTGGCTTCAGACATGGTAGCTGGGCTGTGAGATGGATCTGTGTAATGTAAACAAAGGAAGAGCAACACATAGTGGAGAGTTAATTTCACAAACATTCAGATTACCAAACACCTAACAAAGAATATGCACTACTATGAATTGTTATTGTAAAGCATGGGTCACCAACAGGCGGTCCGCGGGCCGAATGCGGCCCACCAAAGCTTCCCATCGGGCCCGTGTAATATTTATGTTTTTATAAATATTAATGAATTCAGAAAATGTGAGGAGGGAAATACCGTTTAGAACATATAGGGCGCGTTCGTAAATTCGTCGGAGCGCACACTGGATTCAACGTCGTCATGGAACCAAGTAATTTGATTGGACTAGAGGCAGTCACGTGGACGCTCTGATTCTCTCAGAGCGAATTTACGAACGCGGCCATAGCATAGATTCATATCGTTCTTCCAATGCAGGACGATTCAGACCTAACTCATTCACAAAGCTTCAACCTTGCATCTAAATAGCAGTAGCAAAGCTGAAACTAATTCCCGTCTTTTAAATGGAATTCGGCAGACGTAGCGCCTATTCGCATGCAAGAATGGGGACACACTCATAGCTCTCATTTAACATTTCGTTTTTGGTTTTCTTCACATACTCATTTAACATTTCGTGTTTTTTTTCTTCACATGCTCTTGTTTAACATTTCGTGTTATAGGCTCTTTTTTCACATGCACATTATAGTGACCTAAATAACAAATAACTTCTCAGTCAAAACATGAATGAGGTAAATGGCTTGTTATGATTGTAGAACCCAGACAGCCCGGAGAGATGCACTAGTTGCCCTCTCGTTCAGATAACGTTCTGCTAATAATTCCACTGGCATGTCCATATCCAGCTTTTAAGTTGCTTTTAGGTCTATTTTTCTGTGACGGGTCTCAGGGTATGACTTCTCAGGGTATGATTCTCTGAAAGCTGCATGCCTTGTATAATTGTAACGGCGAAGATTGTATTGTTTTTCAATAGCTTCAGTGCAGATGAGGCAGATTGGTAAATGGACTGACCTATTCCAAAGCGCTTTACAATGGCCTCTAATTCACCCATTCACACACCACTGGCAGCAAGCTACCATGAGAGGCGCGAGCCCGCTCATTGGGAGCAATTTGGGGTACAGTGACTTGCCCAAGAACAGTTTGACATGTGGTCTGTCAAAATACTTTTGAATGCATGCAGGATTCTGCCACAGTACAGGATAGTATACAGGATTGCTTTGCTGCATTGAGAATCTCCCTTCAAAAAGCATTTCCATGCAATGCCGTTATAGATCCAGCAGGGGGCGACTGGCAGTAGACAGCATATGCAAAGTAGTATTATAATGAAATGAAGAAGAAGCCTTGACAAACACTCTAGCCAAGGTTAAGATACAATTATGGTGGGTATTGAGGTGGTCAGTATAGGATATCTTGACAGTTATAATAGATCATTTAAACACTACAAATTGAAAAGTTAGGTTGACAGAGTTGGAGTTGTGCATACAGGCCTAACGTTAGTGTATATGTGTGGTGGCCTGGGAAAACCCGTCGGATGTTGCTGGCGTTCGTTCGTGGCAAAGAGCAAATATAGATGGAAATCGCGATTTTGGCGATTTTGATATTATGTGGTATTCTAGTACTTTTAAGAAACATTTTAAGAAAACAAAAGAGAAAGTACTTATTTTGATGTTTTTGTGGCGGGTAGTTTGCTAGCGAAACAACATCACGTTGAACGTGTCTCATTCTCAGTTAAGCAACGCACGCACACATGAGCGAAAGGAGAGACGATACTTCCACCTGTGTTATTGCCAGTTTACTGATGCTCACAATAAGCATAAAGTAATAAAATCTTAACTAGAAGACACACAAATGGATCTGTCCCTCGCATACCGACGAGGCGAGCAGACTACCACCGCATCACAAGCAGACAAACGAGACCGGCCGATCTGCATAGGCTCCTCCCCCGACCTGGAGGAGAAAGGGGAGGATTTCTCCCCTTTCACTTTTTTTGACATGCTACATTAAAATGCTCATAACTTTTTAAAATAAAGGGCTATCTCAGTCATTCAACCAGTTATGAATAGCTGAGAACTTCTAATTTATGGAAATATTAAAAAATGAAAATGTCAAAATGCCACCATGTGAAGGGTTTTCCCAGGCCACCACACATATGTTACTTTACTTGTTTAAATTCGTCCACCTGCTGCTACTCAGATAACTGTTGGGGAAGACTTTACTCTAACACCTTCAAATAATAACAATAAAAACTCTCTAAGAAACCGGAGCTGCTGATCACAAGAGGCCCTTTATTACAGACCGGGGCCTGAGCGAGTTCACGATGCAACTCTTTAGGCACTCAGAAATATCATCTCTTATAGAATTCTCCTGGGGACCCCTCCCCAAATACTCATTTACATACCGTGGCCCCAACTTCCAGCTCAATATCCTGGGGCTGTTGCTGTGAAACCCTTTGATCAGTGATTAGGCTAACTCTTTCCCCCATATAGGCCTATTCCAAGCCTTTCTCATGATTACTCTGGGCATCATTAATAGCCTACCTCCTGGCTGGCTGTCTCCCTGAATAACAAATGGTACCATCTATTGCTAAATTCCTTCTCTGAATTCATGAGGGTTAGGGAGAGAAAACAAGCTCTTCACACAAATCCAACTTTAAAACGTGCAGAGTCGTCTAACTCGTGTTTTTATGACTTTCGGTTTTGATACCTATTCAACTTCAATGATTACACAACAACACTCAACTCTTCAACAACCGACACTACCACTCTCAACCAGTCAACCAACCCTCCACCCGGTCCACTGAACTACCCCAGGCTCCTATCTATCTATCATATTATCTATCTATCTATTTATTTAACTATCTGACTCTGTCTAACCTTCTATCTATCTGTAACATACAATCCATCTATCTATCTATCAAACTCTGACTGTCTAACCATCTATCTTTCCAACATCATATCTATCTAACCTTTCAACTAAACAGACTAACTAGAAATGACATTCTGCAATATTTCATAGATAAATAAGGTCTAGATTGGAAACGAGGACACGACACACTGTAACAGAAGTCAACAACTTTCAAAGCGACTCATCTATTCAGCCTTTGTAAATTCACCCTATTAAGTCTAGAATATCACTGTTCTTTACTCTGATATCCAGTCTATCCCATTTCGACCTCATTCAGAGCAGACATTGTGACTTTGCAACTGCAAACCACGGCCTCACACGAGTTGCACAAAGGACAGACGAAAACGTGTTGATATGAAATCAAAATACTCATCAGAACATATGTTTGTTCCGTGGTGTATTCCGGTAGAAACGATCAAACAGATACAACATCTCTTCTGATTAGTATGTTCACCTCATTTAAACTTTCCTCAAGAAACAACCACCATTACGAGACGAATGAAACAAACAATGCGATGCAGGACTTGCTGCTACGAACACGTTTTACTTACATTTCTGCGTTTTCACCAATGTGGAGATACCGGCGCTGCTCCAAACGGCCCTGTCGGAAGTCTTAACAAATAAGAAATAAAATATATTTCCTCCAAGCTGGCGACCTCGACGGACTCACAGCAGGAGTAGAATGAAGCATGTTATAAACACGTTGTCGTCTTTTGATGACGTCATCACCGGGTCCTTCCGGAGCTGTGTTCTGGAACTCCGCCCACTTAACTCGGGTACATTTCTTAAAAATAAAAGCTTGTTTAAGCATTTAGAAATACTACATTTGGATAAAGTAACGCAAATGATATGCAACTACATAATTCTTCTAATATCCTAATTATTGTGGTGAAAGACTGCTGCACTGCATAAGGGGACATATCATTGATTGTACACA
The DNA here is from genome assembly GCF_963989245.1 of Nansenia antarctica. Classification (NCBI taxonomy): domain Eukaryota; kingdom Metazoa; phylum Chordata; class Actinopteri; order Argentiniformes; family Microstomatidae; genus Nansenia; species Nansenia antarctica. The sequence goes on along the minus strand of NC_137686.1, from coordinate 11,081,730 downwards.
AATAATCTTGCAAGGCTAAACATGATTACTACCACTGACTGTACTCAGCAACACTTCTAGAATATGGATCAAGTGAGTTTCAACCATGAGGGGTGACATACAGCTGTGTCTTGTCGTGTAATTTCTACTAATTAATCCATAATAAAGATACACGTGAGTTGCTAGGCTCACAAGAACTTACCACTAAGGTACACGATGTGATGAAACAAAGTCTCCTCAGTTTATTAAGAGCTCTTAGAGAAGCAAGATACAAAGCAAAGCTCTACCTCAGTTCTGAGGGGTTACTGAGGGGTAAAAATACTAATAATACAACAATAAGGAAGACAAGATATTATCACTTCTCATCAACACAAACACATGTCCATCAGTGGGGTGGAAGCTGTTTAATGTTTGCACTTTTATTTCGAAAAATGAGAATACATTTCAATGAAAATCAATGACACACTGGCTAGTCAACTAACACAGCTTGTTTTGTGAGCCTGCTATTAATGTAAAGTATATTTTAGTTAACTAGGTAGCAGTAGGGATTACTCACCAAACCCACTGCATTACAATATATTGGCTTGTCTAGCGAATTTATTCAGATGACTCAGGGTCGATCACTCTCTATGCTTGGGAGTCAAATGAATAGCCTGACCCAGCTGAAACCACTTTACACTTTACAAGTGTTCTGGGTCCTTTGTGTTACAGATGAATGAGGCACCTAGCAGACATCCTGTCTGTGATCAAATCGACAAACCCCTTTTTTCCTTGCTATTACATTTGAATGTTTCAGTAGTTGGGTGTATAGTCATGTTTGATCTTATTTTAATGTATGTTTTATGAGTAGTGTGTTGTTGTAATTTTCATTATTGTGAGATGTTTCTTTCCAGTATTTTGTTGTGCCTTTTTAATAACATTCCACAGAAACCCAGCCAAATGGTCAATCAGCTCATGACAATTGGTATGGAGCTCATTACAGTGGTTATTGGGATGTAAATAGTGTCACACCTCTGGCTGATGTCTCTGTGGAAAACACTGTTTATGAAATGAATACTTTTGTTATGTTACTTGCCAGTGAGTGTCCCCATTTGATAAAAAGGTATTTTGATATTTTAAGGTTAAAACCACACCCAGTGTTGGAATGGGATGAATTGGATTTGGGCTTCAACGTACACTTCAGTCCAAACTTCAACATGATGACTGAGCCAAAAAACTAAAACAAAATTGTGTGCACATATTGCAGCGATGAACTGTCTTTCCACAACAGTATTGTTTTGTGTAAATTCTAGATCCCTTGAGCCAACATCTTGCTTCTTGTGACATAACAGAAGATTATATACACTTGCTGTTGTTTTAATGATGTTTAATGACTGTGTTATGGGCCTATAGGTATGATACTCTATTCAAGTTGCATGTGTATCTTTGTGAGAAAGGATCTGTTATAAAATGATCAGACCTGTTTCTTTCTCTCGTGCATTGCGTCACTTGCTATTAGCAATGTGTCTAAATGATCAAATACAACTCAGATGAAAGATTTATATTTGAAATAGAACATTTGTTATTTTAATAATCACAAAAAACATACTCACACACAAATAAACAAGTTAACCGCTTAAAAACCCTGAGGTTAAATAAATAACTATTTACAGAGAGGAGATAAAAGATCCATATTTGAAATTGAACATTTGTTATTTAAATAATCACAAATAAACACACACTCACACACAAATAAACAAGTTAAGCGTATTCCAGCAGGGTTCCAGCAGGGTTCCTGTCACCAGCAGGGTTCCTGTCACAAGCCGAGGATGGTGCTGACAGCCTGGTTACTCTGCCAGGCTGTCCACATGGTCCTTTACTGGCACGCTGTGCTCATCCACTACCTGAAAAATAATACCAATGCCAGGATACCACCTTCAGGTTTTGTGTGGATTATGCTCAGATCTTGCTTCCTCTAACATTCTACACATGACAAAGATATACAATCATCAATAATTAACTGAATACAAAATGAAGCAGAATTATAACCTGCAGGAAATGACATGCCCACAATGAATATAGAATATCTCCACAACCATAAGGGCCGTTGTAATAATCTTGGTATCAGATGAAAGCTAACACCTGTGGGATGTCAGAATCAAAATAGATGTTACTGTGTAGTAGCAAACAGAGCTAGGACTTTGTATGTAATCAGTATTCCAATGTATGTTTAGTACTTGTGTAGAGTTAGAAGCTAGTATGTGAGCCAGTGGAGAGGTTTTAGTACAGGTATGTCCAGACGGACCACCAAATTGTGCCATTTGGAGAACTTTTGGCACCACCAGTGCCATTTGACCTTTCTCATGTACCAAACTGTAAAACTAATTATATTTCACTGACAGATCACTATAGGTATACATTCCATCCAAATTCAACTGTTTTCTCACTTGTTTTGAAAAGTAAACCATTCACCTCTATACATTTTCTCACTCAAAGAAAATCATACAAAGAAAATGAAGTTTGACTCAGATTTATTGTCAAAGTGAGAATATACAGAATTACAATGAAAGCAAACTTTGAAATATGAAACAGAAAATATAATCAAACATACAAAAAAACAAAAACTTGACATTTCAGAAATAACAGGTAAAAACACATCAGAAGTATATACAATGTCTGCCACTCAGTCATTTGCACCTGCATTTGCACTTTCTTCACCACAAGAATGTTTCCTGGATAGGATTTCACTATGAGGTGAATAGTGAAATAAGATACATTTTTATCTAATCATGAAAATAGGTTGAACTATCCCGTTAAAAACCATGATATCTGTGACCCCTAAACAGTCTGATACTCCAACCCTACTCCTACACTTAAGAGCAGGAATTCTGGTCTTGATCGGGGATGTTGACGGTACCACTGTAAGTTGTTGACATCGCCTTCATAGTTACAGGAGAGAGTGACGTCTGATCCTTGGAGGACATTCACCTCAGTTCTCACCGGCTGTATTGAATCCTCAAGACTATGATCTGCAACACATTCATATGGTCATTATGTTGTAAAGTTATTCCTGATGATGTTTTAATGGTAAACTGACAATCTGGATTTGATGCACCTCATGAGAAGATTTTGATGTAGAATTGTATGTGAATTATTAGTTATCTGATCGAAAACTACTTATACAATAATTCAATTGTAATGTTATCTTACTTCTAACAACATGAATATTTAAAAACTTACCAAGAAATGTTGAGAGGAGCAAAAACAATATGAGCAACATCCTGACGAAGCTTGGAAACAGACTGACAGCTAGAGACAGTGAGAGCTGAGTAGACAGTCCAACCACACGCACGCATGCACACACGCACACACACACACACACACACACACACACACACACACACACACACACACACACACACACACACACACACACACACACACACTATTGTAACTGTGTTTGCATACAAGCCTGATTTACTTTTAAAGTTACAGCACTGTATCTGCCTTGTTTGATATTTCTCTGTTGATAAGGATCAAGGTAATTCTGAACAGCAAACCTGCATCTAAATGTATGTGTGTCAATTGGCATGTTTTTGTACAGTGTCTCTGGGTTTCCTGTCACTGTGGGCTGCAGGGCGCAGTAGTAGAGAGCAGAGTCTGTCCCTTCAGCAGAGGAGATCTCCAGATCCACACGTTTCTGTTCTTTGTCATGTGTGATGTTCAGTCCTGGTATTGGGTTGGTTACCTGTCCTATGTACTCCATAATGAGGAACTGTGGTGCTGATCCAGGGTTCTGGCGGTACCATGACAGACTGTTAGCTGTGTCTGAGCTGGTGTACTTGCAGGAGATGTTAACACTACTACCCTCCATAGCATGCACTACTTCTCTGTGTGGGGTGATTGTATCTTCTCCAACACTTGGACCTGTGAAAGAGGAGAGGTATGACGCTGTTTAGTAAATACACATTATTTCTGTCTAATATTTATCTAGAAACCCAAACTGTATTACGCTCTGGTTGAGAGAGTCTGCTAAATGGCTAAAATGTAAACGAATGGAATGTTAATAACAGTTCCAGCTGCGTATACACTCAGTATTTCTCCTCATGTTCAATTGACAAGGAGTGAATTCTTACCTACAAGAGTACAAAACAACATCACTGAATAGAGCAGAATCGTAGCTAAAGCACTGTGTCAGATAGAGAGACTAGAAGCTTTGCTGAACCAGAGTGATCTTCACTTGGAACATTTACTGAGGAATGGTGAATGTTAAAGGTGACTCTGTTCTGCTCACTGTCTGTTGGGAGTGATGTTGAGCTCCTCCCCTTTAACACAATAGAATGTTGCATAATTGGCTTCAGTGAGACAACCTGTTGCCAATGCACTGTAGTGTCCTCATCACCCCACTAGGTGTCAGTGTAAGGTAACAAATTACTAGAGACTAAACACTCTCAAGTAAATTGGAGGTTTTTGTACAGTGTTTCTGGGTTTCCTGTCACTGTGGGCCTCACAGCGCAGTAGTAGAGAGCAGAGTCTGTCACATCAGCAGAGGAGATCTCCAGATCCAAGCGGTTTCCAGTAACTTTAGCAGACAATCTTGTGTTTGGATTCAGAGGATCTGCATGCCTTGAGCTAGTCCCTGATCCCAAGATGGAAATGAGGAACTCTGGTCGTTTTCCAGCGTCTTGACGATACCAGAAGAATTGATCTGCACCTATAGAAGTTCTGGAGTTGTTGTAGGAGAGAGTAACATAGGTGCCTTCTACACTAGACACTTCAGTCTTGACTGGAGTGAGGTCCTGCGAACTGACTCCTGCATATGAAAGTATATAGAAATATTCAGTTATTCATGGGAATGAATCTTATATTTTCAGTCATGAATGACATGACTAAGTAGCTCAATATTGAATTGTATTCAATCGCATGAGTATGTCCACATGTTCATGACCTACCCATAACTATCACCAGGAACAACACAGAACACAGCAACACCATCTTAGATGAAACAGAGATGAAGGGACAGAGAGCACTGCTGTTTCTGGATGTTTCATCCTCTCTTATGTACTTCACTGCCTCTGTAGCCCCTCCCCTGCCACAAGCCCCTCCCCTTAGTGTCAGTAGGTGTGTTTCATGTACTGTAGGTTCATATGAGGTTTTTGTACAGCGTCTCTGGGTTTCCTGTCACTGTGGGCTTCACAGCACAGTAGTAGAGAGCAGAGTCTGTCACTTCAGCAGAGGAGATCTCCAGATCCAAGCGGTTTCCACTAACTTTAGCAGACAACCTTGTGTTTGTATTCAGAGGATCTGCATGCCAGAAGAAATTATCTGAACCTGTTGCAGTTTTGGAGTGTTTGTAGGAGAGAGTGACATTGGTGCCTTCTACAGTAGACACTTCAGTCTGGACTGGAGTGAGGTCCTGAGAACTGACACCTGGACAGAAAATTATTTAAATAGTATTAACATTATTGATCATTACCTTTGATTTGATCTTTATTTAACGTAAACGATTCAGATATATGAGCAACACAAGGAGTATCATGGTAAAACATTATATCACCTACCCATAACTATGTTCAGGAACAGCAGAGAACACGACAACATCATCTTACATGAAACAGAGACAAATGATAACTGAACATTCCATCCTGGTGTTTATGTACTACACTCTCTGTTTAGCCCCTCCCCTGCCACAAGCCCCTCCCCTTAGCATAGTCAGTGTATGTAGGTGTGTTTCATGTGCTGTAGGTTCATGTGAGGTTTTTGTACAGTGTTTCTGTGTTTCCTGTCACTGTGGTCGTCACAGCACAGTAGTAGAGAGCAGAGTCTGTCACTTCAGCAGAGGAGATCTCCAGAGAAACATTCTTTTCGTGTTTCTGGATGTTAGCTGACAGGCGAGGGTATGGTGGAGTAGCGTTTACTATAGAGCCCTGTTCTGAGATGGACAGGAGGAACTCTGGTTTAGATCCTGGATATTGGCGGTACCACTGTACGTTGTAGATACTGCTGTCATCATATTTACAGGAAAGGTGGACATTTCTCCCCTCCACAGCATGCTCTTCTGGAGAGTTTGGCTTTATATCCCCAAAACTGATTGCTGAAAAATGTTGGAATGGAAAATGTGTATTACATTGTGAATATATTGCGTGTGTGTCATATCATAATGTAACATACTGTATATGCAACACTCTCACTGCAATATGAGATTAGATTCAAAAACAAAAACCGCAGATTAAATACAGTACATTCTAACTCACCTGAAAGAGCTGTAAAGAGGAGAAACGAGAGGAGCAACATCTTGGCAGACCTTTGAGCACTGTGTAGAGACACTGTCCTGAACTGTGAAAGATGAACCATCAAGTAAGTGGGGGTTTTGTTGTGTGGAAAAGTAGGTTTGCTTTGTGGTAACTTCATCACATCAGGTCACATCTGGGCACCTGCCTCTCAGCTCATGACTGCCCCCTACTGGTTCATTCTGTACACCACACCTACTAGATGTATCTGGAATCTTGATGATGCAGTTTGCAAGATTAGTGAGAGAAGAATATCACAGCCTTGGGTCCAAGGATGAAGCAAAACAATCAACACAGGATTAAAACGTTTATTTTAAGCAAAGCTTTATTTCAAAGCAGAAGAATACATATTATTTTTGTTTACCCAGACTTTCTGCAATACAAATATGTAAAGAATACTATAAATATAATACTAATAAAATAAAATGTCATATTGAATTATAGAAAATGATAGATTTGCATCACCACACAATATCTCCACTGATGCCTTTTCCACAGTAGGGTCTCTTGTGAGATTTTTGTACAGTGTCTCTGGGTTTCCTGTCACTGTGGGCCTCACAGCGCAGTAGTAGAGAGCAGAGTCTGTCACTTCAGCAGAGGAGATCTCCAGATCCACACGGTCCTTCTTGTCATTCAGTTTAATAGACAGTTGTGGAAACTGAGTTGTGTCGTTTGGCACAAAGTTGCTGGTTTGCAGGATTAAGAGCAGAAATTCTGGTCTTGATCTGGGATGTTGACGGTACCACAGTAAGTTGTTGACATCGCCTTCATAGTTACAGGAGAGAGTGACGTCTGATCCTTGGAGGACATTCACCTCAGTTCTCACCGGCTGTATTGAATCCTCGAGACTATGATCTGCAACACATTCATATGGTAATTATGTTGTAAAGTTATTCCTGATTTCTGAAGTTTTAATGGTAAACTGATAATATCTGGGTTTGATGCACCCTTATTATTTACTGTTGTAAAATCTATGTATATATTTTAATCTAGAATTGTATGTGAATTCCCTACGTTATCTGACCGAAGTAATTCAATTGTACCTTACTTCTAACAATATGAATATTGAGCACTTACCAAGAAATGTTGAGAGGAGCAAAAGCAATATGAGCAACATCCTGACGAAGCTTGGAAACAGACTGACAGAGAGAGTGAGAGCTGAGTAAACGCTCCAACCACGCACCACGCACGCACGCACGCACACTACTGCAACTGTTTGCATACAAGCTTGATTTACTTTGCCTTGTTTGATATTTCTCTGTTGATAAGGATCAAGGTAATTCTGAACAGCAAGCCTACATCTAAATGTATGTGTGTCAACTGGTATGTTGACAGAGATACCTTGTTGGATATCAGATAATGTGTTGTTCTTATTGGCACTGTAACAGCAAATAAACAGTGAGAATCAAACGCTCGTAGGGCAGAGTAACACACTAATGCAAAGCAACTTACAGTGAGTAGGACACATGTTTCTGTGGTACCAGCGGAAATACATTATATATATTTATCTTGAGCACTATCATGTACAGTATTTATTTGATGCTGCTGACAGTTTGTCTGTATCATCAGAGAGAGCTCGTTTTGTCATTCAGTATGTTTTGACATCATTTGTGATACTCAAAATAAAGACAATGGATTGTTGTTGAGCATTATTGTTATTATCTCCTATAGGCATTTCAGGGTAACAGAGAGGCTGTCCTGCCCAAGTAATGGTGCGGTATGGGTAGGCCTCAGTGTTGTTTTTGCTGTGTTTAAATTTGTTTAAACCAGAATATAATTCTAATCTGAAAGTAATGGCCACTTTTGGGAATCATGTATTGCCCATATGCAGTTAGTGAAATGTAAGTAAAGTTCATATTGAGGATGTGTCAGTGTTTGTTTTTTTTACTTCAGTCAGGGAGGTTTTTGTACAGTGTCTCTGGGTTTCCTGTCACTGTGGGCTGCAGGGCGCAGTAGTAGAGAGCAGAGTCTGTCACTTCAGCAGAGGAGATCTCCAGATCCACACGTTTCTGGTCTTTGTCATGTGTGATGTTCAGTCCTGGTATTGGGTTGGTTACCTGTCCTGTGCACTCCATAATGAGGAACTGTGGTGCTGATCCAGGGTTTTGGCGGTACCATGACAGACTGTTAGTTGTGGATGAGCTGGTGTACTTGCAGGAGATGTTAACATTACTACCCTCCATAGAATGCTCTACCTCTCTGTGTGGTGTGATTGTATCTTCTCCAACACTTGAACCTGTGAAAGAGGAGAGGTATGACGCTGTTTAGTAAATACACATTATTTCTGTCTAATATTTATCTAGAAACCCAAACTGTATTACGCTCTGGTTGAGAGAGTCTGCTAAATGGCTAAAATGTAAATGAATTAAATGTTAATAACATGTTCCAGCTGCGTATACATTCAGTATTTCTCATTTGACAAGGAGTGAATTCTTACCCACAAGAGTACAAAACAACATCACTGAATAGAGCAGCATCGTAGCTAAAGCACTGCGTCAGATAGAGAGACTAGAAGCTTTGCTGAACCAGAGTGATCTTCACTTGGAACATTCACTCTTAAAGGTGACTCTGTTCTCCTCACTGTCTGTTGGGAGTGATGTTGAGCTCCTCCCCTTTAACACAATAGAATGTTGCCTATTGGCTTCAGTGAGACAACCTGTTGCCAATGCACTGTAGTGTACTCATCACTCCACTAGGTGGCAGTGAAAGGTAACAAATTACTCGAGACTAGAAACACTCTCAGGTAATAAGAGGTTTTTGTACAGTGTCTCTGGGTTTCCTGTCACTGTGGGCCTCAGAGCGCAGTAGTAGAGCGCAGAGTCTGTCACTTCTGCTGAGGAGATCTTCAGATACAGTCTTTTTCAATAACTTTAACAGAGAACCTTGTGTTTGGATTTAGAGGATCTGCAGATCTTGTGGTGATCGCTGTTCTATATATGGACCAGGGTTTCCGTTAGAAAAAATTGCCGCCGGACATCGTGTCCGGGAAGATTTCGATTTACCAGACAAACGTGATATATTCCGGTCATCATATTAAAATATAATAACATTTTTTTTTTTCAAAATCATATATTTTTTTCCAAATCTAATATAGCTGTTTGTCGCGGTGATTACTGTTGTGTAGCGGCCTATATATGCCATTTAACCCTTGTGTGGTGTTCGGGTCAACCTGACCCGTTTTCAATTTTTACTTAAAGAGAAATGGTACAAGAATACATTTTATCAATCTGAAACTCCATGGCCTTGGCTCATTTTATATGAAAAACAAAAAATATATATATTTTTTTTTTTTACACATCCTACAATACCCCAACACATTTATGTCCTTCATAAGGTGTTCGGGTCATTTTGACCCGGATACACAGAGACACAGAAACATACACACACTCACACTGACACTCACTCACTCACACACCTCTGCTCTGTCTTTCCCGTGCCGAGAAGCCGTCTGCTCTCGCACTCTTTACCCTTTGAAATGCAACATTGTATAATAATAATAAAGAATAATATTGTACTGGACTCCTCACACCTGCACAAGAAGCCGTCTGCTCTGGCTTTCCCGCGCCGAGAAGCTGTCTGCTCTCGCACTTTTTACCCTTTGAAGTGCAATGTTGTAAAAAAATGTATAATAATATTGTACTGCACCTGCACATCATGGGAGGGATAAAAGAGAGAAATAGCTCTCCATCCCAGTGTATAGGTCATTTCAACTACAATCCTCCACCAGCAACATGAAGAAAAGATACAGTGTTCAGAGGGCCGTGGAGATAATATTTGAAGAGAGTGAGCAACATAGTGAAGTTGAAAGGGGGGAGGATGTTTCAGATGAGGATAATGTAGAAATTAATTCAGAGTATTCTGATTCTGAAAGTGAATTTGGAGATGAGTTTCACTCTGAGCATGCAGCAGAAGGATCCCCACAGCCAGCCACTGGAAGAGCCCCGCAGCCAGCCACTGGAAGAGCCCCGCAGCCAGCCACTGCAGGAGCCCCACAGCCAGCCACTGCAGGAGCCCCACAGCCAGCCACTGCAGGAGCCCACACATATTTGTCCAAGAATGGCCAAATTGAATGGTCTTCATCCCCAATGAGAGAGCCCCCCCGCTCAGCTGCTAACATTATAAGGATGGTACCAGGGCCCACACGATTGGCAGTGACTCATGTTGATGATATCAAGTCATCCGTTGAGCTGCTGATTACTGATTCAATTCAGAAAATAATTCTTGATATGACCAACCTTGAGGGGAGACGTGTTTTCGGGGAGGAGTGGAAAGAAATGGACAACACACACTTACAGGCCTATTTTGGGATCCTCATCCTAGCAGGTGTCTATAGGTCAAGAGGGGAGTCGACTGAAAGTCTGTGGGATGTGGAGACAGGGAGAGCAATTTTTAGAGCCACAATGTCTCTGAAGAGCTTCAATATCTACTCGAGGGTCATCAGGTTTGATGACCGGGAATCAAGACCTGTTAGACGGCGTAGGGACAAGTTCGCTGCAATCCGCACGGTGTGGGACAAGTGGGTGGACCGGCTTCCACTTCTTTACAACCCTGGGCCCAATCTAACTGTGGATGAACGGCTTGTGGGGTTTAGAGGTCGTTGCCCCTTCAGGCAGTATATGCCCTCCAAACCAGCAAGGTACGGAATACAAATCTGGGTTGCCTGTGATGCCGTTTCATCGTATGCATGGAACATGCAAATTTATACAGGGAAGCCCCTGAGAGAAACCAGGGGACACGGGTGGTGTTGGATATGTCACAGGGCCTCAGTGGCCATAACATCACCTGTGATAATTTCTTTACATCCTACAGCCTGGGACAGGAACTTCTCAAACGAAAGGTGACAATGGTTGGAACAGTCCGAAAAAACAAGACGGAGCTCCCACCCCAGTTTCTAAATGTGAAGAACAGGCCAGTCCATTCCTCCAACTTTGTGTTTACAGCCAACACTACCCTGGTGTCTTACATACCAAAAAAGGGCAAGAATGTGATGCTCATGAGCACTCTACATAGGGATGGAAGAATCAGTGGCCGGGAGGACCGTAAGCCAGAGGTCATACTTGACTACAACGCCACCAAAGGTGGAGTAGACAACCTGGACAAGCTGCTGGCCTGCTACAGCTGCCAAAGAAGAACTCTACGGTGGCCTCTCGTGATCTTCTTCAACATCCTGGATGTTTCAGCCTACAATGCATTTTCAATCTGGATGGCAGTCAACCCAGACTGGAACCAAAGGAAGCTCCAAAGACGACGTCTTTTCCTTGAGGAGCTAGGTATGGCACTGGTGACACCGCATATCCAAAGGAGACAACATATGCCCAGGACCCCAACTTCTCTAGCCATAGTGAGGAGGATTACAGATGCTCCACCTGCACAACCCACACAACCACAATCTCCAGTGCCTGAGGTAAGTGTCCTGTTGCGGTTGTTTGTGTGTGTGTGTGTCTGTGTTGATTCACTTGCTTAGTCAAATGTATTGATCGCTTTGGTAAATGTAAGTCGCTTTGAAATAAGGCGTCTGCTAAATGCCAATATTTTTAATGTAAATGTAAATATGTGTGTGTGTGTGTGTGTGTGTGTGTGTGTGTGTGTGTGTGTGTGCGTGCGTGTGTGCGTGTGTGTGTGTGTGTGTGAGTGATTTAGAGTATTAGGAGACGTGGTGTAAAAAAAAATCCTGAACTAAGTCTTTTCATTATTCTAGACTGCAGCCCATGGCAAAAAGAGGAAGCGCTGCGAGGTATGTGGACCCTCAAAGGACACAAAGACAGGGACCACATGCAGCAACTGCAAAAAGTACATTTGTGGTACACATACTGTCAAATGCTGTACTTCATGTGTTGTGTAGACAGACATGCCCATGCACACACAATTGTAACCAGTGTTATTTCAGTTACTAAAACAGTGTACATTCCACATGTTTTGTGTTTCAGCATTTGTAGCATTATTCTTGTTCATCACCTGTATTTTTTACAGCTTTGATTATAATGCTTTGAAAATCAATTGAGAATATAAGTTCAAAATAATAAACATCAATAAAAACATTGTTTCATTTACATTTTTCCTAGATAAGTATGATTTATGACAACCAAGTCTTTATTATAGTGGATTTTGTTTAGTGGAAGTTAGGAGCATCATGTGCGTAAAAACGCCTCTACTCATCATGCTGCCGTTCGGCCCCACCTATTCCCGGGGGTCTGACACTTTGAGGGTTATAATTAGGCACCCTCTGCTCCAGCCCCTCCAAAGGGCAGCCCCCTAGGTCCACCAGAACAAAATATACACTTTTGAATGTGAACACAGTACCTATTGTGCATTAATGGGTACAGTACCTGTTTGTGCCCACAGGAGGCGCTCTTTAATATTATGGGCTATTTTGGGGCTATCTTGCACCCTGAGCATACTCCCTTGTACGGGTCACCATTGGGACTAGGAGCACCGTGTCAGGAAAAGTGCTTTCAAAACCCCAATGATGTCCCGGGTCAACTTGACCCGAAGAGTACGAAAGGGTCCAAAAAGTGAACACCACACAAGGGTTAATGTCTATTTCTCATCCGATACGATTAGATGCGAGCTATATAATATATAATAATATAACATGATTCGCATGCGCGCTATGCCATTATGTCCAGCGCTGAACGGGCGCCTCACTGGGAACTGAACAGACAGCATCGATCAATGAACGGACTCCACATTACGTTAACTGAAGTTTGTTAAATTGTTTGGGATTAATGTGAGTTTTCTATTTTCTCTTTCCAGTTTTACCCTTTTTTTATCAATAAAACAACGTCATTTCTATAACCAGGTCTCGCTGGTTGGGAAGGCATTTCGTTTAGCTGCCTGTCAAATCATACTTAATCGGACTCGGGAGTATGACAATGAGGAGAACATAACTGTTTATTGAGAAACAATAGGCAGGCTGGGATACGTATATAAAGAAATACCACAATGTCTAGATGTATAACATTTTATTGAACAGTGCAAGCATGTAGGCTTCTGGCGTGACATCGTACCCCTAACGTTCTTAGGGCTTGTTTGAAAAGCTTAGACTGAAAGTTAGTGCCCTGGTCAGATTGTATAACAAGAGGAAGACCGAATGTGGAAAAAAACGTTGTTAAAGCTTTCACCACTGAGCTGGCTGATATGTTACGCAACGGAACAGCTTCGGGAAAACGAGTAGCAGCGCACATAATAGTGAGCAAATACTGACTTCCACTTTTAGTCCTAGGCAAAGGTCCAACACAATCAATTATTACACGTTCAAATGGCTCCCCTATAGCAGGAATGGGATGCAATGGTGCGGGTGGAATGGATTGATTAGGCTTACCCGCCATCTGACAAGTATGGCAACAGCGCAGTGCTTGGCAACATCCGCCTTCAGTCCGGGCCAAAAGAAATGTTTCAATATCAGCTGATAAGTTTTAGTTATACCTAAATGTCCTGACCACTGGCTCTCATGTGCTACAGATAACACCTGTTGTCTATAACCCACAGGCACAACCACTTGTTTTACAGTATTCCACTCACAACCATTTGCATTAGGAGGAGACCATTTACGCATTAATATCCCATCGTTAAGGAAATAAACTACGTTGCCCCCTATTTCAGATTCCTCACTAGCTGCATGTAAAAAACATTTGTTTAATGACTGATCAGCTACTTGAGCGACACGCAATCGCTCGCCGGTTACAGGCAGAGATAGGGCTGCTTTCCTTCGGAAGTCCACCACCATCTCCACTGTTTTCAGAGCATTTAGCTCCAGATTGTTTAAACTGCACCAGCTCTGCAGCCCCTCGATCTCACCCCTGTAGGCAGATTCGTCCCCCCCGGAGATGAGGCCCACCAGGGTGGTGTCGTCTGCAAACTTCAGGAGCTTGACCGAGGGGTGGCGGGAGACACAGCTGTTGGTGTAAAGGGAGAATAGTGCTGGAGACAGGACGCAGCCCTGCGGGGAGCCCGTGCTGGTGGACCTGGAGCTGGAAATGCTCTTCCCCAGCTTCACCCGCTGAGACCTGTCAGTCAGGAAGTCCGTGATCCACCTGCAGGTGGAGACCGGCACCTGCAGCAGGGATAGCTGGTGCTCCAGGATGTGTGGGAGGATCGTGTTGAAGGCCGAGCTGAAGTCCACGAACAGGATCCTGGCGTAGTTGCCTGCAGTGTCTAGGTGTTCTAGTACGTAGTGCAGAGCCATGTTCACGGCGTCCTCCGTGGATCTATTGGCTCTGTACGCGAACTGCAGGGGGTCCAGCACAGGATCCGTGATGAGCTTCAGGTAGGCCAGGACAAGGCGGTCAAGGACCTTCATGACGACAGAGGTCAGAGCGACGGGTCTGTAGTCGTTGAGGCCTGTGACCTTGGCCTTCTTGGGGACGGGGATGATGGTTGATGCCTTGAAGCACGCTGGGACGTGACACAGCTCCAGCGAGGCGTTGAAGATGTGGGTAAACACCGGGGCCAGCTGGTCGGTGCAGTGCTTCAGGACAGAGGGAGAGACGGAATCCGGACCAGCTGCCTTCCGGGGATTCTGCCTCTTAAACAGTCTGTTTACCTCTCGCACTGTGACAGAGAGAGGGGGTGGGGAAAGGGGGGTGGGGGTGGGCGGGGCGGGTGAGGAGGGGGGAGGGAGGGGGGGAGGGCGGAGGGGGGGGAGGGGGGAGGGTGGGGGTAGCAGGAGGGACATTGGCCCCCCTGGGGGACGGGGGTGGTGGTTGTAGCCGGGGGGTGTGGAGGGAGAGGGCGGGGGTGGGCGGGAACCTCTCTTTCTCAAACCTACAGTAGAACTCGTTCAGCTCATTAGCGAGAGGGAGGTTGTCGGACATCAGCGGGGACCTGGGTTTGTAGTTGGTGATGGTCTTTAGGCCTTTCCAGACGGAGGCGGAATCCCCCTCAGAGAGCTGTTGCTGCAGCTTCTCCGAAAAGCGATGCTTCGCCTCCTTCACCGCTTTGGCGAACCTGTACTTGGCCTGCTTGACCCGGTCCACGTCCCCACTGCGCCTAGCCACCTCCTTCTCTGACCTCAGACGCCTGAGTTGGGATGAAAACCAGGGCTTGTCGTTGTTGAAGGACTTCCTGGAGCGGAGGGGGACACACACCTCCTCGCCAAAGCTGATAAATGATGTAACAGTGTCTGTGTATACATCCAGATTGTTACCAGCCTCTGGCCCCGCCCACTCCACCAAGTCCTGGTCACAGCCTGCACTCTCCAACCAGGCGCAGAGTCGCTCACATGCCTCACTGGACCACACCCTGAATCGCCGTACAACAGGTTTAGAGAGTTTTAACCTCTGCCTGTAGCGAGGGATCAGGTGTATGAGGATGTGGTCACTGTAGCCCAGTGCAGCACGGGGGACAGAATGGTAGGCTTGACGAGCTGTACAGTAGCAATGGTCCAGAGTGTTCACCCCCCTGGTGGGACACGTGACTTGCTGCCTGTATTTGGGGAGCGCCCGGCTAAGATTAGCCTGGTTAAAATCCCCCAAAACAACAACAAAACTGTCCGGGTAGCTACGTTCCACACTCATCAATTGCTCTGCCAGTGTGTCTACTGCTGCGGTGATAATAGGAGATCTTTCTTGGTCACGTGGCCGGAAATTATATATTGATGACTCAGAGAGAAGGTTGAATCGTAATCATTGTATTAGGCAGATCTGGGTTGCATTCTCTTGTACAGATGTTTCCAAGGCAGCATGCTCTGTTAAGTCCAAGCTTCAAGCATGGCTACGACATGGCTGGTGCCGAGCCTGGCTGTGGCATAAAGAGATGCCAAGCAAAGTACTGATGTTTGTTACAGCTTATATACAGTTCTCAGAGAGGAAATAGCTTTACCTCGTAACTTACAATACTGACATTAGTTCCCATACATGGCTATTCTGTGTTCATGCTGTTCTGCTCTTGCTGACCACTGCAGTGAGGCTCCTATGTCCTTAGAGTTAAACTGGTCTCACTGTTACTTGATATGGTATGTGCCTGCTCCTAAATATGTTGTTTACTACTGAAAGTGGGCACACCTAAAATATGTTTAAGGTTAAACAATGAGTATTGCAATATTTGATAGGCACACAACATTTGCATATAGTCACACAAAAACGCATCATATCAGCTCACTCTTTTTTTTCCCCATGATGTAAGATTAATTTGACTGGTAAATTATTTCTATTGAAAAACATAAAATAAAGTCAATGAATGACCACATCAGAAATAAATTAGGCATCGGTTCCATCATACAAAGTACATTATATGTCAATATAACAATGTCTGGAAGTAGATCTTCAATCAAAGGAACGGCCTTGTGTTTCTGGTAACAAGGAGTGCTATTTGATTCTTTGATGGTCATCAGTCTTGCACGTGTCCTTGCCTCTGTTCACAGCGTTAATAGGTTTTATTAACTTAAGACAATTTTAGCATTATCATTACACTACACCCCTCCTTTTCTTGACTTAAGTCTATAAAATCTTAGGCTCTCCATCAATTGATTGTGGAATTAACCTGCTCAGAAACAGTTGGAAACAAAAATACAGATGTTAAGCATAAGTTTGTTAATTGGGTTATCTGGACTGTTGTTCCCGTCCCTTAGAATTCCTAGAAGAAAGTTTGTAAGTTCATGCCATGAGTAGTGTGTGCATGGTATTGCAAACTTGCAAGTGTTGGTTCTCTCTTAAGAGTATACCAATTTTGTATGTTGAATTCAGCTGTTTACTGCTGATGACACTGTTAGTTGCGTGCGTCAGTACAATTGAACAATTACGACTACATAAAAGTATGTGTAAGTCTCTCTTGTCATCATCATGTCTCTGTCTTAAATCATAAGAATTAACATTTCCATTGTTTGTCACATTGAAATGTCATTAGTTTGTCTCATTTCTCTTGTTTCATCCGGCAATAGCTTCCTTCAGCATCTGCAACATTCTCTCCCCACTTCTGCAATGGTTAATTTAGACCAGATCTTAACAGCATCTCGGTCTCTGAGTCCTTCGCTCAATGTCTCTTGATTTCCTTGATTCTGTCAGGAAATAGAATTGACAGGCATTGTCAGAATACATTCCAGGTCTTTCTTGCTGAATTGTGTTTTCTCCATCAGAAATGTCCTCCTTTGATGTTTCATAGAGTCTTAGAGTCTTAATGAGTATTTCTCTGTTCACTAAATCAATCAAAATGTTATATGTCTGCTGAATCAACACAGATTTGCATGATAATTTCATTATGAGACAAATTTATCTATTTGTTGTATGTTGTAGCTCGATGTGTGTGTGTGTGTGTGTGTGTGTGTGTGTGTGTGTGTTTGATTACAGGAGCAGTCTCCGTTCTATTAATAGCCTAGGGTCAGAGTCTTAACACTCTCGCCCTGTTGTGAAGCTTGGTTCAGAAATATGGTTGTTATTCATTTCATTCTTAATGATAACATTCTGCATGCCATTCATACTAGTTTGCTTCCCATGATGTTAATAGACATGCGGTTTTAGTAATCAATTATGTTGATTGAAACTTCTCTTAGAGTATTTTAAATATTATGGCCAAATCTTTTCAAACTTAGTTTTCCTCAAAGTGCTGTGCTTTCAATCACGTATTTAAGGTCTTGTCCCTAACTTAATACACAATAAATATCTCAGTCTGTACTGTTTGTCCACAGTATTTTCATAACACAATAGACTTCTGCTTTGTTCCTTACAAAGTTCAGAATCTCAATAAATCCTAACTCTCAGTGTTTTGACCACCGTCTTTGACTATACAGCGCCTTCTATTCAAACTATAATTATTTTAATTTAGTACTTTCCAATATCAATACATCTCCTTTTTGAATTTTTTTTAGATTCGTTCTAGAACAGCAATTCAGGTTAAAGCAAATAATCACATTGTGTTATAATGCCTTACCTGTTTCGCTGAATCTAGCATCCTGTTCGTTAGAAGACATTTGATATATTGATCTTTCTTGGTCACGTGGCCGGAAATTATATATTGATGACTCAGAGAGAAGGTTGAATCGTAATCATTGTATTAGGCAGATCTGGGTTGCATTTTCTTGTACAGATGTTTCCAAGGCAGCATGCTCTGTTAAGTCCAAGCTTCAAGCATGGCTACGACATGGCTGGTGCCGAGCCTGGCTGTGGCATAAAGAGATGCCAAGCAAAGTACTGATGTTTGTTACAGCTTATATACAGTTCTCAGAGAGGAAATAGCTTTACCTCGTAACTTACAATACTGACATTAGTTCCCATACATGGCTATTCTGTGTTCATGCTGTTCTGCTCTTGCTGACCACTGCAGTGAGGCTCCTATGTCCTTAGAGTTAAACTGGTCTCACTGTTACTTGATATGGTATGTGCCTGCTCCTAAATATGTTGTTTACTACTGAAAGTGGGCACACCTAAAATATGTTTAAGGTTAAACAATGAGTATTGCAATATTTGATAGGCACACAACATTTGCATATAGTCACACAAAAACGCATCATATCATGCGGTGACGTCAGCATCAGTTGGAATGTAGACACACGCGAGAATGAATGAGCTGAACTCACGGGGGGAATAGAATGGACGGCAGAGGATGAATAGGGATTCTATAGCCGTGGAACAGTGTTTGTGGAGCACTGTCACCTCGGAACTCCAGCGCACGTTTACAAAGAACATTAACCCCCCACCCCTAGACTTGCTCACCGCCTCGAAGTCTCTGTCAGCCCGGAACGCGGAGAATCCCTCTAGCTCCACCGCCTCGTCAGGGACAGATGAAGATAGATGCGTCTCCGTGAACGCGAAGACAGCCGAGGAGTGGAAGTCGCTGTTCCTTGCAACGAGACACCGGAGTTCATCCATTTTATTGCAAAGGGAGTTCACGTTGCTCAGGAATATGCCCGGGAGTGGTGGTCACGTCCCTCTCCGCCGAAGGCGAACCAAGCAGCCAGCTCTCCGACCTCGCTGCCTTCTGATCCACCTCACAGCTCTGGCGAAAAACGCGGTCCCCCTCACAAGCATATCCAGAATGTCTGTGGAACGGGTGAGTAGTTTGGGGAAGATGTCCGGTGGGGTTAAACCCCTCATGTGCAGTAGAACGTCGTTTGTGTACGACGTTAGGCAGGACACAGAGACACAGAACAGACAGAACACAACAAACTGTAGCGACATAGCAGCCATGGTCGGCGCCATCTTGGATCACGTCAGCACGTCATCTAGCTCTTCACAGAGGAATGGCAGGTAAATGAACGGCATGTGTACTGCAGCTGGATTCTAGAACCCCAGCTGCATGTTCTACATTGTTATGTCATCACATGGTGACATCCTTAATGACTGGATGTGATGTGGGGAATGTTTTAGAAGAATTTTGGTCATTGTTACATCACAGACCATAGCCAGGGTCCATGTTGTATAGAGGTCAGCAAACCCATATTAATAATAATAAAGTTTATTTGTATAGCACTTTTCCTGCAAACGTTGCAGCTCAAAGTGCTTAGGCTATATTAGGCAGTGGAGGCTCCTCCATAGAGGTGGAGGAGGCCTGGCCTCCCCAATAATTTGAGAGAAGAGAGAGATTTAAAAAAGCAATACTTTTATTTATTTAACAAAAAACATATTTTAAATGTTTTTATATTCATATTATTTCCG
Organism: Nansenia antarctica; assembly: GCF_963989245.1. Lineage (NCBI taxonomy): Eukaryota > Metazoa > Chordata > Actinopteri > Argentiniformes > Microstomatidae > Nansenia > Nansenia antarctica. The sequence goes on along the minus strand of NC_137686.1, from coordinate 11,061,896 downwards.
GTTTGTTCATAAATCTGAATTTTTCCATGGCTAAAACCCAATATTGCAATTGTAAAGCACCTACAGGCCAGAATCCCTATCCGTTTGTATTGAGGAGGCCAGGCCTCCCCCAGGAAAGTGGTTTCTCATAGAAGTCAATGTAATGCAATTTTTTTCATGGCAATATGTGATTGGCCAAATCACTGAAAATGGGTGGGCAGAGGAGGCCTGGCCTCACCATGCATTGAGTCCAGGGCTGAAAGATTGACATTTTGTTCGTCCAATCACATGAAGCCATTTTTCCCTGAAAATAATAGCTCATTTGGCCAAATACTTTTGCTTAAAATGACCTCGGAAGTCGGTGAGATGGCGCGATTTATACATCGAATAGGTAGACAACATTTAGGATTTATTGAACAGTTTTATTTTTAATATTAATAATTAATAATTGTATGTAGTATGTTGTGGTGAATGTTGTGAGCCTGAGCAGAAGGGACAATAGCTGCTGCAGGCGGACCAGAGATTCATGCCAATTGTTTTGTTTATTTGATGACCCATTGTGCAGGTAACTTACATATGCGTACATATGTTGTTTGAGTTCTATGTTTTGGTGCATTTTGTAAGAGTCCACTCGTGGTGTTGCTAGCATTCGCGATCTAGGGCATGGCTAGTCAGTAACGTCATGTTGCATTCCACATGTAGTACCTTTTTCCGCCACACGCGTGTATGAGTGCTGCTCTGCAGGATAAATATTAGAAATGGATGAAGTATTGTTCTGAATTGTATGTTGTGTGTCTGATTGACATAGTGTTTGAGTGCTTTTGACATGTTATTGATTGTATGTAGTATGTTGTGGTGAATGTTGTGAGCCTGAGCAGAAGGGACAATAGCTGCTGCAGGCGGACCAGAGATTCATGCTAATTGTTTTGTTTATTTGATGACCCATTGTGCAGGCAATAAAAGCTGCTTCATCCACCATCCTGAGAGTGTCCCAATCCTTTCAGTACCGCCAAACACAAATTAATAATTTTGAACAAAGACAGATAAGAAGAACAGGGAACATTCCATCGCGAGTGAAGCGAGCAAGCGGAAAGAGCAAGCCTCCTCAATTCTGGAAGTCACCAGCCTCCACAGATATTAGGAATACTTGAGGAATCCTTTCCCCAGCGGAGATGTATTACACGTAAACAAGGATATTGTTACTGAATATGAGGGAGAGAGAGAGGGACAGAGGGAGAGAGGGAGGTAGGGAGGTAGGGAGAGAGGGAGGGAAGGAGAGAGAGAGAGAGACTGAGATGGACGGACAGGGCGTTTGTGTTTGTGTGTGTGTGTGTGTGTGTGTGTGTGTCTGTGTCTGTGTGTGTCTGTGCGTGTCTCTGTGTGTCTGTGTCTCTGTGTGTGTGAGAGATAGAGAGAGAGAATCCGCTCCAGTTTGCCCCTCAGCCATGCTACAGATAACAATAAAAGACCACAACAGTTTGGGGGTACTCAACGTGATTTATCTGCAAGGTTATATTTCATGTGTTTTAATGTGTTCTCTGTTATGATGGGAGTAATTCAACAGGGGCGGCTCTTTTTTTCTTCCCCAAGTCATATCGTTGAGTCGAGTTCCTTAAACGGTGCGAACGATACGATACTTTTAAATCAACCGGTTGGTTTCCCGAGGTGCTCTGCGAAACGTCGAGACGCGCTCGGGGCGCTCGGGGCTTTCACCTGGCGGATGGATGTTTTTCAATTACATTTCTTCACATATCATCAGCTTAATGAGCTATACAGGGCTCCACAATAAAAAAAAACGTTATAGAAATATTATAGAAATACGCCCCGATGCCTCAGTGTTTCACAGTTTGAGAAGTTTGTTCTGGAAGAACTTTCAGAAACATTTTCCCCTCACGAGAGTGAATACCAACAGAATAATATTGCAGGGGATTTTGGCAAAAAAATTTGGCCCGCTACCCACACGTTTGGCTGTGTTACTCGTTCCACGAATGCATGATCCTTACAAGTTGTACCTCGTTGTAAGGGTGTATAATCAGGCTTTCCAACGATATAAAACACAATACCAGTTGGTATTATTAAAGGGGAGGAATAATAATCGACTGAAATAACGTTTCCAAACTTTTTTTGAGGGGTTTATATACAAGGATGATGAGGGGAAAAAAACGAAACTCAAATTTCAGCTGCGGCTTTCTCGTAATTGCCGGAGCGTTGTCATGGTTTCGTGTCCATTAGGTGGAGGTGGAGGAAGGGACACAAGCTGAAGAGGCACTGCTTGTTAAGTCGTGACGTGTTTCCGGGTCCCAACGTTGGCTGAGGCGCTGTCTTCGAAATGGAGAAATAATAATAATAATTAATTATATTTATATAGCGCTTTTCCGAGGCTCAAATACCCTGACAATAAGGTATTACTACAATGGGGAAAAGTGCTCCCATCACCACTAAGACTGTTAGAAAAGTGCTCCCATCACCACTAAGACTGTTAGAACCTGGCCAGAAGGGTCCGCTCCACTGCAGATCTGCCTAAATGACACCCTATGGCAGGAATATGAGCATGAGGACCTGGAACAGTACACGTCGTCGGTTCTGAACCACATAGTGAACTGCACCAACTCAGTCACCGTGGACAAACGGGTCCGGGTCTACCCCAACACGAAGCCATGGATGACTGGGAAGGTCCAAAAACTGATCAACGAGAGGGACAACGCCTTCTTCGCAGGGAAGCGCACACCGCTGTACAGCTCCACCAGGGCCAACCTAAAGCGCGGCATCAAAGCGGCCAAGGCAGAGCACAGAGAGAAGATTGAGGAATGCCTCCTGAGCAACGACTCCAGGCGGATGTGGCAGGGGGTTCAGCAGATGACAAACTTCAGAGCCAACAGGCTCACAGCCGCAGAGGACGACCCCCTGCTGGCGGGAAAGCTGAACACCTTCTACGCCCGGTTCGACGAGGGGCGAACGGAGGTAACCGCAACACAAACACCACTCTCTCCAGCTCTCAGCAGCCTCACCCTCACAGAGCATGAGGTGAGACGCGTACTGAAGGCGGTGGACCCCAGGAAAGCCTCGGGGCCGGATGGCGTCCTGGGACGGGTGCTGAGAGACTGCGCCGACCAGCTGGCCGGGGTTTTCACCAACATCTTTAACCAGTCCCTGTCCCAGGCCACCGTCCCACCCTGCCTGAAAACCTCAACTATCATCCCAGTCCCGAAGAAAAGCACGGTGAGCTGCCGAAACGACTACCGCCCGGTGGCACTCACACCAATCATCATGAAGTGCTTCGAGAAACTAGTCCGGGCCCACATACTCACACGCCTCCCGCCCAACCTGGATCCATACCAGTTCGCCTACAGAGCCCACAGGTCCACAGAGGACGCCATAGCGACGACTCTCCACGCCACTCTATCCCACCTGGAGAGGGGAAACAGCTACGCGAGACTGCTCTTCGTGGACTTCAGCTCCGCCTTCAACACCATCCTTCCAGACAGGCTAGTGACCAAACTACTAGACCTGGGTCTATCACACTCTATATGTGCGTGGATCAAGGACTTCCTGACCGACCGCCCCCAGAGGGTGCGGGTGGGCCCCCACACCTCCACAGCCCTCAGCCTCAGCACTGGGTCCCCCCAGGGCTGCGTGCTAAGCCCCATCCTCTACAACCTCTACACCCACGACTTCACCCCCGTCCACCCCAGCAAATACATCGTAAAGTTTGCAGACGACACCACCGTGGTGGGATGTATCTCGGGGGGGGGCGAGGCGGCGTACAGGGATGAGGTAGAGCAACTGAGCAAGCTGTGCAAGGTTAACAACCTGCTGCTAAACAAGTCAAAGACCCAGGAATTCATCGTAGACTTCAGGAGGAAAAAGTCCGAGATCCAGCCCCTGCTCATCGACGGAGAGAGCGTGGAGAGAGTCTCAACCCTCCGATTCCTGGGACATCACATGCGGGATGACCTGGCCTGGAAGGACAACACAAAAGGCACCATCAAGAGGGCACAACAGCGGCTATACACCCTGAGATGCCTCAGGAAAGAACACAACAAGCAGGAGATACTGGTGGCCTTCTACCACGGCGCAGTGGAGAGCATCCTCACCTACGGCATCTGCAACTGGTTCCACAGCTGCACAACAGCGGAGAGAAACGCGCTACAGAGAGTCGTGAGAACAGCACAGAAGATCACCGGCGCCCCCCTCCCCTCTCTGGAGGAGCTGTACAACACACGCTGTCTCAGGAGGAGCTAGTGCTGAGGCACAAACATGTACATTTCAAGCCTGCAAACTGTGACACTTTAAAATAACGTGAAAAAATACTTTTGTGCAATATGACAACCCTAGTTGACTATCTGTGCAGTATAGTACAGTGGATTGTGTACATAGCCTTTATTGATGTAAACCAGCTCCCTACCTTCTTGTGATTTTATGCTTTTTTTTTTTTTTTCCTTTCCTAACACCAGGGGAGCCACCCCCTCCTAAATTTCGTTGTTTGGTACCTGTACTGTAGCAATGACAAATAAAGTCCATTCCATTCCATTCCATTTTGATATTTTAAGGTTAAAACCACACCCAGTGTTGGAATGGGATGAATTGGATTTGGGCTTCAACGAACACTTCAGTCCAAACTTCAACATGATGACTGAGCCAAAAAACTAAAACAAAATTGTGTGCACATATTGCAGCGATGAACTGTCTTTCCACAACAGTATTGTTTTGTGTAATTTCAAGATCCCTTGAGCCAACATCTTGCTTCTTGTGACATGACAGAAGATGATATACACTTGCTGTTGTTTTAATGATGTTTAAAGACTGTGCTATGGGCCTATAGGTACGATACTTTATTCAAGTTGCATGTGTATCTTTGTGAGAAAGGATCTGTTATAAAATGATCAGACCTGTTTCTTTCTCTCGTGGATTGCATCACTTGCTATTAGCAATGTGTCTAAATGATCAAATACAACTCAGATGAAATATTTATATTTGAAATAGAACATTTGTTATTTTAATAATCACAAAAACATACTCACACACAAATAAACAATTTAACCTCTTAAAAACCCTGAGGTTAAATAAATAACTATTTACAGAGAGGAGATAAAAGATCCATATTTGAAATTGAACATTTGTTATTTAAATAATCACAAATAAACACACACTCACACACAAATAAACGTTAAGCGTATTCCAGCAGGGTTCCAGTCACCAGCAGGGTTCCTGTCACAAGCCGAGGATGGTGCTGACAGCCTGGTTACTCTGCCAGGCTGTCCACATGGTCCTTTCCTGGCACGCTGTGCTCATCCACTGCCAAAAAATAATACCAATGCCAGGATACCACCTTCAGGTTTTGTGCGGATATGCTCAGATCTGACATCAGAATAACATTCTACACATGACAAAGATATACAATCATCAATAATTAACTGAATACAACATGAAGCAGAATTATAACCTGCAGGAAATGACATGCCCACAATTAATATAGAATATCTCCACAACCATAAGGGCCATTGTAATAATCTTGGTATCAGATGAAAACTAAACACCTGTGGGGTGTCAGAATCAAAATAGATGTTACTGTGTAGTAGCAAATAGAGCTAGGACTTTGTATGTAATCAGTATTCCAATGTATGATTAGTACTTGTCCCAAGTTAGATGCTAGTATGTGAGCCAGTGACACTTTGGAGAGGTGTTAGTACAGGTATGTCCAGACGGACCACCAAATTGTGCCATTTGGAGAACTTTTGGCACCACCAGTGCCATTTGACCTTTCTCATGTACCAGACTGTAAAACTAATTATATTTCACCGACAGATCACTATAGGTATACATTCCATCCAAATTAAACTGTTTTCTCACCATTCACCTCTATACGTTTTCCCGCTCAAAGAAAATCATACAAAGAAAATGAAGTTTGACTCAGATTTATTGTCAAACTGAGAATATACAGAATTACAATGAAAGCAAACGTTGAAATATGAAACAGAAAACATAATCAAACACACAATAAAACCAAACATTGACATTTCTGAAATAACAGGTAAAAACAAATCAGAAGTATATACAATGTCTGCCACTCAGTCATTTGCATCTGAATTTGCACTTTCTTCACCACAAGAATGTTTCCTGGATAGGATTTCACGATGAGGACAATAGTGAAATAAGATTCATTTTTATCTAATCATGAAAATAGGTTGAACCATCCCGTAAAAAACTATGATGTCTGTGACCACTAAACAGTCTGATACCCCAATCCTACTCCTACACTTAACTCCTAACACTGAGGACCATGTGTTGGTTATTACAATTCTTCTAATGAGGTCAAATACAAAATCCATTGGAGGATACAACCTTCCTGTTCTGTGACCAAAGACCACAAGTTACTATAAATACATGGATGAATCTATCTTCTTTTTAACTATTATAATAATAATAATAATAATAATAATAATAATAATAATAACAATAATAATATATGCAAACACTTTTATCCAAAGCAACTTACATTGCAGTGAGTGCATACATGTTTCAGTATATATGGTCCCAGCAGGGATATATGGTACTACACAAGGGGTAATGGAACTCTGTCAGTGTGCGTACCATGATGCTCTCAGGTTGCAGGACTTACTGAAACTGTTCTGACTCTAGGAGCAGTGGTACTCTCTCCTGTGTGTATTCTCTGATGTACCTTTGGGGGATGTTTGTAACTCTCCTCACACTCCCCACAAATGTTATGGCTTCTCTCCTATGTGTGTTCTCTGATGGGTCTTTAGGGTTCCTAATAGAGTAAAACTCTTCCCACACTGGGAGCAGTGGTACCAGTTCTCTCCTGTATGTATTCTCTGATGGGTCTTTAGGGTTCCTAATATAGTAAAACTCTTCCCACACTGGGAGCAGTCATATGGCCTCTCTCCTGTGTGTGTTCTCTCGTGGTTTTTTAGGGTTCCTAGTTGACTGAATCTCTTCCCACACTGGGAGCAGTCATATGGCCTCTCTCCTGTGTGTGTTCTCTCGTGGATCTTTAGGGTTTTTAGTTGACTGAAACTCTTCCCACACTCGGTGCAGTGGTATGGCCTCTCTCCTGTGTGAATTCTCTGATGTACCTTAAGGTTTTCTAGTCTACTGAAACTCTTGCCACATTGGGTGCAGTTGTGTGACTTCTCTCCTGTGTGTTTCCTCTGATGTTTCTTTAGGGTGTTAGGGGAAGCTAAACTCTTCCCAAACTGACGGTCAAGGTAAGTATGTTCTCCTCTGTGAGCCTGTGGTTGTTTGTGGTTTCCTGACATGGTGGAGCTGGACTCGCTGTCTGAGCCTGGGTTGGAGCTCTCTCCTGTAAGAGTAGGAACATATACAGGATTAGAAACATTTCATTCAACCTTAATTCATACAGGGGAAAACACACTGAGAACAAGGCCTCTTTTGCAGTTGCCCCCTGTCCACAATATCTATACCATTACAAAACAACACATAAGCAATACATTTGAATAGAGACATCAATACATCACTTAAAACCACAACCTTCTTAAACTCAGACATGCAATTGATACCATTCCTGTGAGTAGAGCAGATTGGGAAAGAGGTTTTTCAGAAATGAATAATGTTGTCACACCTTTGCGCACACAACTGAGAATTGAAAACACCTCAGCTCTTATTTTTATTTAACTAGTTGGACCTCCTCTTGAGTGTTGGAACCCCATGAAATATGTAAAGAAGAAGATCTAGAAGATCTGCTAGTCGTAAACTTGTTTATATTTGTGTGTGTGTAGATGGGCAAATGTATATGTATATATGCATGCAGACATGTTTGAGAGGGAGGGGTGGGTGGAGGGGATGGAGAAAAACAGAAAATATTCATGCCTTTTTCAATGTATCAATCTTCTATACTGGAATAAAAAATATTTTAAAAAGAAGAAAAAAAAGAAGATCTGCTAGTCACTTGGCATGCATGCAGAGAGGACAGGCTTCAACATACCAGCCCATCTGGGATCTTCTGAACTAAGATTGTATATAAATAACTAGCTAACTTACTGTGTAAGAGATACGAGATAACCAAGATTAGAGACTGTCAGTGTACGTTATTGGCCTGCTGTATTACGGAAACTCAATGAAAAAGAAATAAAATGGATTGAAAATTAAAATTGCATTATGGACATTTTAATTTCAAGATCATTTATGGTTTGATTTGTGAGGCAGTATTGAGCCCCACCATCACTCCCGCACCTTTACCCACCTCTAACACAGAGCCCCCCCCACTTAATAAATCCCACTTTAACCCCTGCGTAATGGTAATAATATATAAGGACCCATCCCGTATGCACAATTAACACCATATATGTTACTTTACTTGTTTAAATTCTTCCACCTGCTGCTACTCAGATAACTGTTGGGGAAGACTTTACTCTAACACCTTCAAATAATAACAATAAAAACTCTCTAAGAAACCGGAGCTGCTGATCACAAGAGGCCCTTTATTACAGACCGGGGCCTGAGCGATGCAACTCTCTAGGCACTCAGAAATATAATCTCTTATAGAATTCTCCTGGGGAGTGGGGACCCCTCCCCAAATACTCATTTACATACCGTGCCTCCAACTCCCAGCTCAATATCCTGGGGCTGTTGCTGTGAAACCCTTTGATCAGTGATTAGGCTAACTCTTTCCCCCATATAGGCCTATTCCAAGCCTTTCTCATGATTACTCTGGGCATCATTAATAGCCTACCTCCTGGCTGGCTGTCTCCCTGAATAACAAATGGTACCATCTATTGCTAAATTCCTTCTCTGAATTCATGAGGGTTAGGGAGAGAAAACAAGCTCTTCACACAAATCCAACTTTAAAACGCGCAGAGTCGTCTAACTCGTGTTTTTATGACTTTCGGTTTTGATACCTATTCAACTTCAATGATTACACAACAACACTCAACTCTTCAACAACCGACACTACCACTCTCAACCAGTCAACCAACCCTCCACCCGGTCCACTGAACTACCCCAGACTCCTATCTATCTATCTATCTATCTATCTACCTATTTAACTATCTGACTCTGTCTAACCTTCTATCTATCTGTAACATACAATCCATCTATCTATCTATCAAACTGACTGTCTAACCATCTATCTTTCCAACATCATATCTATCTAACCTTTCAACTAAGCAGACAAACTAGAAATGACATTCTGCAATATGTCATAGATAAATAAGGTCTAGATTGGAAACGAGGACACACTGTAACAGAAGTCAACAACTTTTAAAGCGACTCATCTATTCAGCCTTTGTAAATTCACCCTATTAAGTCTAGAATATCACTGTTCTTTACTCTGATATCCAGTCTATCCCATTTCGACCTCATTCAGAGCAGACATTGTGACTTTGCAACTGCAAACCACGGCCTCACACGAGTTGCACAAAGGACAGACGAAAACGTTTTCTTGTGGAATGTTGATATGAAATCTAAATACTCATCAGAACATATGTTTGTTCCGTGGTGTATTCCGGTAGAAACGATCAAACAGATACAACATCTCTTCTGATTAGTATGTTCACCTCATTTAAACTTTCCTCAAGAAACAACCACCATTACGAGACGAATGAAACAAACAATGCGATGCAGGACTTGCTGCTACGAACACGTTTTACTTACATTTATGCGTTTTCACCAATGAGGAGATACCGGCGCTGCTCCAAACGGCCCGTCGGAAGTCTTAACAAATAAGAAATCAAATAAATGTCCTCCAAGCTGGCGACCTCGACGGACTCACATCAGGAGTAGAATGAAACATGTTATAAACACGTTGTCGTCTTTTGATGACGTCATCACCGGGTCCTTCCGGAGCTGTGTTCTGGAACTCCGCCCACTTAACTCGGGTACATTTCTTAAAAATAAAAGCTTGTTTAAGCATTTAGAAATACTACATTTGGATAAAGTAACGCAAATGATATGCAACTACATAATTCTTCTAATATCCTAATTATTGTGGTGAAAGACTGCTGCACTGCATAAGGGGACATATCATTGATTGTACACAAATAATCTTGCAAGGCTAAACATGATTACTACCACTGTACTCAGCAACACTTCTAGAATATGGATCAAGTGAGTTTCAACCATGAGGTGTGACATACAGCTGTGTCTTGTCGTGTAATTTCTACTAATTAATCCATAATAAAGATACACGTGAGTTGCTAGGCTCACAAGAACTTACCACTAAGGTACACGATGTGATGAAACAAAGTCTCCTCAGTTTATTAAGAGCTCTTAGAGAAGCAAGATACAAAGCAAAGCTACCTCAGTTCTGATGGGTTACTGAGGGGTACAAATACAAATAATACAACAATAAGGAAGACAAGATATTATCACTTCTCATCAACACAAACACATGTCCATCAGTGGGGTGGAAGCTGTTTAATGTTTGCACTTTTATTTCGAAAAATGAGAATACATTTCAATGAAAATCAATGACACACTGGCTAGTCAACTAACACAGCTTGTTTTATGAGCCTGCTATTAATGTAAAGTATATTTTAGTTAACTAGGTAGCAGTAGGGATTACTCACCAAACCCACTGCATTACAATATATTGGCTTGTCTAGCGAATTTATTCAGATGACTCAGGGTCGATCACTCTCTATGCTTGGGAGTCAAATGAATTGCCTGACCCAGCTGACACCACTTTACACTTTAGTTTACAAGTGTTCTGGGTCCTTTGTGTTACAGATGAACGAGGCACCTAGCAGACATCCTGTCTGTGATCAAATCGACAAACCCCTTTTTTCCTTGCTATTACATTTGAATGTTTCAGTAGTTGGGTGTATAGTCATGTTTGATCTTATTTTAATGTATGTTTTATGAGTAGTGTGTTGTTGTCATTTTCATTATTGTGTGATGTTTCTTTCCAGTATTTTGTTGTGCCTTTTTAATAACATTCCACAGAAACCCAGCCAAATGGTCAATGAGCTCATGACAATAGTGGTATGGAGCTCATTACAGTGGTTATTGGGATGTAAATAGTGTCACACCTCTGGCTAATGTCTCTGTGGAAAACACTGTTTATGAAATGAATACTTTTGTTGTGTTACTTGCCAGTGAGTGTCCCCAATTGATAAAAGGTATTTTGATATTTTAAGGTTAAAACCACACCCAGTGTTGGAATGGGATGAATTGGATTTGGGCTTCAACGTACACTTCAGTCCAAACTTCAACATGATGACTGAGCCAAAAAACTAAAACAAAATTGTGTGCACATATTGCAGCGATGAACTGTCTTTCCACAACAGTATTGTTTTGTGTAAATTCTAGATCCCTTGAGCCAACATCTTGCTTCTTGTGACATAACAGAAGATTATATACACTTGCTGTTGTTTTAATGATGTTTAATGACTGTGTTATGGGCCTATAGGTACGATACTCTATTCAAGTTGTTGTTTTAATGATGTTTAAAGACTGTGCTATGAGCCTATAGGTACGATACTCTATTCAAGTTGCATGTGTATCTTTGTGAGAAAGGATCTGTTATAAAATGATCAGATCTGTTTCTTTCTCTCGTGCATTGCGTCACTTGCTATTAGCAATGTGTCTAAATGATCAAATACAACTCAGATGAAAGATTTATATTTGAAATAGAACATTTGTTATTTTAATAATCACAAAAAACATACTCACACACAAATAAACAAGTTAACCGCTTAAAAACCCTGAGGTTAAATAAATAACTATTTACAGAGAGGAGATAAAAGATCCATATTTGAAATTGAACATTTGTTATTTAAATAATCACAAATAAACACACACTCACACACAAATAAACGAGTTAAGCGTATTCCAGCAGGGTTCCAGCAGGGTTCCTGTCACAAGCCGAGGATGGTGCTGACAGCCTGGTTACTCTGCCAGGCTGTCCACATGGTCCTTTCCTGGCACGCTGTGCTCATCCACTGCCAAAAAATAATACCAATACCAGGATACCACCTTCAGGTTTTGTGTGGATATGCTCAGATCTTGCTTCCTCTAACATTCTACACATGACAAAGATATACAATCATCAATAATTAACTGAATACAAAATGAAGCAGAATTATAACCTGCAGGAAATGACATGCCCACAATGAATATAGAATATCTCCACAACCATAAGGGCCATTGTAATAATCTTGGTATCAGATGAAAGCTAACACCTGTGGGATGTCAGAATCAAAATAGATGTTACTGTGTAGTAGCAAATAGAGCTAGGACTTTGAATGTAATCAGTATTCCAATGTATGTTTAGTACTTGTGTAGAGTTAGAAGCTAGTATGTGAGCCAGTGACACTTTGGAGAGGTGTTAGTACAGGTATGTCCAGACGGACCACCAAATTGTGCCATTTGGAGAACTTTTGGCACCACCAGTGCCATTTGACCTTTCTCATGTACCAAACTGTAAAACTAATTATATTTCACTGACAGATCACTATAGGTATACATTCCATCCAAATTCAACTGTTTTCTCACTTGTTTTGAAAAGTAAACCATTCACCTCTATACATTTTCTCACTCAAAGAAAATCATACAAAGAAAATGAAGTTTGACTCAGATTTATTGTCAAAGTGAGAATATACAGAATTACAATGAAAGCAAACTTTGAAATATGAAACAGAAAATATAATCAAACATACAAAAAAACTATAACTTGACATTTCAGAAATAACAGGTAAAAACACATCAGAAGTATATACAATGTCTGCCACTCAGTCATTTGCACCTGCATTTGCACTTTCTTCACCACAAGAATGTTTCCTGGATAGGATTTCACTATGAGGTGAATAGTGAAATAAGATACATTTTTATCTAATCATGAAACTAGGTTGAACTATCCCGTTAAAAACCATGATATCTGTGACCCCTAAACAGTCTGATACTCCAACCCTACTCCTACACTTAAGAGCAGGAATTCTGGTCTTGATCGGGGATGTTGACGGTACCACTGTAAGTTGTTGACATTGCCTTCATAGTTACAGGAGAGAGTGACGTCTGATCCTTGGAGGACATTCACCTCAGTTCTCACCGGCTGTATTGAATCCTCAAGACTATGATCTGCAACACATTCATATGGTCATTATGTTGTAAAGTTATTCCTGATGATGTTTTAATGGTAAACTGACAATCTGGATTTGATGCACCTCAAGAGAAGATTTTGATGTAGAATTGTATGTGAATTATTAGTTATCTGATCGAAAACTACTTATACAATAATTCAATTGTAATGTTATCTTACTTCTAACAACATGAATATTTAAAAACTTACCAAGAAATGTTGAGAGGAGCAAAAACAATATGAGCAACATCCTGACGAAGCTTGGAAACAGACTGACAGCTAGAGACAGTGAGAGCTGAGTAGACAGTCCAACCACACGCACGCATGCACACACGCACACACACACACACACACACACACACACACACACACTATTGTAACTGTGTTTGCATACAAGCCTGATTTACTTTTAAAGTTACAGCACTGTATCTGCCTTGTTTGATATTTCTCTGTTGATAAGGATCAAGGTAATTCTGAACAGCAAACCTGCATCTAAATGTATGTTTGTCAATTGGCATGTTTTTGTACAGTGTCTCTGGGTTTCCTGTCACTGTGGGCTGCAGGGCGCAGTAGTAGAGAGCAGAGTCTGTCACTTCAGCAGAGGAGATCTCCAGATCCACACGTTTCTGGTCTTTGTCATGTGTGATGTTCAGTCCTGGTATTGGGTTGGTTACCTGTCCTATGTACTCCATAATGAGGAACTGTGGTGCTGATCCAGGGTTCTGGCGGTACCATGACAGACTGTTAGTTGTGGATGAGCTGGTGTACTTGCAGGAGATGTTAACACTACTACCCTCCATAGCATGCACTACATCTCTGTGTGGGGTGATTGTATCTTCTCCAACACTTGGACCTGTGAAAGAGGAGAGGTATGACGCTGTTTAGTAAATACACATTATTTCTGTCTAATATTTATCTAGAAACCCAAACTGTATTACGCTCTGGTTGAGAGAGTCTGCTAAATGGCTAAAATGTAAACGAATGTTAATAACATGTTCCGGATGTGTATACACTCAGTATTTCTCCTCATGTTCAATTGACAAGGAGTGAATTCTTACCCACAAGAGTACAAAACAACATCACTGAATAGAGCAGCATCGTAGCTAAAGCACTGTGTCTGATAGAGAGACTAGAAGCTTTGCTGAACCAGAGTCATCTTCACTTGGAACATTCACTGAGGAATGGTGAATGTTAAAGGTGACTCTGTTCTGCTCACTGTCTGTTGGGACTGATGTTGAGCTCCTCCCCTTTAACACAATAGAATGTTGAGTAATTGGCTTCAGTGAGACAACCTGTTGCCAATGCACTGTAGTGTCCTCATCGCCCCACTACGTGTCAGTGTAAGGTAACAAATTACTAGAGACTAAACACTCTCAAGTAAATTGGAGGTTTTTGTAGTGTTTCTGGGTTTCCTGTCACTGTGGGCCTCACAGCACAGTAGTAGAGAGCAGAGTCTGTCACATCAGCAGAGGAGATCTCCTGATCCAAGCGGTTTCCAGTAACTTTAGCAGACAATCTTGTGTTTGGATTCAGAGGATCTGCATGCCTTGAGCTAGTCCCTGATCCCAAGATGGAAATGAGGAACTCTGGTCGTTTTCCTGCGTCTTGACGATACCAGAAGAATTGATCTGCACCTATAGAAGTTCTGGAGTTGTTGTAGGAGAGAGTAACATAGGTGCCTTCTACACTAGACACTTCAGTCTTGACTGGAGTGAGGTCCTGCGAACTGACTCCTGCATATGAAAGTATATAGAAATATTCAGTTATTCATGGGAATGAATCTTATATTTTCAGTCATGAATGACATGACTAAGTAGCTCAATATTGACTTTTATTCAATCGCATGAGTATCACCACATGTTCATGGCCTACCCATAACTATCACCAGGAACAACACAGAACACAGCAACACCATCTTAGATGAAACAGAGATGAAGGGACAGAGAGCACTGCTGTTTCTGGAAGTTTCATCCTCTTTTATGTACTTCTCTGCCTCTGTAGCCCCTCCCCTGCCACAAGCCCCTCCCCTTAGTGTCAGTAGGTATGTTTCATGTACCGTAGGTTCATGTGAGGTTTTTGTACAGTGTCTCTGGGTTTCCTGTCACTGTGGGCCTCACAGCACAGTAGTAGAGAGCAGAGTCTGTCACATCAGCAGAGGAGATCTCCAGATCCAAGCGGTTTCCAGTAACTTTAGCAGACAATCTTGTGTTTGGATTCAGAGGATCTGCATGCCTTGAGTTAGTCCCTGATCCCAATATGTACATGAGGAACTCTGGTGGTTTTCCTGCATCTTGTCGATACCAGAAAAAATAATCTGAACATGTAGCAGTCTTGGAGTAGTTGTAGGAGAGAGTGACATTGGTGTCTTCTACAGTAGACACTTCAGTCTGGACTGGAGTGAGGTCCTGAGAACTGACACCTGGACAGACAATTATTTTACAACATTATTGATCATTACCTTTAATTTGATCTTTATTTAACTTAAACGATTCAAACATGAGCAACACAATGAGTATCATGGTAAAACATTATATCACCTACCCATAACTATGTTCAGGAACAGCAGAGAACACGACAACATCATCTTACATGAAACAGAGACAAATGATAACTGAACATTCCATCCTGGTGTTTATGTACTTCACTCTCTGTTTAGCCCCTCCCCTGCCACAAGCCCCTCCCCTTAGCATAGTTCAGTGTCAGTAGGTGTGTTTCATGTACTGTAGGTTCATGTGAGGTTTTTGTACAGTATCTCTGTGTTTCCTGTCACTGTGGGCGTCACAGCACAGTAGTAGAGAGCAGAGTCTGTCACTTCAGCAGAGGAGATCTCCAGAGAAACATTCTTTTCGTTTTTCTGGATGTTAGCTGACAGGCGAGGGTATGGTGGAGTAGCGTTTACTATAGAGCCCTGTTCTGAGATGTACAGGAGGAACTCTGGTTTAGATCCTGGATATTGGCGGTACCACTGTACGTTGTAGATACTGCTGTCATCATATTTACAGGAGAGGTGGACATTTCTCCCCTCCACAGCATGCTCTTCTGGAGAGTTTGGCTTTATATCCCCAAAACCGATTCCTGAAAACAAAAAGTATCTGTTAACTGTATATACGTATGAATTTACCATTATATACTCTAAACATAGACTGTTACATTTTAAATGTTAAAATATACTAGTATGATCTGCTACAATTAAAACACATAAAAGGAGTAAACTAAGCATTCAATCAATACATGTTGTAACTCACCTGAAAGAGCTGTAAAGAGGAGAAACGAGAGGAGCAACATCTTGGCAGACCTTTGAGTAACAAACAGAGAGAACAGAGACCTGACTACGCTTCTTCACTCTAACATCCCCTACATGTGGATATACGCCTACACAGCACCCCCTACTGGCTCAAGAGGCAATTACTACTCCCTGTTTAACCACATTGTACCTGAATTCACACCACAGCCAAACTGAGCCAGCTGTACTGGTCTGGCCTGGTTACACACCCAGCATAGACGTTGTAACAGGACTAGAAAGGACAAGAGTATTAGAGTCAGCACGGTATGGTTTGGGTCGGTCCTATAGTGGGTAAAGCTCTGTGTTTTTTTACATAGATCATATTACGTGTCTTTGAAATATAACTGATGTTGATTTTCTGATTGGTATTGTAAGGGTAAATAAACAGGGAGTGGAAAACAATGGTTATACTGCAGCGTGACACAATGATAGTATATGCAAATGAAATATCTTAAATAATATTAACTAGGGCAGTATTTACTTTTACATGTGACAATTACCAATATCAGTATCAAGTAATATTGTATTGTATCATATATTATTAGGAAGATTGTGTTAGATTTTTAATTGTGATTCAACTGTAATGTGGACTTAAATGGTGTTGATAACAACAATGTATTGTTCTTATGGAATGGCTTTCTGTCTGTGCATGTTGTCAGGTTTTTGTACAGTGTCTCTGTGTTTCCTGTCACTGTGGGCCTCACAGCACAGTAGTAGAGAGCAGAGTCTGTCACTTCAGCAGAGGAGATCTCCAGATCCACACGGTCCTTCTTGTCATTCAGTTTAATAGACAGTTGTGGAAACAGAGTTGTGTCTTTCGACACAAAGCTGCTGGTTTGCACGATTAAGAGCAGGAATTCTGGTCTTGATCGGGGATGTTGACGGTACCACTGTAAGTTGTTGACATTGCCTTCATAGTTACAGGAGAGAGTGACGTCTGATCCTTGGAGGACATTCACCTCAGTTCTCACCGGCTGTATTGAATCCTCGAGACTATGATCTGCAACACATTCATATGGTCATTATGTTGTAAAGTTATTCCTGATGAAGTTTTAATGGTAAACTGACAATTTGGATTTGATGCACCTCATGAGAAGATTTTGATGTAGAATTTTATGTGAATTATTAGTTATCTGATCGAACACTACTTATACAATAATTGAATTGTAATGTTATCTTACTTCTAACAACATGAATATTTAAGCACTTACCAAGAAATGTTGAGAGGAGCAAAAACAATATGAGCAACATCCTGACGAAGCTTGGAAACAGACTGACAGCTAGAGACAGTGAGAGCTGAGTAGACACTCCAACCACACGCACGCATGCATGCACGCACACACACACACACACACACACACACACACACACACACACCCACTATTGTAACTGTGTTTGCATACAAGCTTGATTTACTTTTGAAGTTACAGCACTGTATCTGCCTTGATTGATATTTCGCTGTTGATAAGGATCAAGATCATTCTGAACAGCAAGCCTGCATCTAAATGTATGTGTGTCAACTGGCATGTTTTGGTACAGTGTCTCTGGGTTTCCTGTCACTGTGGGCCTCAGAGCGCAGTAGTAGAGAGCAGAGTCTGTCACTTCAGCAGAGGAGATCTCCAGATACAGTTGGGTCTTCTCTGTGTTCAGTTTACCAGAGAGGCGAGGGTCCAGAGACTCAGCAGTCCCTCCGGTCCCAGTGGAGCCTACAAGGAGAAGGAGGTACTGGGGAGCAGATCCTGGGTTCTGCTTGTACCATAGTAGAGAGAACGCTGAGGAGTAGTTGCAGGACAGAGTAACTTTGCTGCCTTCTTCTCCATGTACTTCATGTTGGTTTGACTGGATAGTTTGCCCAGAACTGACACCTGGAAACATGAGGAAGTGAACATCGAGTTATTACTTTTTTCCAAACATGAAGTATTTTTACATTAATATAACTACTAAGTAATTTGAACAGATAATACTACAAATGCAGTATTTTCCCAAAATAAATATGACTACTATAATAGCTTGAAGCAGTCAGCTACTTACCAAAAAGTGGTGAAAAAAAGACAATTGAACAGAAACACAACATTGTTGGGGTTGGACGTCAAACTGACAAAGAAGCGTTTTAATGCACCAAACTAAATTCCTCTGCAAGGTTTTCAATGGACCATGTCAGCCTGTCTTTCTGTTGAAGCTCCACCCCAAAGGACTTTAATGCAGTCTGGTTTTTGTACAGTGTCTCTGGGTTTCCTGTCACTGTGGGCTGCAGGGCGCAGTAGTAGAGAGCAGAGTCTGTCACTTCAGCAGAGGAGATCTCCAGATCCACACGGTTTCTCTCCTTATTCAGGTTAACAGATAGTCGAGGGTACGGAGGATCAGCTCTCACTACAGCCTCTTTATCTCTATATGCTGAGATGAGGAGGAGGAACTGAGGAGCAGATCTGGGATGTTGGTGATACCATAACAGACTACCTGATGTTTTAGTTAGTGAGTAGTTGCAGGAGAGCTTGACATTGTCACCCTGGATCGCATGTTCTTCCAGACTGTTGGAGAATATTTCATCTTCGTAACTGTCACCTGCAGAAAGTCAAGACTGTGTATTGAGTCATTTCTTGGAAAATCGTAATATGTTGTGTTTTGTTATGAATGTATAATGTTTTCAAAGTTGTTATTAAGAGGTTATTACATATCTATTATTTTACTGTATTTCACTTACCTACGAATCCAAAGATTAAAAGTCCAAAGACTATCCAACACAGCATGGTTGATGTTAAAGAGACAAGCTGACAATGAACAGAGAAGAACACTTCATGCCACTCTGGTTCTCCTCTTCTTCTTCTTCTTCTTCTTCTTCCATTCTAGCTCCTCCTCTCAATGCAGTTGTACATGACATCTCCTTTCAGAGAGGATCTTCTGAAGAGGAGGAACCACAGTCAGGGAAGAAGATGTGTTAGAAAGAATAAGCTTTGGTTTTCATGTCTCTGATTTTCAAGACCAATAAGAAACAATGAAGAAAACCTCTCTCCAATCTACCCTTTGTTATGGAGTTTCAGATACATGTTTTCGTATGTCTTTAATGTCCACTGAATTAATGTCAACACCTGAGAAAGATAACCATAGTGATTGAGTTATTAACTGCCTCTAAGCCTTTATAATAGAGTTAATGTGATAGTTTGACCTTATGTGAGGTCACATTGTGTAAAGTGTTGCCCCATCACGCTAAACATGCTGCCACTCGTTCACCCAACAGGTGTTACCACAACAATACTCTTATCTCCAGAGCCTCTGCAGCCATGTGGCTGATACTGAACTGTGGTGAGAAAATGACCTGTAAACTGGTCTACAACAGGGCCTTTCTCAGCGTAGGGGTTTTTGTACAGCCTCTAGGAGACTTATGTATCAGTGTGCGGCCCTCAGGGCGCAGTAGGAGAGCGCGGCGTCTGTCAGAGTCACTGGTTTGATCACGAGGCTGATGGACTTTGGAGACGATTCAATCGTATATCGACTATCAGTGCTGTGTTCATCTTTGTTTGTTCCTGCACCTTTATACAGTAGAAACTCAGGCGCCTGGTTAGGATGTTGCCGGTACCAGAAAAGGTGGATGTTTTGGCTGCTTGAATCATAGGAGCACCTCAGTGTCGCAGAGCCTCCTTCTGTATGGGTGTATTCTTCCTTCGCAGGAGTCATTTCATCACCACATACTAAACCTGCAGTGGGGAAACAATTATGTCAATTATTAAAAACAATATATGTATATTATATATGTGTTTATATCAGCATGACTATCTACATTAATATTCTTGTTTGTATTTTCATACGATTGTTTCGTAACAATATGAATAATCTCATGGTGATAATAAGGATATCAGGAGAGTTGTTGTTGTTGTTATTGTTGTTGTTGTTTACATGTGTTGTTTACCTGTAGTGATGATTAGAATCAGGACACTGAGGGGTTTCTCCATCTCCAGACAGACTGTTGCAGGCCTTCACTCTCCTCTAAAGTCTTCCTCTGTGTGTTACTGTGGGCTTTTCAACCAGCTGGGACGTCACCACACCCACCAAGGAAACAGGAGGGGCAGGTTTACTGTTCTATAGCTTCAGTGTGTCTGTCTGTCTGTCTGTCTGTCTGTCTGTCTTTCTAAAACTTGATGAACGTAATTTAAGATCGGATACAGTGAGTGTGTGTGTGTGCGTGCGTGCGTGCGCGCGTGCGCATCCATGTGTGCAGGATATATTCCAGGACCAGGTGCAACCACAGTCTCTCTGATAACCTAAAGCCTCTACCAGAGTGCATCTGATGTAAAGTTGTGGTCTGGATATGATTTCCGACCTCATTAGATAATATCACCATATCTCTGCTCAGCTTTTTGTACAGCCTCTTCCAGCTGTTGCATCGCTGCGTAGTCTGAGTCAGTACTCAGAGCACAGTAGTAGAATAGATAGAATAGACTTTATTGTCGTTGTACAGTTGCCTATACAATGAAATTGTAGTGGTTCTTCTGAAGGTGCAAAAACAGAAAACATATTCACATATTCACAAACATATACACATATAACATATCACAAATATTACACACTAGACAATTAAAAAGCAAAAATGCTATAAAACAAGCTAAGAGACAATGAGGTCCGTGGTGTCAAGTGCAAATAAAGACAACAATCTTAAGAAAATAAAAACAACTATAAAAGCAAGCTAAAAGATGTGAGGTCAGTGGCGTTATAATAATACTGTAAAAATATATAAATGTATAAATAGGCACTTAGAATAGAGTTATTGCACATTTCTATTGCACTTTTTCCCCTGAAGATAAACATTTATGAACATGTCTTATGTCTATTGTTCAGTCTTCTGATGGTCCATGGGTGGAAACTGTTGGACAGCCTGTTTGTTCTAGCCTTTATGCTCCTGTACCTCACTCCAGAGCGCATCAGGCTGAACAGGTGGTGACCAGGATGAAGGTGGTCTTTGAGAATCCTTCCTGCTCTGGAGAGGCACCGAGAGCGTGCCACGTCGTTCAGGGAGGGCAGGGGAGTAGTAGTAGAGAGTTCAGTTGATATTGTGTGTGTTATGGATTCATATACTATGAATACGACTATCACAGGTATGTCCAGTACTGCTCAATGATCCTGCACCTTTATACAGCAGATACTGAGGTGCCTGGTCAGGGTAATGCATGAACCAGTAAAACCTAATAGCGTGCCTCTTAGATTTATAAGTGCAGCTCAGTTTCACAGATTCTCCCTCTTTTCCACAGACTTCAGGTATAACAGGAGACATGGAATCTCCAGCCACCAGTTCTGTAAAAATACAGAAACAACATGATTGCAGTACAGTAACATAACATCACCTCCGTCCAAAGATAGAAGAACATACACACACACGCAAAAGTGTGCACGCACACTCACAAACACTTTGCACACACACACACACACACACACACACACAGTGGATGAATGGATATAGCACTAGATCACACACAGATCAACGTTTTACTGAACATACAAGCAGCATTTCCACGTGTAGTCTATGCAGATATAGAGGATGGTTGAAGGACACTGGCACCTATGAACATAGTTGTTGTACAGGAGCTGTATATCCTGTAGTCACAGTGGGCCTCAGAGCACAGTAGTACACAGCAGAGTCAGACAGCTGCAGCCTCTGGATCCTCAGAGGAACTGACTTCAGAGTGGAAGTGATATTGAGATTGGCATCAAATCTCCCTTTGAATTCTTCAGCATTTTCCCCTTTGTCTCCAAATGTGAACCTCTTCAACATGAACCTGGGGTAGTCGTTAGCTTCTTGTTTGTACCAGAACAGATAGGGGCTTGGATCTGTAGTATCAAATTCACAGCCCAGTGTGACTAGACCTTCCTCAGTAGCAGTCACATCTCCTGTTGGCTGGGTGACCGAGTCCTCTCCTCTGCACTCTGGAAAACAACCAACATATTTATTCATATTCATGCCAGGAAGAAATATATCAAGCAAAACATTCTATAGGGGACTGTGTTGATTTGTTAACTCTGATTGTGCTTATTGTTGTGCTTTTTCCCCTGAACAAATACTAAATGAAACTACAGTAACAAACTAGAGGAGATTAATCCTGGTGGTGTCATACCAAGACAGAGAGCCAGACTCAGCAGGTTCCTCAGCCAGTGCTCCATGTCTGCTGTGAGGTGAGATGGAAGAGGCAGAGCAGCAAACACACTCTGATGTACATGTGCTGCTGTGAGCTGAGCTTTGACTCCCTCTACCCTACTGTTCATTCTTCATCTTCCTCATCTTGTGTCCTGTGTAGCCTCCTATGGCGAGGTGTCTGCTGTGCTGACAGGATGGCATCGCCTGGAATCAGGGAGGAACATTTGCTTTGCAACGTCGCCCCCTTCAGGTTGACTTTCACACTGCTCCACTAAACTGTATGAATTATGAGGAGGACCGTGATTGATCCTTTGAGATTTCTAGATTTGGTCACCGCCCCATATGGAGCACCACAAGACTGGCCAGAGTAGAAATGAGGGCTACTCTCTGTTCTCTACCTTCTACACTAACCTTAATAAGAACAATACGTTACTTAATATTTGTTGGTTTGTTGATCTGGGTACACATGTGGCTGCTACCCAGGTAACTGTTGTGTAAACGCTCACGCCACTGTCAGAAACTGAGTTGAAAACTGTACTGTAATTAAATAGCAGCAAGTTGTGGATGTTGATGATCTTACTATACCAAATAAGCACCCTTACAGAAATACCAGTTTCACAATCTTAACAATCAACAGACATATCATACACAGACAGCAGTAATCTAGGCCTTCAGTAAAAACTGTTACATACATTAAAAACATTTAATGTTCATGGAAAAAAAAAGAAGTAAATGACATTTTCATTATGAACTTTTGTCAAGACAAGACTGCTCCTCCAGGTATGACTACAGTTGTCTGATGCCTCTAACCCTCTGGTATATGATATCAGATTGTGGTTTAATGTTTGATTCTGATCCAGACCACAGCAAAGCATTTCAGTCAGCAGGATTTTTGTACAGCCTCCTAGCTACTATGCATCACTGTGTGTAGCCATACATACAGATAGCACAGTAGTAGAGAGCTGTGTCTGCCAGGGTTAGACGCGTTATGACAAGTTCAGTTGATGTCTGGGACGTTGTGGATTCATAACGACTGTCAGGGATATATTGATCGCTCCAATCTCTGGCATCTTTCCACAGTAGATACTGAGGTGCCTGGTTAGGATGATGTCTGTACCAGTAAAGGTAAACACCTTCATCGTTTGACTCATAAGTGCAGCTCAGTGTGACAGATTCTCCCTCTCTACTGATGACTTCAGGTTTTACAGGAGAAATGGAATCCTCAGCTATCAGCTCTGTAATAAAGATACAATAACACAATTATGAGAGAAAAAACACTATAATGTTGATCATTGCATCGACCATAGGACAGCACAGAACAGCAAAACTTGATATTTACTGATTTACCTTAATAAAATATATTAATCTATTATGTTTACCCAACAATAGAATATATAATTAGGTTAGATATTGTTCACCTGAGGCCATAATGAGAACCAGTATGAGTGAGTTCTCCATGTGGAACAGAGATGTACTAGATCACTTCTCTGTCTTGGTCACTGTATTCTGTTGCTGTGATGCTCGTTGCTGAGAGTTTTCTGCAGAGAGGAAAAGGGGATGTATCTGACTCTGAAATCTGACCTCACTCTCAACTGTGTTAACATTGACTTCTAGAGGAACCATTTCCTTTACAGATGCTGGTGTTTTATTTCATTTTTATTATTACTCAGTAATTACAAATAATTACCTCAGGACACATTTATAAATTATATACTAAATAAATGAACTAAATATCTTATATACAAAACAAGGCATTATCTTATTATCATTACTAAATACTATGTATATACTGTATATATATGATATCAATAATAACTTTCATAATATCCAATAGCACTCATTTTCTATCTGATGCTGTATAAAGAATGTGTGGTCTGTAGAGGTTTTTGAACAGCGTCTCTGGGTTTCCTGTCACTGTGGGCCTCACGGCGCAGTAGTAGAGAGCAGAGTCTGTCACTTCAGCAGAGGAGATCTCCAGATCCAAGCGGTTTCCACTAACTTTAGCAGACAACCTTGTGTTTGGATTCAGAGGATCTGCATGCCTTGAGCTAGTCCCTGATCCCAAGATGGACATGAGGAACTCTGGTGGTTTTCCTGCATCTTGTCGATACCAGAAGAAATGATCTGAACTTGTAGCAGTTTTGGAGTAGTTGTAGGAGAGAGTGACATTGGTGTCTTCTACACTAGACACTTCAGTCTTGACTGGAGTGAGGCCCTGAGAACTGACTCCTGCATATGAAAGTATATAGAAATATTCAGTTATTCATGGGAATGAATCTTATATTTTCAGTCATGAATGACATGACTAAGTAGCTCAATATTTAATTGTATTCAATTGCATGAGTATCATCACATGTTCATGACCTACCCATAACTATCACCAGGAACAACACAGAACACAGCAACACCATCTTAGATGAAACAGAGATGAAGGGACAGAGAGCACTGCTGTTTCTGGATGTTTCATCCTCTTTTATGTACTTCACTGCCTCTGTAGCCCCTCCCCTGCCACAAGCCCCTCCCCTTAGTGTCAGTAGGTGTGTTTCATGTACTGTAGGTTCATGTGAGGTTTTTGTACAGTGTTTCTGGGTTTCCTGTCACTGTGGGCCTCACAGCACAGTAGTAGAGAGCAGAGTCTGTCTCTTCAGCAGAGGAGATCTCCAGATCCAAGCAGTTTCCACTAACTTTTGCAGACAATCTTGTGTTTGGATTCAGAGGATCTGCATGCCTTGAGTTAGTCCCTGATCCCAATATGTACACGATGAACTCTGGTGGTTTTCCTGCATCTTGACGATACCAGAAGAAATAATCTGAACTTGTAGCAGTTTTGGAGTAGTTGTAGGAGAGAGTGACATTGGTGTCTTCTACAGTAGACACTTCAGTCTGGACTGGAGTGAGGTCCTGAGAACTGACACCTGGACAGAAAAGTATTCAAACAGTATTAACATTATTGATCATTACCTTTAATTTGATCTTTATTTAACGTAAATGATAAAAAAAATAATATGAGCAACACAATGAGTGTCATGGTAAAACATTATATCACCTACCCATAACTATGTTCAGGAACAGCAGAGAACACAACAACATCATCTTACATGAAACAGAGACAAATGATAACTGAACATTCCATCCTGGTGTTTATGTACTTCACTCTCTGTTTAGCCCCTCCCCTGCCACAAGCCCCTCCCCTTAGCATAGTCAGTGTATGTAGGTGTGTTTCATGTACTGTAGGTTCATGTGAGGTTTTTGTACAGTGTCTCTGGGTTTCCTGTCACTGTGGGCCTCACAGCACAGTAGTAGAGAGCAGAGTCTGTCACTTCAGCAGAGGAGATCTCCAGAGAAACATTCTTTTCGTTTTTCTGGATGTTAGCTGACAGGCGAGGGTATGGTGGAGTAGCGTTTTCTATAGAGCCCTGTTCTGAGATGTACAGGAGGAACTCTGGTTTAGATCCTGGATATTGGCGGTACCACTGTACGTTGTAGATACTGCTGTCATCATATTTACAGGAGAGGTGGACATTTCTCCCCTCCACAGCATGCTCTTCTGGAGAGTTTGGCTTTATATCCCCAAAACTAATTCCTGAAAACAAAAAGTATTTGATATCTGTATATACGTATGCATTTACCATTATATACTCTAAACATAGACTGTTACATTTTAAATGTTAAAATATACTAGTATGATCTGCTACAATTAAAACACATAAAAGGAAATGTCTTGTAAACTAAGCATTCAATCAATACAACTCACCTGAAAGAGCTGTAAAGAGGAGAAACGAGAGGAGCAACATCTTGGCAGATCTTTGAGTAACAAACAGAGAGAACAGAGACCTGACTACACTTCTTCACTCTAACATCCCCTACATGTGGATATACGTCTAAACAGCACCCCCGACTGGCTCTAGAGGGAATTACTACTCCCGGTTTAACCACATTGTACCTGAATTCACACCACACAGCCAAACTGAGCCAGTTGTACTGGTCTGGCCTGGTTACACACCCAGCATAGACGTTGTAACAGGATTAGAAAGGACAAGAGTATTAGAGTCAGCACGGTATGGTTTGGGTCGGTCCTATAGTGGGTAAAGCTGTGTTTTTTACATAGATCATATTACGTGTCTTTGAAATATAACTGATGTTGATTTTCTGATTGGTATTGTAAGGGTAAATAAACAGGGAGTGGAAAACAATGGTTATACTGCAGCGTGACACAATGATAGTATTATGCAAATGAAATATCTTAATATTAATATTAACTTGGGCAGTATTTACTTTTACATGTGACAATTACCAATATCAGTATCAAGTAATATTGTATTGTATCATGTATTATTAGGAATATTGTGTTAGATTTTTAATTGTGATTCAACTGTAATGTTGACTTAAATGGTGTTGATAACAACAATGTATTGTTCTTATGGAATGGCTTTCTGTCTGTGCATGTTGTCAGGTTTTTGTACAGTGTCTCTGTGTTTCCTGTCACTGTGGGCCTCACAGCACAGTAGTAGAGAGCAGAGTCTGTCACTTCAGCAGAGGAGATCTCCAGATCCACACGGTCCTTCTTGTCATTCAGTTTAATAGACAGTTGTGGAAACAGAGTTGTGTCTTTCGACACAAAGCTGCTGGTTTGCACGTTCTTATCCACCTCATTTTTCTGGTTTTCTGCTCGAAATGACATGCCCACAGTGAATATAGAATATCTCCACAATCACAAGGGCCTTCATAATGATATTGTTATCAAATGAAAGCTAACACCTGTGGGGTGGCTGTAGAAGTGTCAGAATCAAAATCTATGTTACTGTGTCAGAGCAAATAGAGCTAGAACATTATAAAACATCTCAAATTCAGTCTCCGCCTAAAAAAACAACAGCTTTTCCAGTGAATATCACCTTGGAAACCTGATAACGAAGCCAAAATCATCTAGCAATCAGTACTCCAGGGTCTTATTAGTACTTGTGCCAAAGTCGATGCTAGTAATGTGAGCAAATGCAACTTTGTACCTGTTTTAGTACAGGTATGTTAAGGCGGACACCTATATGTTTAGGCCATTTGGAGATTATTTGGCACCATCTTTGACCTTTGACCTTTCTCATGTATCAGATTATTTTTAAAAAAAAATTGGGGGGGGGGATTTTTTTGGGTTGGCCGACCAATGGTATGGAAATTCGGCGTTGAAACCGGACTTGACACATTCTCCAGTTGGAGAAAACTGGATGTGACTTAGGTCGTGTTTACCGTCTCGGGGAAAAAATGGTGGCATCGTATAGCATGCAAAATTGTGAAAAAAAATGTGATATCGATGAAGAGAATTGATCGAGGTAAACTCTTTATATCACTTCGGATGCCGATGGGGGTCCGTTGGCTCCTATGAGGTTAAAAAAGTCCTGGGTTGCTTACACACTATATTTTGGGTCATTGTCCATCTGTATTGTGAAGCACCATACAATCAACTTTGCTGAATTTGTCTGAATCTGAGCAGACAGAATATCCCTAAACACTTCAGAATTCATCTGTCTGCTTCTGTCTTCTGTCACATCATCAATAAACACTAGTGACCCAGTGCCATTGGAAGCCATGCATGTCCATGTCATCACACTGCCTCCACGTTTTTTCACAGATGATGTGGTATGCGTCGGATCACGAGCCGTTCCAAGCCTTTTCCATTCTTTTTTCTTCCCATCATTCTGGTACAGGTTGATCTTAGTTCCATCGGTCCAAAGAATGCTGTTCCAGAACAGGGCTGGCTTTTTTAGATGTTTTTTTGTCAAAGTCTAATCTGGCCTTTCTATTCTTGAGGCTTATGAATGGCTTGCACCTTGTGGTGAACCCTCTGTATTTGCTTGTGTGAAGTCTTTCTTTTATGGTACACATGGATAATGATATGCCTACCTCCTGGAGACTGTTCTTCACTTGGCTGGATGTTTTGATGGGGTTTTTCTTTACCATGTAAAGGATCCTGTGATCATCCACCACTCTTGTCTTCCATGGACGTCCAGACCTTTTTGTGGTGCCAAGCTCACCAGTGCATTCTTTTTTTCTCAGAATGTACCAAACAGTTAATTCGGCCACTATTAAAGTTCCCACTATCTCTCTGATGGATTTTTGTTTTGTTTTTACAGCCTAAGGATGGCCTGTTTCACTTGCATTGAGAGCTCTGTTGACTGCATGTTGTGCGTATACAGCAACAGCTTCCAAATGCAAATGCCTCACTTGGAATCAACTCAGACCTTTTACCTGCTTAATTGATAAAGAAATAATGAAGGAATAAATAGCCCACACTGGCCCATGAAACAGCTTTTGAGTCAATTGTCTAATTACTTTTGGTTATTATATATAAAAGAGCTATAATTCATAAACCCTTCCTTCAATGTGGATGTGAATACTCTTAACCTAAAGCTGAGAGTCTGCATTAAGCCCAGTAAATTCTGTTGGAAATCTCATATAAGATACGTTAGATCCAAAGTATCAAGGAGTATTGCAGTATTGTGTAGGGCAAAACATATTCTGGAACAGAGGATGTTGTATACTCTATATTGTTGTCTTGTCTTACCCTATTTGAGTTACTGTGTGGAGATATGGGGAAATGCATATAAAAGCACTTTAAACCCATTGATTACACTACAGAAAAAAGCTATGAGGATTGTACATAAAGTCGGATATCGTGATCACACAAATAACTTGTTCCTAATGTCAAATGCCTTAAAGCTCATGGACTTATTCAAATTTAAATTGGCACAGTTAATGTATAAAGCAAAGACTCAAGAACTCCCAGGTAACATTAACAAATGATTTATAGAGAGGGATAAGGGATATCATTTGAGAGGTAACCACAACTTTAACAAGGGTTATGCTCGCACCCATCTCAGGAGCAGGTGCATATAATTCTACGGAGTTACCATATGGAATGGGCTAGAGGAAAATATGAAGGAAAGCAGAAATATTGCTCTATTTAAAAAAAGGTTTAAAGAAATTATTTTTGTTAAATACCAAAATGAGGAAAGGGAAGGTTGTTAATCTTCTGGAAAGTAAGGTGTGGTTTTCTGTGTCTTTTTCTTCTGTATTACATTGTGGATACTGATGTTTGTTATTTATTTATTTAGTGTTGTTTCAGTATTAACTCATTGACTGCCAAAGACGCCAATTGGCGTCTTATAGAATAGTAACGTTGACTGCCAAAGACGCCAATTGGCGTCTTATATAAAAAAAAAATTCGCGGGGATCGCGTTATTGACATGTTCTACACCTAGCGAGTGAATTTCAGACTTGGGTGTAATGTATTTCGGTCCCAGATGGGGGCAGTAGTTCGATAAAAGCCTGGAGAAGGAAGTGGCTTGCTGTGGGTTGTAGTAATGGCGAAACGGATCAGGGTATGTGCCAAACGCGGCGCGGAGCATTGCGGCGCGGAGCATTGCGGAGCATCGCGGAGCAGCGCGGCCATCGCGCGACTCTTCAAACAGTTCAGAGTCGGATGATACAGAAAAAGTGCAGAAAAATAAAATAAAATAAAAAGTTCTGCAGAAAAAGCTCGTTTTCTCTGTTTATTGGTCAAAATCAGGTGTTTTTGCTGAAACCACCCTATGTTCTACGGCCGATTTCTAAACACTCAAAGAGGCTAGAAACAAACTTTCTTTTTCTGATGAAAGAAGAGAGTCTAAAGTTTTGGTAGATATGTTCAATGTTTATGTAGTCCAAAAATTCAATATTTGGTGGGTCTTCAAAGTTCAGCGAAAATGCCCCAAAAGTCTGGCAGTGTGGAGCTCTCCGCTCTGAACATGGCTGGCAGTCAAATGGAAAAATTATGTTTATTTATTTATTTTGTGTCAATATTAAGAATGAAAAAGTATTAGAACGGATGATACTGAAATATATGTATTAATTAATTGGATTATATAATGTAAGCATAATTGTTAAATATGCAGGCGCGGTATGATGACGCGCTCGAACCAAATATGGTGTCCAAGCGTCCGGGTGATGCGCGTGTAGGCTGCAGCTGGATATACTTGCTTTTCGTAGCTGTGTTCTGGAACTCCGCCCACTTAGCTCGGGTACATTTCTTTAAAATAAAAGCGCCCGCGTTCAACTTGTTTAAGCATTTCGAAATGCTACATATGGATAAAGTAACGCAAATGATATGCAACTACATAATTCTTCTAATATCCTAATTATTGTGGTGAAAGACTGCTGCACTGCATAAGGGGACATATAATTGATTGTACACAAATAATCTTGCAAGGCTAAACATGATTACTACCACTGTACTCAGCAACACTTCTAGAATATGGATCAAGTGAGTTTCAACCATGAGGGGTGACATACAGCTGTCTCTTGTCGTGTAATTTCTACTAATTAATCAATAATAAAGATACACGTGAGTTGCTAGGCTTACAAGAACTTACCACTAAGGTACACGATGTGATGAAACAAAGTCTCCTCAGTTTATTAAGAGCTCTTAGAGAAGCAAGATACAAAGCAAAGCTCTACCTCAGTTCTGAGGGGTTACTGAGGGGTAAAAATACTAATAATACAACAATAAGGAAGACAAGATATTATCACTTCTCATCAACACAAACACATGTCCATCAGTGGGGTGGAAGCTGTTTAATGTTTGCACTTTTATTTCGAAAAATTAGAATACATTTCAATGAAAGTCAATGACACACTGGCTAGTCAACTAACACAGCTTGTTTTGTGAGCCTGCTATTAATGTAAAGTATATTTTAGTTAACTAGGTAGCAGTAGGGATTACTCACCAAACCCACTGCATTACAATATATTGGCTTGTCTAGCGAATTTATTCAGATGACTCAGGGTCGATCACCCTCTATGCTTGGGAGTCAAATGAATTGCCTGACCCAGCTGAAACCACTTTACACTTTACAAGTGTTCTGGGTCCTTTGTGTTACAGATGAATGAGGCACCTAGCAGACATCCTGTCTGTGATCAAATCGACAAACCCCTTTTTTCCTTGCTATTACATTTGAATGTTTCAGTAGTTGGGTGTATAGTCATGTTTGATCTTATTTTAATGTATGTTTTATGAGTAGTGTGTTGTTGTCATTTTCATTATTGTGAGATGTTTCTTTCCAGTATTTTGTTGTGCCTTTTTAATAACATTCCACAGAAACCCAGCCAAATGGTCAATCAGCTCATGACAATTGGTATGGAGCTCATTACAGTGGTTATTGGGATGTAAATAGTGTCACACCTCTGGCTGATGTCTCTGTGGAAAACACTGTTTATGAAATGAATACTTTTGTTGTGTAACATGCCAGTGAGTGTCCCCATTTGATAAAAAGGTCTTTTGATATTTTAAGGTTAAAACCACACCCAGTGTTGGAATGGGATAAATTGGATTTGGGCTTCAACGTACACTTCAGTCCAAACTTCAACATGATGACTGAGCCAAAAAACTAAAACAAAATTGTGTGCACATATTGCAGCGATGAACTGTCTTTCCACAACAGTATTGTTTTGTGTAAATTCTAGATCCCTTGAGCCAACATCTTGCTTCTTGTGACATAACAGAAGATTATATACACTTGCTGTTGTTTTAATGATGTTTAATGACTGTGTTATGGGCCTATAGGTACGATACTTTATTCAAGTTGTTGTTTTAATGATGTTTAAAGACTGTGTTATGGGCCTATAGGTATGATACTCTATTCAAGTTGCATGTGTATCTTTGTGAGAAAGGATCTGTTATAAAATGATCAGACCTGTTTCTTTCTCTCGTGCATTGCGTCACTTGCTATTAGCAATGTGTCTAAATGATCAAATACAACTCAGATGTAAGATTTATATTTGAAATAGAACATTTGTTATTTTAATAATCACAAAAAACATACTCACACACAAATAAACAAGTTAACCGCTTAAAAACCCTGAGGTTAAATAAATAACTATTTACAGAGAGGAGATAAAAGATCCATATTTGAAATTGAACATTTGTTATTTAAATAATCACAAATAAACACACACTCACACACAAATAAACAAGTTTATTCAACAAGCGTATTCCAGCAGGGTTCCAGCAGGGTTCCTGTCACAAGCCGAGGATGGTGCTGACAGCCTGGTTACTCTGCCAGGCTGTCCACATGGTCCTTTACTGGCACGCTGTGCTCATCCACTACCTGAAAAATAATACCAATGCCAGGATACCACCTTCAGGTTGTGTGGATATGCTCAGATCTTGCTTCCTCTAACATTCTACACATGACAAAGATATACAATCATCAATAATTAACTGAATACAAAATGAAGCAGAATTATAACCTGCAGGAAATGACATGCCCACAATGAATATAGAATATCTCCACAACCATAAGGGCCATTGTAATAATCTTGGTATCAGATGAAAGCTAACACCTGTGGGATGTCAGAATCAAAATAGATGTTACTGTGTAGTAGCAAATAGAGCTAGGACTTTGTATGTAATCAGTATTCCAATGTATGTTTAGTACTTGTGTAGAGTTAGAAGCTAGTATGTGAGCCAGTGACACTTTGGAGAGGTTTTAGTACAGGTATGTCCAGACGGACCACCAAATTGTGCCATTTGGAGAACTTTTGGCACCACCAGTGCCATTTGACCTTTCTCATGTACCAAACTGTAAAACTAATTATATTTCACTGACAGATCACTATAGGTATACATTCCATCCAAATTCAACTGTTTTCTCACTTGTTTTGAAAAGTAAACCATTCACCTCTATACATTTTCTCACTCAAAGAAAATCATACAAAGAAAATGAAGTTTGACTCAGATTTATTGTCAAAGTGAGAATATACAGAATTACAACGAAAGCAAACTTTGAAATATGAAACAGAAAATATAATCAAACATACAAAAAAAAAAAACTTGACATTTCAGAAATAACAGGTAAAAACACATCATGTCTGCCACTCAGTCATTTGCACCTGCAATTGCACTTTCTTCACCACAAGAATGTTTCCTGGATAGGATTTCACTATGAGGTGAATAGTGAAATAAGATAAATTTGTATCTAATCATGAAAATAGGTTGAACTATCCCGTTAAAAACCATGATATCTGTG
The DNA here is from genome assembly GCF_963989245.1 of Nansenia antarctica. Classification (NCBI taxonomy): domain Eukaryota; kingdom Metazoa; phylum Chordata; class Actinopteri; order Argentiniformes; family Microstomatidae; genus Nansenia; species Nansenia antarctica. The sequence continues at coordinate 11,028,405 of NC_137686.1, read as the reverse complement.
ACCCCTAAACAGTCTGATACTCCAACCCTACTCCTACACTTAAGAGCAGGAATGTGAATTATTAGTTATCTGATCGAAAACTACTTATACAATAATTGAATTGTAATGTTATCTTACTTCTAACAACATGAATATTTAAAAACTTACCAAGAAATGTTGAGAGGAGCAAAAACAATGTGAGCAACATCCTGACGAAGCTTGGAAACAGACTGACAGCTAGAGACAGTGAGAGCTGAGTAGACAGTCCAACCACACGCACGCACGCACGCACGCACGCACGCACGCACGCACGCACACACACACACACACACACACACACACACACACACACACACACACACACACACACACACACAATTGTAACTGTGTTTGCATACAAGCCTGATTTACTTTTAAAGTTACAGCACTGTATCTGCCTTGTTTGATATTTCTCTGTTGATAAGGATCAAGGTAATTCTGAACAGCAAACCTGCATCTAAATGTATGTGTGTCAATTGGCATGTTTTTGTACAGTGTCTCTGGGTTTTCTGTCACTGTGGGCTGCAGGGCGCAGTAGTAGAGAGCAGAGTCTGTCACTTCAGCAGAGGAGATCTCCAGATCCACACGTTTCTGGTCTTTGTCATGTGTGATGTTCAGTCCTGGTATTGGGTTGGTTACCTGTCCTGTGTACTCCATAATGAGGAACTGTGGTGCTGATCCAGGGTTCAGGCGGTACCATAACAGACTGTTAGTTGTGAAGGAGCTGGTGTACTTGCAGGAGATGTTAACACTACTACCCTCCATAGCATGCACTACATCTCTGTGTGGGGTGATTGTATCTTCTCCAACACTTGAACCTGTGAAGGAGCGGTATGGTGCTGTTTAGTAACATAATTTCTGTCTAATATTTATCTAGAAATTCAAACTGTATTACGCTCTGGTTGAGAGAGTCTGCTAAATGACTAAAATGTAAACAAATGATATGTTAATAACAATTGGTAATCCAGCTAAATATATATTCTGTACGATGACTTATGTTAATTTGACAAGGAGTGAATTCTTACCCACAAGAGTACAAAACAACATCACTGAATAGAGCAGCATCGTAGCTAAAGCACTGTGTCAGATAGAGAGACTAGAAGCGTTGCTGAACCAGAGTGATCTTCACTTGGAACATTCACTCTTAAAGGTGAATCTGTTCTCCTCACTGTCTGCTGGGAGGGATGTTGAGCTCCTCCCCTTTAACACAATAGAATGTTGCCTATTGGCTTCAGTGAGACAACCTGTTGCAAATGCACTGTAGTGTCCTCATAACTCCACTAGGTGTCACTGTTGTATAATGAAAGGGGCAACCAGAGACGAGAAACACTCTCTCAGGTAATAAGAGGTTTTTGTACAGGGTCTCTGGGTTTCCTGTCACTGTGGGCCGCAGGGCGCAGCAGTAAACAGCAGAGTCTGTCACTTCAGCAGAGGAGATCTCCAGATACAGTTGGGTCTTCTCTGTGTTCAGTTTACCAGAGAGGCGAGGGTCCAGAGACTCAGCAGTCCCTCCGGTCCCAGTGGAGCCTACAAGGAGAAGGAGGTACTGGGGAGCAGATCCTGGGTCTTCTAGATTGGCATTATGGCAAACACAACATACCAAAAAATAAAAGCGGTGTTTTGCGCACTCATATTTTATTTATTTTTTTACAATCGACAGAGTTTAAAGCCATGCGCCTTGTGCCCATTTTACGCACCGCGCTCCAGGAGTTGGAGTCATTCTGGACTGAGTGTAGGTTAGGTTACTACTAACTAACACAACTTTCTCCTCCACCAACCGCTTTTTTTTAAAAAACATTCTTTATTAAAGCCGTTTTCTAAGAGTGACTCAGCTGTCTGGAGTTCATCATGTCAGCCTGAAGACTAGAGGTTATTTTTATCCCGCCCTGTTGAGGCTCATGTGTCACTCCGAGGCTGCTGAGCTACTTAAATGTTTGTCACAACTGTTACGGTTAGTCAATGTGTTTGGACCCAGATGCAGAGCAGAACAGAATGGAAACGATGCAGGATATGATTCCAAAATAAGGTACTCTTTATTTGAGTAAACAGTAAATAATAAACCGCACAGTAAGCGATCAAATAAACGGGGAGAAAGCAAGTCTCCTAACAAGGCAAAAGGATTAGCAATAGTCATACGATACTTATCTCCTGGGCATACGAGGAGCAATAAGGCTACGACAAGACTAGGACAACACGCACACACACGACGCAACATAAGGTGAACAATCGACACAGAGGGAAAACACAGGGGGAACTAAATAGACCTAGACAATCACTCACAGCTGTTCACAATCACAGACAATTAGGACAGACAGAGAAACACTACACAACATAGGGGGCGCCAACGGGTCGCTCCAAGGTAGAGCGATCCCCAACCTGACAGTATCCCCCCCCGACGAACGGCACCTGCCGTTCACCTGGGTGCCTCAGGATGTAAACGTCGATAGTCCTCGATCAGGGAAGGGTCCAGTATATCCCTCTGAGGCACCCAGGACCGTTCCTCCGGCCCATACCCCTCCCAGTCCACCAAAAACTGAAACCCCCTACCCCTCCGCCGGCAATTCATGACCCTCCTCACCGTGTACACCGTTTGTCCATCAACGATGCGCGGCGGGGGGACAGGGGGGGGTGGTGGGGCCAGGGGGCATGTAAGGAACGGTTTCAGGAGGGACGCACGAAAGGTGGGATGAACCCGCATGGATGGTGGAAGTAGCAGTTTATATGCCACCGGGTTCACCCGTCGCACCACCTTGAAGGGTCCCACGAACCGAGGCGCCAGTTTCCTCGACTCAACCCGGAGAGGAAACTGACACACACACGTCTGGTCACGCCTACAGAACAGCTCCAGGGGTCTGTCGTGCTTCTTACACATCCTGTCTTTCAGGTTCTCCACAGGGTCGATCAGCTTGTGTCTCTTTAAGGCTGCGACTCTCTGATGAGGCTCCAGGTGAGTCTCACAGTAAGAGGTCTGACACACCAGGCAGGACTTCAGAGCCTTGACCTTCGTCCCAGGGCAGAAGTCACAGGACACTTCTCTAGGTTTGACAGGTGTGTCTGGGGCTGGGCTGCTGGTTGCCTTCACTTCAACTGACTTCCTAACCTGAGCGGCCATCTCAGAGATGAAAGTATTGACAAAGAGATCTGGTCTCTTATCAAATGTTTTTTTACACATTGGACACTGGCACGGGTCACTGCTGTCCCAGTACTTTCTGATACAGGCCATGCAGAAGTTGTGTCCACATTGAATAGAGACTGGGTCAGTGAACACATCCAGACAGACAGAACACAGGAACTGCTCCTCAGACAGGAGACTGCTGGAGGAAGCCATATCTAGAGAGACCAGAGGAGACACCATAAAGCATTTCCTGGAATCAATCAGATCTCGATAGGGACTGTCTTATGAGATTATACAGCGATCAATAATGATAACATTATAATATTTTGTATCACATAGAAAATAGTCCTTCAACCAAATCAAAAAGTTGTACATACTGAACTGTAAATAAAAAAACTCTGTGAGAGTGTGAACACAATAGCTTATCTTGACTTGTCATTGTAAGTCTCAACTCACCTGTCTGTGATTCTGTGAGAGTGTGATAGATGTCTCTGTCCTTTCTACTGTATGTGTGATAGATTGTTTGAGGACGATTTCTCAGGAGTTTGCGAGAGTCTGCTCTCCACTTTACGTCTCTACACAGTTTAGTTTCATTTCAGCTGCCTGACGTTGAGATGCTCCTCCCCTCCCAGTACAGCTCTCCTCCCTGGAACAGAGTTAACCCTTTACAGGCTGCTCTGTTTCTAACATGTGCTTTTACAGACACGCTCTTCTTACCTGTCATTTCCAATCATCATATTGTTCCCAGTCAGTTAGGCTTGTCACGATACTAGAATTTTTACTTCGATACCGATACCCAGTTCAGTATCGATACTCGATACCATTTCGATACCACACGGAACAAATTAAAGCACAGACTTTTTTTACTTTGCTGTAAAACTTTTTTTTTTTATTGTCAAAAACTTACTGTATCATTAATACAATATTTTTATTTTTTCCATGATCAGTTGTTTTGTTGCATGGTATAATGCAGGAATTTCAGTGCTCATGAAATAATTACGTGAAGGAAGGTCATACCTTGGATTTAGCTGTTTAAGAAGTTGTTTGAACCCAGGTTTCTCTACAGTGTAAATGGGGGACCATAAATGGGGGACCATAAATGGGGACCATATCCATGCACACATACTCTGATACAGCCCTGTTTATTTTCTTTGCTTCTTGTGACTTTGGATCATAATGTCTTTGCTGCTCAAACACTGCTGTTAGCGAAGGCTGTCTGTGTTTTGGTATCGCTGGAGCCGGCGCAGGTTGACTCTCCTGAGCGTCACTCTGGAGCTATAAGAGAAACATCACACTTAGCAGAGGCAAATACGTTTGTATCTCGTTAAGTTAAAGCAGTCGATTAGGATTACTCGGGCTGCGGGCATGCCTGCTAACGTTGGCAGCTAGCTCCATGTAACCTTACGTTATGGACTAGCGCTAGCTTGCAAGCTAGCTTACTCGGCTAATGCCCTGGCAACGTTACGTTACCGTTTAGGATGTAAATACAACTCAGTTAAATCACGATCAAACGGGAGCTTACCTCTCGAAATTCCTTATACAGATCGGGATGTCGGTCTTTAAGGTGCTTGGCCAAGTTTGATGTGCTGCTGCTCCTGGTCGTCACAAATCGGTAGCAGTGTTTGCATATCGGCTTATCCATATGCTTTGCCTTTCCACGTTCATCTGCTTCATAGCCAAAATACTTCCAAACAGCACTTCTACTCTTTTCCCTGTCGACCAGGACTGGCCGCGGAGGCTCTGCTGCGACACTTGCCATGGTTATATCATGTCTTCTTTCCATCTTGTTTTGCTGGTAGTAGCGAGACAATCACAAGCCGGGACATGTGGCGAGTTCAGCGCTGTGCAGAGCGAGAAAGCAGTCTGCACTCTGCAGAGCAGAGGGGGAGGGGCGCATGCGCAGGCTTCAGTGTGTGGACTGTAGCAGGCTAGCAGCAGACCATAGGCATAGGAGCAGACGTTAGCAGAGAAAGCGCTGTTGGTATCGAAGTCAGTGGTTTGGTATCTTTAGTATCGATACCACAGCAAGCTAGTATCGTATCCGTTTAAAATGTTTAGTATCGAGTAAGTACCGAAGTATCGATCTTTTTGACAACCCTACAGTCAGTATAAACTGTAATCAGAATAATATGTGTGATCAGGACTAAGGTTGCTACAGAGTTAACACTTCCTCTGGCATGGATCACCGTGTTTGAAGCCACTTAAACACTCAAACTCTCTCTGTCTCTCTCAGGTATGAACAGTAAACAGGAGCAGAGGCGCCCCGTCCATAGAGGCAACCAAGGCAATTGCTTGGGGCCACCAAACAAAAAGGGCCTTTTTGTCAAACTAAAACTGTCCTTGGATGAATGTATTTTCAATGGAAATCATGGCATTCAGCGTTCAGTCGCTCTGAGTCTGCTCGCGCTGCGCTCGCGCTGCGCATACATTCATCCAAGGACAGTTTTAGTTTGACAAGCTAAACAATATGAGGGTAGTTAAGAGTTTAACTACTTTTCATTGTGAAATAGCTAGTTTGGTAAAGTATTCCCTGCAATTACGGCGTTATTATATGATCTATAACACCACGGACATCCATATCCGTAACCACTATTGGCAGTATCCACGCCGCTGCCCCAAAACCCCCCTAGTGGGGCCCCGCCCCCTTCTAGCTTGAAATGGACTTCTAGCTGCCTCTCAACTGTCAGCAGCAATCATGAAGCGATCGCACATTTCTGGTCACCAAAAAAGAAAAAAGAAAAGAGAAGACAATGAAAAACGACACCAGGATAGTGGTAAGTGGATAGAAGCTGCAGAGTGCAAAAATGTAAATAAGATGCAGAGTGCAAAATAAGTAAGATGTCTTAGGCAGGCAGACAGACAGACAGACAGACAGACAAGCAGGCAGGCAAGCAGGCAGACAGACAGACCCAGTGGAGTCATGTAAAATGTAAATAAGAACACCAGCGGTTTCAGAATATACTTGTTTATTGATTTTTTGATTTGTTTATTTATTTGTTGTTCTTGCTCTGTTTGACATTACATATTAATGTTGCTGTTTCAGAATGTGAAAACACCAGCAGTTTCAGAATGTAAGTGTGTTAAGAGTTCTAATAAGCAACATTGTGAGTTGATATTTCATTATTTATATTGCTCCAATTTGATGTTACTACACATGGCTCCTTTGTTGATCAAATACTCGGTCGTGTGTGTGACTGTTAATTAATACATTATGACATTTATAATGAATTCCTTTGTTTCAGACTGTTTTTTTTACTTACACACACACGAGCGCGCGCATATGCGCGAACTTCGTAAAACCGTATTATATTTTAGTGTCAGGGAAATAAATACATTTAAAAATGTCCACATCGTCACCCGCCTAAGACCCTTACCAGGGGCCTCCATGATGTTGTTTGCTTAGGGCCCCCAAAAGTCTAGGGGCTCCACTGACTGTAACAGAAGTCAACAACTTTCAAAGCGACTCATCTATTCAGCCTTTGTAAATTCACCCTATTAAGTCTAGAATATCACTGTTCTTTACTCTGATATCCAGTCTATCCCATTTCGACCTCATTCAGAGCAGACATTGTGACTTTGCAACTGCAAACCACGGCCTCACACGAGTTGCACAAAGGACAGACGAAAACGTGTTGATATGAAATCAAAATACTCATCAGAACATATGTTTGATCCGTGGTGTATTCCGGTAGAAACGATCAAACAGATACAACATCTCTTCTGATTAGTATGTTCACCTCATTTAAACTTTCCTCAAGAAACAACCACCATTACGAACAATGAAGCAATGCGATGCAGGACTTGCTGCTACGAACACGTTTTACTTACATTTCTGCGTTTTCACCAATGTGGAGATACCGGCGCTGCTCCAAACGGCCCTGTCGGAAGTCCTAACAAATAAGAAATCAAATAAATGTCCTCCAAGCTGGCGACCTCGACGGACTCACATCAGGAGTAGAATGAAACATGTTATAAACACGTTGTCGTCTTTTGATGACGTCATCACCTGGTCCTTCCGGAGCTATGTTCTGGAACTCCGCCCACTTAGCTCGGGTACATTTCTTAAAAATAAAAGCTTGTTTAAGCATTTAGAAATACTACATTTGGATAAAGTAACGCAAATGATATGCAACTACATAATTCTTCTAATATCCTAATTATTGTGGTGAAAGACTGCTGCACTGCATAAAGGGACATATAATGGATTGTACACAAATAATCTTGCAAGGCTAAACATGATTACTACCACTGTACTCAGCAACACTTCTAGAATATGGATCAAGTGAGTTTCAACCATGAGGGGTGACATACAGCTGTGTCTTGTCGTGTAATTTCTACGAATTAATCAATAATAAAGATACACGTGAGTTGCTAGGCTTACAAGAACGTACCACTAAGGTACACGATGTGATGAAACAAAGTCTCCTCAGTTTATTAAGAGCTCTTAGAGAAGCAAGATACAAAGCAAAGCTCTACCTCAGTTCTGAGGGGTTACTGAGGGGTACAAATACTAATAATACAACAATAAGGAAGACCAGATATTATCACTTCTCATCAACACAAACACATTTCCATCAGTGGGGTGGAAGCTGTAATGTTTGCACTTTTATTTCGAAAAATTAGAATACATTTCAATGAAAATCAATGACACACTGGCTAGTCAACTAACACAGCTTGTTTTGTGAGCCTGCTATTAATGTAAAGTATATATTTTAGTTAACTAGGTAGCAGTAGGGATTACTCACCAAACCCACTGCATTACAATATATTGGCTTGTCTAGCGAATTTATTCAGATGACTCAGGGTCGATCACTCTCTATGCTTGGGAGTCAAATGAATTGCCTGACCCAGCTGACACCACTTTACACTTTACAAGTGTTCTGGGTCCTTTGTGTTACAGATGAATGAGGCACCTAGCAGACATCCTGTCTGTGATCAAATCGACAAACCCCTTTTTCCCTTGCTATTACATTTGAATGTTTCAGTAGTTGGGTGTATAGTCATGTTTGATCTTATTTTAATGTATGTTTTATGAGTAGTGTGTTGTTGTCATTTTCATTATTGTGAGTTGTTTCTTTCCAGTATTTTGTTGTGCCTTTTTAATAACATTCCACAGAAACCCAGCCAAATGGTCAATCAGCTCATGACAATTGGTATGGAGCTCATTACAGTGGTTATTGGGATGTAAATAGTGTCACACCTCTGGCTGATGTCTCTGTGGAAAACACTGTTTATGAAATGAATACTTTTGTTGTGTTACTTGCCAGTGAGTGTCCCCATTTGATAAAAAGGTCTTTTGATATTTTAAGGTTAAAACCACACCCAGTGTTCGAATGGGATAAATTGGAATTGGGCTTCAACGTACACTTCAGTCCAAACTTCAACATGATGACTGAGCCAAAAAACTAAAACAAAATTGTGTGCACATATTGCAGCGATGAACTGTGTTTCCACAACAGTATTGTTTTGTGTAAATTCTAGATCCCTTGAGCCAACATCTTGCTTCTTGTGACATAACAGAAGATTATATACACTTGCTGTTGTTTTAATGATGTTTAATGACTGTGTTATGGGCCTATAGGTACGATACTTTATTCAAGTTGTTGTTTTAATGATGTTTAAAGACTGTGTTATGGGCCTATAGGTATGATACTCTATTCAAGTTGCATGTGTATCTTTGTGAGAAAGGATCTGTTATAAAATGATCAGACCTGTTTCTTTCTCTCGTGCATTGCGTCACTTGCTATTAGCAATGTGTCTAAATGATCAAATACAACTCAGATGAAAGATTTATATTTGAAATAGAACATTTGTTATTTTAATAATCACAAAAAACATACTCACACACAAATAAACAAGTTAACCGCTTAAAAACCCTGAGGTTAAATAAATAACTATTTACAGAGAGGAGATAAAAGATCCATATTTGAAATTGAACATTTGTTATTTAAATAATCACAAATAAACACACACTCACACACAAATAAACGAGTTAAGCGTATTCCAGCAGGGTTCCAGCAGGGTTCCTGTCACCAGCAGGGTTCCTGTCACAAGCCGAGGATGGTGCTGACAGCCTGGTTACTCTGCCAGGCTGTCCACATGGTCCTTTACTGGCACGCTGTGCTCATCCACTACCTGAAAAATAATACCAATACCAGGATACCACCTTCAGGTTTTGTGTGGATATGCTCAGATCTTGCTTCCTCTAACATTCTACACATGACAAAGATATACAATCATCAATAATTAACTGAATACAAAATGAAGCAGAATTATAACCTGCAGGAAATGACATGCCCACAATGAATATAGAATATCTCCACAACCATAAGGGCCATTGTAATAATCTTGGTATCAGATGAAAGCTAACACCTGTGGGATGTCAGAATCAAAATAGATGTTACTGTGTAGTAGCAAATAGAGCTAGGACTTTGTATGTAATCAGTATTCCAATGTATGTTTAGTACTTGTGTAGAGTTAGAAGCTAGTATGTGAGCCAGTGACACTTTGGAGAGGTTTTAGTACAGGTATGTCCAGACGGACCACCAAATTGTGCCATTTGGAGAACTTTTGGCACCACCAGTGCCATTTGACCTTTCTCATGTACCAAACTGTAAAACTAATTATATTTCACTGACAGATCACTATAGGTATACATTCCATCCAAATTCAACTGTTTTCTCACTTGTTTTGAAAAGTAAACCATTCACCTCTATACATTTTCTCACTCAAAGAAAATCATACAAAGAAAATAAAGTTTGACTCAGATTTATTGTCAAAGTGAGAATATACAGAATTACAATGAAAGCAAACTTTGAAATATGAAACAGAAAATATAATCAAACATACAAAAAAAAAAAACTTGACATTTCAGAAATAACAGGTAAAAACACATCAGAAGTATATACAATGTCTGCCACTCAGTCATTTGCACCTGCAATTGCACTTTCTTCACCACAAGAATGTTTCCTGGATAGGATTTCACTATGAGGTGAATAGTGAAATAAGATACATTTTTATCTAATCATGAAAATAGGTTGAACTATCCCGTTAAAAACCATGATATCTGTGACCCCTAAACAGTCTGATACTCCAACCCTACTCCTACACTTAAGAGCAGGAATGTGAATTATTAGTTATCTGATCGAAAACTACTTATACAATAATTGAATTGTAATGTTATCTTACTTCTAACAACATGAATATTTAAAAACTTACCAAGAAATGTTGAGAGGAGCAAAAACAATGTGAGCAACATCCTGACGAAGCTTGGAAACAGACTGACAGCTAGAGACAGTGAGAGCTGAGTAGACAGTCCAACCACACGCACGCATGCACACACGCACACACACGCACACACACACACACACACACACACACACACACACACACACACACACACACACACACACACACACTATTGTAACTGTGTTTGCATACAAGCCTGATTTACTTTTAAAGTTACAGCACTGTATCTGCCTTGTTTGATATTTCTCTGTTGATAAGGATCAAGGTAATTCTGAACAGCAAACCTGCATCTAAATGTATGTGTGTCAATTGGCATGTTTTTGTACAGTGTCTCTGGGTTTTCTGTCACTGTGGGCTGCAGGGCGCAGTAGTAGAGAGCAGAGTCTGTCACTTCAGCAGAGGAGATCTCCAGATCCACACGGTTTCTCTCCTTATTCAGGTTAACAGATAGTCGAGGGTACGGAGGATCAGCTCTCACTACAGCCTCTTTATCTCTATATGCTGAGATGAGGAGGAGGAACTGAGGAGCAGATCTGGGATGTTGGTGATACCATAACAGACTACCTGATGTTTTATTTAGTGAGTAGTTGCAGGAGAGCTTGACATTGTCACCCTGGATCGCATGTTCTTCCAGACTGATGGAGAATATTTCATCTTCGTAACTGTCACCTGCAGAAAGTCAAGATTGTGTAGTTAGTAATTTCTTGGCAAATCGTAATATGTTGTGTTTTGTTATGAATATATTATGTTGTCAAAGTTGTTAAGAGGTTATTACATATCTATTCTGTTACTGTATTTCACTTACCTACGAATGTTAAAAGTCCGAAGACTATCCAACACAGCATGGTTGATGTTAAAGAGACAAGCTGACAATGAACAGAGAAGAACACTTCATGCCACTCTGGTTCTCCTCTTCTTCTTCTTCTTCTTCTTCTTCTTCCATTCTAGCTCCTCCTCTCAATGCAGTTGTACATGACATCTCCTTTCAGAGAGGATCTTCTGAAGAGGAGGAACCACAGTCAGGGAAGAAGATGTGTTAGAAAGAATAAGCTTTGGTTTTCATGTCTCTGATTTTCAAGACCAATAAGAAACAATGAAGAAAACCTCTCTCCAATCTACCCTTTGTTATGGAGTTTCAGATACATGTTTTCGTATGTCTTTAATGTCCACTGAATTAATGTCAACACGTGAGAAAGATAACAGTAGTGATTGAGTTATTAACTGCCTCTATGTTTTTACAATGGAGTTAATGTGATAGTTTGACCTTATGTGAGGTCACATTGTGTAAAGTGTTGCCCCCATCACGCTAAACATGCTGCCACTCGTTCACCCAACAGGTGTTACCACAACAATACTCTTATCTCCAGAGCCTCTGCAGCCGTGTGGCTGATACTGAACTGTGGTGAGAGAATGACCTGTAAACTGGTCTACAACAGGGCCTTTCTCAGCGTAGGGGTTTTTGTACAGCCTCTAGGAGACTTTGTATCAGTGTGCGGCCCTCAGGGTGCAGTAGTAGAGAGCGGCGTCTGTCAGAGTCACTGGTTTGATCACGAGGCTGATGGACTTTGGAGACGATTCAATCGTATATCGACTATCAGTGCTGTGTTCATCTTTGTTTGTTCCTGCACCTTTATACAGTAGAAACTCAGGCGCCTGGTTAGGATGTTGCCGGTACCAGAAAAGGTGGATGTTTTGGCTGCTTGAATCATAGGAGCACCTCAGTGTCGCAGAGCCTCCTTCTGTATGGGTGTATTCTTCCTTCTCAGGAGTCATTTCATCACCACATACTAAACCTGCAGTGGGAAAACTATTATGTCAATTATTAAAAACAATATATGTATATGATATATGTTTTTATATCAGCATGACTATCTACATTAATATTCTTGTTTGTATTTTCATGATTGTTTCGTAACAATATGAATAATCTCATGGTGATAATAAGGATATCAGGAGAGTTGTTGTTGTTGTTATTGTTGTTGTTGTTTACATGTGTTGTTTACCTGTAGTGATGATTAGAATCAGGACACTGAGGGGTTTCTCCATCTCCAGACAGACTGTTGCAGGCCTTCACTCTCCTCTAAAGTCTTCCTCTGTGTGTTACTGTGGGCTTTACAACCAGCTGGGACGTCACCACACCCACCAAGGAAACAGGAGGGGCAGGTTTACTGTTCTATAGCTTCAGTGTGTCTGTCTGTCTGTCTGTCTTTCTGGCTCTCTGACTGTCTGTCTGTCTGTCTTTCTAAAACTTGATGAACGTAATTTAAGATCGGATACAGTGAGTGTGTGTGTGTGTGCGTGCGTGCGTGCGCACGTGCGCATCCATGTGTGCAGGATATATTCCAGGACCAGGTGCAACCACAGTCTCTCTGATAACCTAAAGCCTCTACCAGAGTGCATCTGATGTAAAGTTGTGGTCTGGATATGACTTCCGACCTCATTAGATAATATCACCATATCTCTGCTCAGCTTTTTGTACAGCCTCTTCCAGCTGTTGCATCGCTGCATAGTCTGAGTCAGTACTCAGAGCACAGTAGTAGAATAGATAGAATAGACTTTATTGTCGTTGTACAGTTGCCTATACAATGAAATTGTAGTGGTTCTTCTGAAGGTGCAAAAACAGAAAACATATTCACATATTCACAAACATATACACATATAACATATCACAAATATTACACACTAGACAATTAAAAAGCAAAAATGCTATAAAACAAGCTAAGAGACAATGAGGTCCGTGGTGTCAAGTGCAAATAAAGACAACAATCTTAAGAAAATTAAAACAACTATAAAAGCAAGCTAAAAGATGTGAGGTCAGTGGCGTTATAATAATACTGTAAAAATATATAAATGTATAAATAGGCACTTAGAATAGAGTTATTGCACATTTCTATTGCACTTTTTCCCCTGAAGATAAACATTTATGAACATGTCTTATGTCTATTGTTCAGTCTTCTGATGGTCCATGGGTGGAAACTGTTGGACAGCCTGTTTGTTCTAGCCTTTATGCTCCTGTACCTCACTCCAGAGCGCATCAGGCTGAACAGGTGGTGACCAGGATGAAGGTGGTCTTTGAGAATCCTTCCTGCTCTGGAGAGGCACCGAGAGCGTGCCACGTCGTTCAGGGAGGGCAGGGGAGTAGTAGTAGAGAGTTCAGTTGATATTGTGTGTGTTATGGATTCATATACTATGAATACGACTATCACAGGTATGTCCAGTACTGCTCAATGATCCTGCACCTTTATACAGCAGATACTGAGGTGCCTGGTCAGGGTAATGCATGAACCAGTAAAACCTAATAGCGTGCCTCTTAGATTTATAAGTGCAGCTCAGTTTCACAGATTCTCCCTCTTTTCCACAGACTTCAGGTGTAACAGGAGACATGGAATCTCCAGCCACCAGTTCTGTAAAAATACAGAAACAACATGATTGCAGTACAGTAACATAACATCACCTCCGTCCAAAGATAGAAGAACATACACACACACGCAAAAGTGTGCACGCACACTCACAAACACTTTGCACACACACACACACACACACACACACACACACACACACACACACACACACAGTGGATGAATGGATATCGCACTAGATCAATCTACACAGATCTACGTATTACTGAACATACAAACAGCATTTCCATGTGTAGTCTATGCAGATATAGAGGATGGTTGAAGGACACTGGCACCTATGAACATAGTTGTTGTACAGGAGCTGTATATCCTGTAGTCACAGTGGGCCTCAGAGCACAGTAGTACACAGCAGAGTCAGACAGCTGCAGCCTCTGGATCCTCAGAGGAACTGACTTCAGGGTGGAAGTGATATTGAGATTGGCATCAAATCTCCCTTTGAATTCTTCAGCATTTTCCCCTTTGTCTCCAAATGTGAACCTCTTCAACATGAACCTGGGGTAGTCGTTAGCTTCTTGTTTGTACCAGAACAGAAAGGGGCTTGGATCTGTAGTATCAAATTCACAGCCCAGTGTGACTAGACCTCCCTCAGTAGCAGTCACATCTCCTGTTGGCTGGGTGACTGAGTCCTCTCCTCTGCACTCTGGAAAACAACAACATTTATTAATATTTGTGTCAGGAGGAAATGTATCAAGCAAAACATTCTATAGGGGACTTATTTCTGATTGTGCTTATTGTTGTGCTTTTTTCCTGAACAAATACTAAATGAAACTAAAGTAATAAACTAGAGGTGATTTAATCCTGGTGGTGTCATACCAAGACAGAGAGGCAGACTCAGCAGGTTCCTCAGCCAGTGCTCCATGTCTACTGTGAGGTGAGATGGAAGAGGCAGAGCAGCAAACACACTCTGATGTACATGTGCTGCTGTGAGCTGAGCTTTGACTCCCTCTACCCTACTGTTCATTCTTCATCTTCCTCATCTTGTGTCCTGTGTAGCCTCCTATGGGGAGGTGTCTGCTGTGCTGACAGGATGGCATCGCCTGGAATCAGGGAGGAACATTTGCTTTGCAACGTCGCCCCCTTCAGGTTGACTTTCACACTGCTCCACTAAACTGAATGAATTATGAGGAGGACCGTGATTGATCCTTTGAGATTTTTAGATTTGGTCACTGCCCCATATGGAGCACCACAAGACTGGCCAGAGTAGAAATGAGGGCTACTCTCTGTTCTCTACCTTCTACACTAACCTTAATAAGAACAATACTTTACTTAATATTCGTTGGTTTGTTGATCTTGGTACACATGTGGCTGCTACCCAGGTAACTGTTGTGTAAACGCTCACACCACTGTCAGAAACTGAGTTGAAAGCTGTACTGTAATTAAATAGCAGCAAGTTGTGGATGTTGATGATCTTACTATACCAAATAAGCACCCTTACAGAAATACCAGTTTCACAATCTTAACAGTCAACAGCCATATCATCAGTCAACCCCTGTCATCAGTCACATCACCCCCATTCTACACCAACTCCACTGGCTCCCCATCAAACACCGCATCGACTACAAAATCCTTCTCCACACCTTCAAGGCCATCCATAACCTCGCCCCTCCATACCTGTCCGACCTCCTCCACATCAACATTCCCACCCGGTCCCTCAGGTCTGCCTCCTCCATCAACCTGACCGTCCCCCCAGCCCGTCTGTCCACCATGGGGTTTAGAGCCTTCAGCCGCTCCGCCCCTCGCCTCTGGAACTCCCTCCCCCCCGACATCAGGAACATTGACTCTATCATCTCATTCAAAACCCACCTCAAAACCCACCTGTTTACGCAGGCATATCCCTGTTGATTTGCTTTTCCCGTGCTGCTCTGCTGCTGGCTATGTTTTATACTGTATATTTCTATGTATTTTGTGTTTTGAATTTTGTGGCTGTTTTTGGATTTGTTGTTGTACGGCGACCTTGAGTGCCATGAAAGGCACCATATAAATAAAATGTATTATTATTATTATTATTATTATTATTATTATTATTATATCATACCCAGACAGCAGTAATCTCGGCCTTCAGTAAAAACTGTTACATACATTAAAAACGGTTAATGTTCATGGAGAAAAAAAAAAGTAAATGACATTTTCATGATGAACTTTTGTCAAGACAAGACTGCTCCTCCAGGTGTGACTACAGTTGTCTGATGCCTCTAACCCTCTGGTATATGATATCAGATTGTGGTTTAATGTTTGATTCTGATCCAGACCACAACAAAGCATTTCAGTCAGGAGGGTTCTTGTACAGCCTCCTAGCGACTTTGTATCACTGTGTGTTGCCAGTCATCATACAGAGCACAGTAGTAGAGAGCTGCGTCTGCCAGGGTTAGACGCTTTATGACAAGTTCAGTTGATGTCCGGGACGTTGTGGATTCATAACGACTATCAGACGTATGTTGACTTGTTCCTCCTTTGGCACCTTTGAACAGTAGATACTGAGGTGCCTGGTTAGGATGATGTCTGTACCAGTGAAGGTAAACACCATCATAGTTTGACTCATAAGTGCAGCTCAGTGTCACAGATTCTTCCTCTCTACTGATGACTTCAGGTTTTACAGGAGAAATGGAATCCTCAGCTATCAGCTCTGTAATAAAGATACAATAACACAATTATGAGAGGAAAAACACTATAATGTTGTTCATTGCATCGGCCGTAGGACAGCCCGGAACAACAAAACTTTATATTTACTGATTTACCATAATAAAATCAATTTAATCTATTTTATTATGTTTACACAACACTAGAATATATTATTAGATTATATATTGTTCACCTGAGGCCATAATGAGAACCAGTATGAGTGAGTTCTCCATGTGGAACAGAGATGTACTAGATCACTTCTCTGTCTTGGTCACTGTATTCTGTTGCTGTGATGCTCGTTGCTGAGAGTTTTCTGCAGAGAGGAAAAGGGGATGTATCTGACTCTGAAATCTGACCTCACTCTCAACTGTGTTAACATTGACTTCTAGAGGAACAATTTCCTTTACAGATGCTGGTGTTTTATATAACTTTCCATAACTTTCCATAATGGAGTAACTTATATTATATTGTAATTTGCTTGTGACTATATACGTACATTTGATCAGTTCCATCACATTTGAAACAAAGTTTTAACAGCATAATTCGGATTGACAATAATTTTATGAAAAAGCAAAGTCACTTACCAGAACACATTGCAGAGACAAACAGGAGTAAAGCAAGTAACATTGTGATTCTAATGTACAGTTTAGAATGTTGGACAAACAAACTGACAGTTGGTGAATCTTTCACGTCTCCTGTCATAACATGTAGAGTATGAAAAGGACCATTCCTCTAGCTCCTCCCCCTTGACACAAAACCCTTCTGATGATGGCAGTGAAGTGTGTGTTGGTGTCAGGGTGATGCAGGTTAGGTTTTTGTACAGTGTTTCTGGGTTTCCTGTCACTGTGGGCTGCAGGGCGCAGTAGTAGAGAGCAGAGTCTGTCACTTCAGCAGAGGAGATCTCCAGAGAAACCTGAGTTTGGTCTCTATTCCGTCTGACAGTCATTCGACCTTCTTTCGTCGGTTCAGAAAACATAAGCAGGAGGAACTGTGGAGGTGATCCAGGGTTCTGCTGATACCACTGGAGAGTCTGTGCAGATGAGTAGTTACATGATAGTGTGATATTGCTGCCCTCCAGTCCATACACCTCCTCTCTGGTTGGCTCAATGGTCTGTCCATCACTACCACCTGCATAAAGATGAGGTATCAGACAGATAAACATGATTACTCTATCTTCAAAACACTAATAGAGCCATGAGATATACTGTAATAACATCCTATAATGATAACATGTACTGCAACTCTTAATAACTGACTTAAAATGATGTAACTGCAACATGAATTACTCACATGCAATTATCAAAAGCAGAATAAAGGTATAGATTGGCATCATGACTATAACAGGAGATCAACATGAGAATGATAGTGACTATACTGAATACTCCAAACACACACCTCATGGTTTTGAATGAACTGTCTCCTGTGATTACTGTAACATCTTTAGCTCCACCCAGCTTTGACTTGAAAGATGAACACATGGATGTATGGTGTTGTTGAACAAACCATCCTCCTTATTCATCAGGAAGTATTGAAGTACGGCTCTCTGTCTCCCTCCACTGGATGTTGTGGAGAAGTGTATTTATTATTGTTATTATCTCCTTTCGGCATTTCAGAGTAACAGAGGCAAGAGTCCTGCCCAAGTAATGGTGCAGTAGGGTAGGCCTCAGTGTTGTTTTTTGTGCAGGCTCTTCAACATCATTCATCCATTCAACATGAGGAAATGTATTTTATTTCATTATAATAGGTCATTTGTTTAAGCCAGAATCTAATTTGAATCCAAATGCA
Organism: Nansenia antarctica; assembly: GCF_963989245.1. Lineage (NCBI taxonomy): Eukaryota > Metazoa > Chordata > Actinopteri > Argentiniformes > Microstomatidae > Nansenia > Nansenia antarctica. The sequence goes on along the minus strand of NC_137686.1, from coordinate 11,010,201 downwards.
ATGGTCACTTTTGGGAATCATTTATTGTCCATTTGCAGTTAATGAAAGTATTAATGCAGTTAAGAAAGTTCCTACATTGAGGATGAGACAGAGACAGTTTTCCTCTCATGAGACGTCAGTCAGGGAGGTTTCTGGGATGTCAGTCAGGGTTTCTGGGTTTCCTGAGTAACTTTGCTGCCTTCTTCTCTGTATACTTGGTTTGACTGGATAGTTTGTCCAGAACTGGCACCTGGAAATATGAGGAGGTGAACATTGAGTCATGACTTTTTTCAAACAATCAAACATAGTTTCTTATAATTTTACATCTAGTAATTAAATTGAATAGATACGACTCTAAATGTCAGTCTTTTCCCGAGAAATAAATAAGACTACTACAATACTGTGAAGCAGTACACTACTTATGCAAAAGTGCTGAAAAAAGATAATTGAACAGAACATCAAACTGACTAGTGACAACGTTTTAATGCATTTTCAATGGAACATATCAGTCTTTCTGTTGATGTGTCTCTCCAAAGGACTTTAATGCAGTCAGGTTTGTGTACAGTGTCTCTGGGTTTCCTGTCACTGTGGGCTGCAGGGCGCAGTAGTAGAGAGCAGAGTCTGTCACTTCAGCAGAGGAGATCTCCAGATACAGATGGTTCTTCTCATCATTCAGTCTCGTTGATATTCGTGGATTTGGATTTCGGTCATCTGCATGACTTGTGGTCCTTAACCCTGATATGGTTATGAGCAATTCGGGTGCTTTTCCTGCATCTTGACGATACCAGAAGAAGTAATCATTACTTGCAGCAGTTTTGGAGTAGTTGTAGGAGAGAGTAACATTGGTGTGTTCTAAACTAGACACTTCAGTCTGGACAGGAGTGAGGTCCTGGGAACTGACACCTGCATACTAAAACATATAGATATATTCACTTATTCAGGGAGATGAATTTGAAATGGTTCACTCATTCATTTCATAAGTAAATGACTATGTATTTAATTTGGTTAAATTGCATGAGTATCATCACATGTTCATGACCTACCCATAACTATCACCAGGAACAACACAGAACACAGCAACACCATCTTAGATGAAACAGAGATGAAGGGACAGAGAGCACTGCTGTTTCTGGATGTTTCATCCTCTCTTATGTACTTCTCTGCCTCTGTAGCCCCTCCCCTGCCACAAGCCCCTCCCCTTAGTGTCAGTAGGTGTGTTTCATGTACTGTAGGTTCATGTGAGGTTTTTGTACAGTGTCTCTGGGTTTCCTGTCACTGTGGGCCTCACAGCACAGTAGTAGAGAGCAGAGTCTGTCACATCAGCAGAGGAGATCTCCAGATCCAAGCGGTTTCCACTAACTTTAGCAGACAATCTTGTGTTTGGATTCAGCGGATCTGCATGACTTGAGGTAGACCCTGATCCCGAGATAAACATGAGGAACTCTGGTGGTTTTCCTGCATCTTGTCGATACCAGAAGAAATAATCTGAACCTGTAGCAGTTTTGGAGTAGTTGTAGGAGAGATTAACATTGGTGTCTTCTACAGTAGACACTTCAGTCTGGACTGGAGTGAGGTCCTGAGAACTGACACCTGGACAGAAAATGATTTAAATAGTATTAACATTATTGATCATTCCCTCTAATTTGATCTTTATTTAACTTAAACGATTCAAACATATGAGCAACACAATGAATATCATATGGTAAAACATCAGCTACCCATAACTATGTTCAGGAGCAGCAGAGAACACAACAACATCATCTTACATGAAACAGAGACAAATGATAACTGAACATTCCATCCTGGTGTTTATGTACTTCACTCTCTGTTTAGCCCCTCCCCTGCCACAAGCCCCTCCCCTTAACATAGTCAGTGTATGTAGGTGTGTTTCATGTGCTGTAGGATCATGTGAGGTTTCTGTACAGTGTCTCTGTGTTTCCTGTCACTGTGGGCGCCACAGCACAGTAGTAGAGAGCAGAGTCTGTCACTTCAGCAGAGGAGATCTCCAGAGAAACATTCTTTTCGTTTTTCTGGATGTTAGCTGACAGGCGAGGGTATGGTGGAGTAGCGTTTACTATAGAGCCCTGTTCTGAGATGGACAGGAGGAACTCTGGTTTAGATCCTGGATATTGGCGGTACCACTGTACGTTGTAGATACTGCTGTCATCATATTTACAGGAGAGGTGGACATTTCTCCCCTCCACAGCATGCTCTTCTGGAGAGTTTGGCTTTATATCCCCAAAACTAATTCCTGAAAACAAAAAGTATTTGGTAACTGTATATACGTATGAATTTACCATTATATACTCTAAACATAGACTGTTACATTTTAAATGTTAAAATATACTAGTATGATCTGCTACAATTAAAACACATAAACGGAGTAAACTAAGCATTCAATCAATACATTTTGTAACTCACCTGAAAGAGCTGTAAAGAGGAGAAACGAGAGGAGCAACATCTTGGCAGACCTTTGAGTAACAAACAGAGAGAACACAGAGACCTGACTACACTTCTTCACTCTAACATCCCCTACATGTGGATCTACGTCTACACAGCACCCCCTACTGGCTTTAGAGGGAATTACTGCTCCCTGTTTAACCACATTGTACCTGAATTCACACCACAGCCAAACTGAGCCAGCTGTACTGGTCTGGCCTGGTTATACACCCAGCATAGACGTTGTAACAGGACTAGAAAGGACAAGAGTATTAGTGACAGCACGGTATGGTTTGGGTCGGTCCTATAGTGGGTAAAGCTCTGTGTTCTTTACATAGATCATATTACGTGTCTTTGAAATATAACTGATGTTGATTTTCTGATTGGTATTGTAAGGGTAAAACAATGGTTATACTGCAGCGTGACACAATGATAGTATATGCAAATGAAATATCTTAAATAATATTAACTTGGGCAGTATTTACTTTTACATGTGACAATTACCAATATCAGTATCAAGTAATATTGTATTGTATCATGTATTATTAGGAATATTGTGTTAGATTTTTAATTGTGATTCAACTGTAATGTGGACTTAAATGGTGTTGATAACAACAATGTATTGTTCTTATGGAATGGCTTTCTGTCTGTGCATGTTGTCAGGTTTTTGTACAGTGTCTCTGTGTTTCCTGTCACTGTGGGCCTCACAGCACAGTAGTAGAGAGCAGAGTCTGTCACTTCAGCAGAGGAGATCTCCAGATCCACACGGTCCTTCTTGTCATTCAGTTTAATAGACAGTTGTGGAAACAGAGTTGTGTCTTTCGACACAAAGCTGCTGGTTTGCACGTTCTTATCCACCTAATTTTTCTGGTTTTCTGCTCGAAATGACATGCCCACAGTGAATATAGAATATCTCCACAATCACAAGGGCCTTCATAATGATATTGTTATCAAATTAAAGCTAACACCTGTGGGGTGGCTGTAGAAGTGTCAGAATCAAAATCTATGTTACTGTGTCAGAGCAAATAGAGCTAGAACATTATAAAACATCTCAAATTCAGTCTCCGCCTAAAAAAACAACAGCTTTTCCAATGAATATCACCTTGGAAACCTGATAACGAAGCCAAAATCATCTAGCAATCAGTACTCCAGGGTCTTATTAGTACTTGTGCCAAAGTCGATGCTAGTAATGTGAGCAAATGCAACTTTGTACCTGTTTTAGTACAGGTATGTTAAGGCGGACACCTATATGTTTAGGCCATTTGGAGATATTTTGGCACCATCTTTGACCTTTGACCTTTCTCATGTATCAGATTATTTTTTTATTTTTTTGGGGGGGGGGGGGATTTTTTGGGGTTGGCCGACCAATGGTATGGAAATTCGGCGTTGAAACCGGACATGACACATTCTCCAGTTGGAGAAAACTGGATGTGACTTAGGCCGTGTTTACCGTCTCGGGAAAAGAATGGTGGCATCGTATAGCATGCAAAATTGTGAAAAAAAATGTGATATCGATGAAGAGAATTGATCGAGGTAAACTCTTTATATCACTTCGGATGCCGATGGGGGTCCGTTGGCTCCTATGAGGTTAAAAAAGTCCTGGGTTGCTTACACACTATATTTTGGGTCATTGTCCATCAGTATTGTGAAGCACCATCCAATCAACTTTGCTGAATTTGTCTGAATCTGAGCAGACAGAATATCCCTAAACACTTCAGAATTCATCTGTCTGCTTCTGTCTTCTGTCACATCATCAATAAACACTAGTGACCCAGTGCCATTGGAAGCCATGCATGTCCATGTCATCACACTGCCTCCACGTTTTTTCACAGATTATGTGGTATGCGTCGGATCATGAGCCGTTCCAAGCCTTCTCCATACTTTTTTCTTCCCATCATTCTGGTACAGGTTGATCTTAGTTCCATCGGTCCAAAGAATGCTGTTCCAGAACAGGGCTGGCTTTTTTAGATGTTTTTTTGTCAAAGTCTAGTCTGGCCTTATGAATGGCTTGCACCTTGTGGTGAACCCTCTGTATTTGCTTGTGTGAAGTCTTTCTTTTATGGTACACATGGATAATGATATGCCTACCTCCTGGAGACTGTTCTTCACTTGGCTGGATGTTTTGATGGGGTTTTTCTTTACCATGTAAAGGATCCTGTGATCATCCACCACTCTTGTCTTCCATGGACGTCCAGACCTTTTTGTGGTGCCAAGCTCACCAGTGCATTCTTTTTTTCTCAGAATGTACCAAACAGTTAATTCGGCCACTATTAAAGTTCCCACTATCTCTCTGATGGATTTTTGTATTGTTTTTACAGCCTAAGGATGGCCTGTTTCACTTGCATTGAGAGCTCTGTTGACTGCATGTTGTGCGTATACAGCAACAGCTTCCAAATGCAAATGCCACACTTGGAATCAACTCAGAACTTTTACCTGCTTAATTGATAAAGAAATAATGAAGGAATAAATAGCCCACACTGGCCCATGAAACAGCTTTTGAGTCAATTGTCTAATTACTTTTGGTTATTATATATAAAAGAGCTATAATTCATAAACCCTTCCTTCAATGTGGATGTGAATACTCTTAACCTAAAGCTGAGAGTCTGCATTAAGCCCAGTAAATTCTGTTGGAAATCTCATCTAAGATACGTTAGATCCAAAGTATCAAGGAGTATTGCAGTATTGTGTAGGGCAAAACATATTCTGGAACAGAGGATGTTGTATACTCTATATTGTTGTCTTGTCTTACCCTATTTGAGTTACTGTGTGGAGATATGGGGAAATGCATATAAAAGCACGTTAAACCCATTGATTACACTACAGAAAAAAGCTATGAGGATTGTACATAAGGTCGGATATCGTGATCACACAAATAACTTGTTCCTAATGTCAAATGCCTTAAAGCTCATGGACTTATTCAAATTTAAATTGGCACAGTTAATGTATAAAGCAAAGACTCAAGAACTCCCAGGTAACATTAACAAATGATTTATAGAGAGGGATAAGGGATATAATTTGAGAGGTAACCACAACTTTAACAAGGGTTATGCTCGCACCCATCTCAGGAGCAGGTGCATATCATTCTACTGAGTTACCATATGGAATGGGCTAGAGGAAAATATGGAAAGCAGAAAGCAGAAATATTGCTCTATTTAAAAAAAGGTTTAAAGAAATTATTTTTGTTAAATACCAAAATGAGGAAAGGGAAGGTTGTTAATCTTCTGGAAAGTAAGGTGTGGTTTTCTGTGTCTTTTTCTTCTGTATTACATTGTGGATACTGATGTTTGTTATTTATTTATTTAGTGTTGTTTCAGTATTAAGAATGGAAAAATGATGTTTATTTGGTTATTTTGTGTCAATATTAAGAATGAAAAAGTATTAGAACGGATGATACTGAAATATGTGTATTAATTAATTGGATTATATAATGTAAGCATAATTGTTAAATATGCAGGCGCGGTATGATGACACGCTCGAACCAAATATGGTGTCCAAGCGTCCGGGTGATGCGCGTGTAGGCTGCAGCTGGATATACTTGCTTTTCGTAGCTGTGTTCTGGAACTCCGCCCACTTAGCTCGGGTAAATTTCTTTAAAATAAAAGCGCCCGCGTTCAACTTGTTTAAGCATTTCGAAATGCTACATATGGATAAAGTAACGCAAATGATATGCAACTACATAATTCTTCTAATATCCTAATTATTGTGGTGAAAGACTGCTGCACTGCATAAGGGGACATAATTGATTGTACACAAATAATCTTGCAAGGCTAAACATGATTACTACCACTGACTGTACTCAGCAACACTTCTAGAATATGGATCAAGTGAGTTTCAACCATGAGGGGTGACATACAGCTGTCTCTTGTCGTGTAATTTCTACTAATTAATCAATAATAAAGATACACGTGAGTTTCTAGGCTTACAAGAACTTAGCACTAAGGTACACGATGTGATGAAACAAAGTCTCCTCAGTTTATTAAGAGCTCTTAGAGAAGCAAGATACAAAGCAAAGCTCTACCTCAGTTCTGAGGGGTTACTGAGGGGTAAAAATACTAATAATACAACAATAAGGAAGACAAGATATTATCACTTCTCATCAACACAAACATCTGTGGGGTGGAAGCTGTTCAATATTCAGATTTTTTTTGGTAAATACATTTCAGTTTTGTTGAAAATCAATGACACACTCGCTAGTCAACTAACACAGCTTGTTTTGTGAGCCAGCTAACAATGTAAAGCAGTGTTATAGTTAATAGTTATAGGTGCATGTAGGTCCGTTTACCTGCTGGAACTTTCCCCTTTTTATCCAACTGAGCTGATGTGCCATGCAGGCGTCATGCAGGGGTCAAAGAAGTCAATACCACACAGGAGTTCAACCAAATCAAATGGTGCATCAGTCAGACAGTCACCGCAGGTCAGTGAGCTAATTACACCTCCTAGAATTGTCACAGTTCCGCCCCCGGCTCATCAGCCGGCTATCAGTGGCGCCAGGTGTGGCCGATTAAGACCGCGACTGGTTCCTACTTAAGCCCTGCTCCTGCTTCCAGTCAACGCCAGATCGTAGCCACTTAATGGTTGGTTCATGTGTTCGTTCCCTCAACTCTAGATGTTACCCGTTACCGTAGCCTAAAGGGCTCTGCACACAGCGTGCGATTTCTGTCGCGCGTCAACGTTCCATTTTGAAGTTTGAATGGAAGTCTATGAGAACATCGCATTTACCCACACACGGCCCCGATTTTAATCGCACGGCGAACATTCGATTCCATTCATTTCACAGTGCGACAAAACTCGCACGCCGTGTGCTTTGTCCCATTCAAAATGAATGGAATCGAATGTTCGCCGTGCGATTAAAATCGGGGCCGTGTGTGGGTAAATGCGATGTTCTCATAGACTTCCATTCAAACTTCAAAATGGAACGTTGACGCGCAACAGAAATCGCACGCTGTGTGCAGAGCCCTTAACCCTATTCTCCCTGTTCCCCGTTTAAGGATTCCCTGCCTGCCGACCTCCTGCCTGTCTGACTACCTGCCTACCTGCCTGACCCCCTGCCTGTCTGAGTACCTGCCTACCTGCCTGACCCCCTGCCTGTCTGAGTACCTGCCTACCTGCCTGACCCCCTGCCTGTCTGAGTACCTGCCTACCTGCCAGACCCCCTACCTGCACTACCTACCTCCAGCCTGATTCCCCTAACACCCCAATCCTACAATACATCACTGTTATTATTATACTACCTGTTCTCCGTTGTCTGCTTCTGGGTTCCGCCCTCTGGTCGTGACAAGAATATGGATCAAGTGAGTTTCAACCATAAGAGCTCTTAGAGAAGCAAGAGAAAGGAACCACTTTACACCACTTTACAAGTGTTCTGGGTCCTTTGTGTCACAGATGAACGAGGCACCTAGCAGACATCCTGTCTGTGATCAAATCGTCAAACCCCTTTTTTCCATGTTATTACGTTTGAATGTATTAATAGTTGGGTGTATAGTCATGTTTGATCTTATTTTAATGTATGTTTTATGAGTAGTATGTTGTTGTCATTTTCATTATTGTGTGATGTTTCTTTCCAGTATTTTGTTGTGCCTTTTTAATAACATTCCACAGAAACCCAGCCAAATGGTCAATGAGCTCATGACAATTGGTATGGAGCTCATTACAGTGGTTATTGGGATTAAAATAGTGTCACACCTCTGGCTGATGTCTCTGTGGAAAACACTGTTTATGAAAGGAATACTTTTGTTGTGTGAGTGTCCAGTGAGTACTTTTGCCAGTGAGTGTCCCCATTTGATAAAAGGTATTTTGATATGTTAAGGTTAAAACCACACCCAGTGTTGGAATGGGATGAATTGGATTTGGGCTTCAACGTACACTTCAGTCCAAACTTCAACATGATGACTGAGCCAAAAAACTAAAACAAAATTGTGTGCACATATTGCAGCGATGAACTGTCTTTCCACAACAGTATTGTTGTGTGTAATTTCAAGATCCCTTGAGCCAACATCTTGCTTCTTGTGACATGACAGAAGATGATATACACTTGCTGTTGTTTTAATGATTTGTAATGACTGTGCTATGAGCCTATAGGTACGATACTTTATTCAAGTTGCATGTGTATCTTTGTGAGAAAGGATCTGTTATAAAATGATCAGACCTGTTTCTTTCTCTCGTGGATTGCATCACTTGCTATTAGCAATGTGTCTAACTCTAAATGATCAAATAAAACTCAGATGAAAGATTTATATTTGAAATAGAACATTTGTTATTTTAATAATCACAAAAAACATACTCACAAAAATAAACAATTTAACCTCTTAAAAACCCTGAGGTTAAATAAATAACTATTTACAGAGACGAGATAAAAGATTCATATTTGAAACAGAACATTTGTTATTTAAATAATTACAAATAAACACACACTCACACACAAATGAACAAGTTAGGCGTATTCCAGCAGGTCCTGTCACAAGCCGAGGATGGTGCTGACAGCCTGGTTACTCTGCCAGGCTGTCCACATGGTCCTTTCCTGGCACGCTGTGCTCATCCACTACCTGAAAAATAATACCAATGCCAGGATACCACATTCAGGTTGTGTGTGGATATGCTCAGATCTGACTTCAGAATAACATTCTACACATGACAAAGATATACAATCATCAATAATTAACTGAATACAAAATGAAGCAGAATTATAACCTGCAGGAAATGACATGCCCACAATTAATATAGAATATCTCCACAACCATAAGGGCCATTGTAATAATCTTGGTATCAGATGAAAGCTAACACCTGTGGGGTGTCAGAATCAAAATAGATGTTACTGTGTAGTAGCAAATAGAGCAAGGACTTTGTATGTAATCAGTATTCCAATGTATGATTAGTACTTGTCCCAAGTTAGATGCTAGTATGTGAGCCAGTGACACTTTGGAGAGGTGTTAGTACAGGTATGTCCAGACGGACCACCAAATTGTGCCATTTGGAGAACTTTTGGCACCACCAGTGCCATTTGACCTTTCTCATGTACCAAACTGTAAAACTAATTATATTTCACCGACAGATCACTATAGGTATACATTCCATCCAAATTAAACTGTTTTCTCACTTGTTTTGAAAAGTAAACCATTCAACATCTATACGTTTTACCGCTCAAAGAAAATCATACAAAGAAAATGAAGTTTGACTCAGATTTATTGTCAAACTGAGAATATACAGAATTACAATGAAAGCAAACAGAAAATATAATCAAACACACAATAAAACCAAACCTTGAAATTGCTGAAATAACAGGTAAAAACAAATCAGAAGTATATACAATGTCTGCCACTCAGTCATTTGCACCTGCATTTGCACTTTCTTCACCACAAGAATGTTTCCTGGATAGGATTTCACTATGAGGACAATAGTGAAATAAGATTCATTTTTATCTAATCATGAAAATAGGTTGAACCATCCTGTAAAAAAACTATGATGTCTGTGACCACTAAACAGTCTGATACTCCAATCCTACTCCGACACTTAACTCCTAACACTGAGGACCATGTGTTGGTTATTACAATTCTTCTAATGAGGTCAAATACAGAATCCATTGGAGGATACAACCTTCCAGTTCTGTGACCAAAGACCACAAGTTACTATAAATACATGGATGAATCTATCTTCTTTTTAACTATTATAATAATAATAATATATGCAAACACTTTTATCCAAAGCAACTTACATTGCAGTGAGTGCATACATGTTTCAGTATATATGGTCCCAGCAGGGATATATGGTACTACACAAGGGGTAATGGAACTCTGTCAGTGTGCGTACCATGATGCTCTCAGGTTGCAGGACTTACTGAAACTGTTCTGACTCTAGGAGCAGTGGTACTCTCTCCTGTGTGTATTCTCTGTTGTACCTTTGGGGGATGTTTGTAACTCTCCTCACACTCCCCACAAATGTATGTATTCTCTCGTGGGTCTTTAGCGCTCTTGGCGTAGTAAAACTCTTCCCACACTGGGAGCAGTGGTATGGCCTCTCTCCTGTGTGTATTATCTGATGGATCTTAAGCTTTCCTGCCTCATTAAATCTCTTCTCACACTGGCCTCTCTCCTGTGTGAATTCTCTGATGTACCTTAAGGTTTTCTAGTCTACTGAAACTCTTCCCACACTGGGAGCAGTGGTACGGTCTCTCTCCTGTATGTATTCTCTCATGGGTCTTAAGGTGTTGTAGTCTACTGAAACTCTTCCCACACTGGGAGCAGTGGTACGGTCTCTCTCCTGTGTGTATTCTCTTATGGGTCTCTAGCGCTCCTGGAGTAGTAAAACACTTCTCACACTGGGAGCAGTGGTATGGCCTCTCTCCTGTGTGTATTCTCTGATGGACTTTTAAGTGTGCTGCCTGAGTAAATCTCTTCCCACACTGGGAGCAGTCGTATGGCCTCTCTCCTGTGTGTATTCTCTGATGTGTCTTTAGGTCTCCTAGTTGAGAGAAACTCTTCCCACACTGGGAGCAGTGGTATGGCTTCTCTCCTGTGTGTATTCTCTGATGGGTCTTTAGCGCTCCTGCCTCAGTAAATCTCTTCCCACACTGGGAGCAGTTGTATGGCCTCTCTCCTGTGTGTATTCTCTGATGTGTCTTTAGGCCTCCTAGTTGACTGAAACTCTTCCCACACTCGGTGCAGTTGTGTGTCTTCTCTCCTGTGTGTTTCCTCTGATGTTGCTTTAGGGTGTTATGGGAAGCTAAACTCTTCCCACACTGACGGTCAGGGTAAGTATGTTCTCCTCTGTGAGCCTGTGGTTGTTTGTGGTTTCCTGACATGGTGGAGCTGGGCTCGCTGTCTGAGCCTGGGTTGGAGCTCTCTCCTGTAAGAGTAGGAACATATACAGGATTAGAAACAATTCATTCAACCTTAATTCATACAGGGGAAAACATACTGAGAACAAGGCCTCTTTTGCAGTTGCCCCCTGTCCACAATATCTATACCATTACAAAACAACACATAAGAAATACATTTGAATAGAGACATCAATACATCACTTAAAACCACAACCTTCTTAAACTCAGACATGCAATTGATACCATTCCTGTGAGTAGTGCAGATTGGGAAAGAGGTTTTTCAGAAATTAATAATGTTGTCACACCTTTGCGCACACAACTGAGAATTGAAAACACCTCAGCTCTTATTTTTATTTAACTAGTTGGACCTCCTCTTGAGTGTTGGAACCCCATGAAATATGTAAAGAAGAAGATCTAGAAGATCTGCTAGTCGTAAACTTGTTTATATTTGTGTGTGTGTAGATGGGCAAATGTATATGTATATATGCATGCAGACATGTTTGAGAGGGAGGGGTGGGTGTAGGGGATGGAGAAAAACAGAAAATATTCATGCCTTTTTCAATGTATCAATCTTCTATACTGGACTAAAAAATAGTTAAAAAAGAAGAAAAAAAGAAGATCTGCTAGTCACTTGGCATGCATGCAGAGAGGACAGGCTTCAACATACCAGCCCATCTGGGATCTTCTGAACTAAGATTGTATATAAATAACTAGCTAACTTACTGTGTAAGAGATACGAGATAACCAAGATTAGAGACTGTCAGTGTACGTTATTGGCCTGCTGTATTACGGAAACTCAATGAAAAAGAAATAAAATGGATTGAAATTTAAAATTGCATTATGGACATTTTAATTTCAAGATCATTTATGGTTTGATTTGTGAGGCAGTATTGAGCCCCACCATCACTCCCGCACCTTTACCCACCTCTAACACAGAGCCCCCCCACTTAATAAATCCCACTTTAACCCCTGCGTAATGGTAATAATATATAAGGACCCATCCCGTATGCACAATTAACACCATAGAGCAATGTACAATAAATACATTATAATAGTAGTCAAGTTCATGAACGTACCATCCAACTCACTATCTGTCTCCAGTAAATCCTCTCCTCCCTCCTCTTCTTTCATCATCACATCAGATAACCTCTGAACAAGTAGGTAATGGTAATAATAAATAAGGACCCATCCCTAATACACAATTAACACCATAGACCAATAATGTACATTACATACAATTATAATATTAGCCAAGTTCATGAACTTACCATCCGTTCCTTCCTCTCCTCCATTTTCTTCTTTCACAATCACATCTTTCTCCTCCACTTCCTCCTCTTCTTTCATTATCACATCTTTCTCCTCCACTTCCTCTTCTATTTCTTCTTTCACCATCATAGCTTTTTCCTCCTCTTCCTCTCTTCCAGCCACCATCATTTCTTCTTCTTCCTCTTTCACTAACACATTATGTTCCAGTGTTTGACTGCAGTCCTCCAACTTCACTGCCACCATCTCTGGACCCTGCTGTGAACCCAGGGACTCTGTGGACTTGGCTTCAGACATGGTAGCTGGGCTGTGAGATGGATCTGTGTAATGTAAACAAAGGAAGAGCAACACATAGTGGAGAGTTAATTTCACAAACATTCAGATTACCAAACACCTAACAAAGAATATGCACTACTATGAATTGTTATTGTAAAGCATGGGTCACCAACAGGCGGTCCGCGGGCCGAATGCGGCCCACCAAAGCTTCCCATCGGGCCCGTGTAATATTTATGGTTTTTAAAATATTAATGAATTCAGAAAATGTGAGGAGGGAAATACCGTTTAGAACATATAGGGCGCGTTCGTAAATTCGTCGGAGCGCACACTGGATTCAACGTCATCATGGAACCAAGTAATTTGATTGGACTAGAGGCAGTCACGTGGACGCTCTGATTCTCTCAGAGCGAATTTACTCATTCACAAAGCTTCAACCTTGCATCTAAATAGCAGTAGCAAAGCTGAAACTAATTCCCGTCTTTTAAATGGAATTCGGCAGACGTAGCGCCTATTCGCATGCAAGAATGGGGACACACTCATAGCTCTCATTTAACATTTCGTTTTTGGTTTTTTTCACATACTCATTTAACATTTCGTGTTTTTTTTTCTTCACATGCTCTTGTTTAACATTTCGTGTTATAGGCTCTTTTTTCACATGCACATTATAGTGACTTAAATAACAAATAACTTCTCAGTCAAAACATGAATGAGGTAAATGGCTTGTTATGATTGTAGAACCCAGACAGCCCGGAGAGATGCACTAGTTGCCCTCTCGTTCAGATAACGTTCTGCTAATAATTCCACTGGCATGTCCATATCCAGCTTTTAAGTTGCTTTTAGGTCTATTTTTCTGTGACGGGTCTCAGGGTATGACTTCTCAGGGTATGATTCTCTGAAAGCTGCATGCCTTGTATAATTGTAACAGCGAAGATTGTATTGTTTTTCAATAGCTTCAGTGCAGATGAGGCATATTGGTAAATGGACTGACCTATTCCAAAGCGCTTTACAATGGCCTCTAATTCACCCATTCACACACCACTGGCAGCAAGCTACCATGAGAGGCGCGAGCCCGCTCATTGGGAGCAATTTGGGGTACAGTGACTTGCCCAAGAACAGTTTGACATGTGGTCTGTCAAAATACTTTTGAATGCATGCAGGATTCTGCCACAGTACAGGATAGTATACAGGATTGCTTTGCTGCATTGAGAATCTCCCTTCAAGAAGCATTTCCATGCAATGCCGTTATAGATCCAGCAGGGGGCGACTGGCAGTAGACAGCATATGCAAAGTAGTATTATAAAGAAATGAAGAAGAAGCCTTGACAAACACTCTAGCCAAGGTTAAGATACAATTATGGTGGGTATTGAGGTGGTCAGTATAGGATATCTTGACAGTTATAATAGATCATTTAAACACTACAAATTGAAAAGTTAGGTTGACAGAGTTGGAGTTGTGCATACAGGCCTAACGTTAGTGTATATGTGTGGTGGCCTGGGAAAACCCGTCGGATGTCGCTGGCGTTCGTTCGTGGCAAAGAGCAAATATAGATGGAAATCGCGATTTTGGCGATTTTGATATTATGTGGTATTCTAGTACTTTTAAGAAACATTTTAAGAAAACAAAAGAGAAAGTACTTATTTTGATGTTTTTGTGGCGGGTAGTTTGCTAGCGAAACAACATCACGTTGAACGTGTCTCATTCTCAGTTAAGCAACGCACGCACACATGAGCGAAAGGAGAGACGATACTTCCACCTGTGTTATTGCCAGTTTACTGATGCTCACAATAAGCATAAAGTAATAAAATCTTAACTAGAAGACACACAAATGGATCTGTCCCTCGCATACCGACGAGGCGAGCAGACTACCACCGCATCACAAGCAGACAAACGAGACCGGCCGATCTGCATAGGCTCCTCCCCCGACCCGGAGGAGAAAGGGGAGGATTTCTCCCCTTTCACTTTTTTTGACATGCTACATTAAAATGCTCATAACTTTTTAAAATAAAGGGCTATCTCAGTCATTCAACCAGTTATGAATAGCTGAGAACTTCTAATTTATGGAAATATTAAAAAATGAAAATGTCAAAATGCCACCATGTGAAGGGTTTTCCCAGGCCACCACACATATGTTACTTTACTTGTTTAAATTCGTCCACCTGCTGCTACTCAGATAACTGTTGGGGAAGACTTTACTCTAACACCTTCAAATAATAACAATAAACACTCTCTAAGAAACCGGAGCTGCTGATCACAAGAGGCCCTTTATTACAGACCGGGGCCTGAGCGAGTTCACGATGCAACTCTCTAGGCACTCAGAAATATCATCTCTTATAGAATTCTCCTGGGGACCCCTCCCCAAATACTCATTTACATACCGTGGCCCCAACTTCCAGCTCAATATCCTGGGGCTGTTGCTGTGAAACCCTTTGATCAGTGATTAGGCTAACTCTTTCCCCCATATAGGCCTATTCCAAGCCTTTCTCATGATTACTCTGGGCATCATTAATAGCCTACCTCCTGGCTGGCTGTCTCCCTGAATAACAAATGGTACCATCTATTGCTAAATTCCTTCTCTGAATTCATGAGGGTTAGGGAGAGAAAACAAGCTCTTCACACAAATCCAACTTTAAAACGCGCAGAGTCGTCTAACTCGTGTTTTTATGACTTTCGGTTTTGATACCTATTCAACTTCAATGATTACACAACAACACTCAACTCTTCAACAACCGACACTACCACTCTCAACCAGTCAACCAACCCTCCACCCGGTCCACTGAACTACCCCAGACTCCTATCTATCTATCTATCTATCATACTATCTATCTATCTATCTATCTATCTACCTATTTAACTATCTGACTCTGTCTAACCTTCTATCTATCTGTAACATACAATCCATCTATCTATATATCAAACTCTGACTGTCTAACCATCTATCTTTCCAACATCATATCTATCTAACCTTTCAACTAAACAGACTAACTAGAAATGACATTCTGCGATATTTCATAGATAAATAAGGTCTAGATTGGAAACGAGGACACACTGTAACAGAAGTCAACAACTTTCAAAGCGACTCATCTATTCAGCCTTTGTAAATTCACCCTATTAAGTCTAGAATATCACTGTTCTTTACTCTGATATCCAGTCTATCCCATTTCGACCTCATTCAGAGCAGACATTGTGACTTTGCAACTGCAAACCAAGGCCTCACACGAGTTGCACAAAGGACAGACGAAAACGTTTTCTTGTGGAATGTTGATATGAAATCTAAATACTCATCAGAACATATGTTTGATCCGTGGTGTATTCCGGTAGAAACGATCAAACAGATACAACATCTCTTCTGATTAGTATGTTCACCTCATTTAAACTTTCCTCAAGAAACAACCACCATTACGAACAATGAAGCAATGCGATGCAGGACTTGCTGCTACGAACACGTTTTACTTACATTTCTGCGTTTTCACCAATGTGGACATACCGGCGCTGCTCCAAACGGCCCTGTCGGAAGTCTTAAAAAACAAGAAATCAAATAAATGTCCTCCAAGCTGGCGACCTCGACGGACTCACATCAGGAGTAGAATGAAGCATGTTATAAACACGTTGTCGTCTTTTGATGACGTCATCACCGGGTCCTTCCGGAGCTGTGTTCTGGAACTCCGCCCACTTAACTCGGGTACATTTCTTTAAAATAAAAGCTTGTTTAAGCATTTAGAAATACTACATTTGGATAAAGTAACGCAAATGATATGCAACTACATAATTCTTCTAATATCCTAATTATTGTGGTGAAAGACTGCTGCACTGCATAAGGGGACATATAATTGATTGTACACAAATAATCTTGCAAGGCTAAACATGATTACTACCACTGACTGTACTCAGCAACACTTCTAGAATATGGATCAAGTGAGTTTCAACCATGAGGGGTGACATACAGCTGTGTCTTGTCGTGTAATTTCTACTAATTAATCAATAATAAAGATACACGTGAGTTGCTAGGCTCACAAGAACTTACCACTAAGGTACACGATGTGATGAAACAAAGTCTCCTCAGTTTATTAAGAGCTCTTAGAGAAGCAAGATACAAAGCAAAGCTCTACCTCAGTTCTGAGGGGTTACTGAGGGGTACAAATACTAATAATACAACAATAAGGAAGACAATATATTATCACTTCTCATCAACACAAACACATTTCCATCAGTGGGGTGGAAGCTGTTTAATGTTTGCACTTTTATTTCGAAAAATTAGAATACATTTCAATGAAAATCAATGACACACTGGCTAGTCAACTAACACAGCTTGTTTTGTGAGCCTGCTATTAATGTAAAGTATATTTTAGTTAACTAGGTAGCAGTAGGGATTACTCACCAAACCCACTGCATTACAATATATTGGCTTGTCTAGCGAATTTATTCAGATGACTAACAGGGTCGATCACTCTCTATGCTTGGGAGTCAAATGAATTGCCTGACCCAGCTGAAACCACTTTACACTTTACAAGTGTTCTGGGTCCTTTGTGTTACAGATGAATGAGGCACCTAGCAGACATCCTGTCTGTGATCAAATCGACAAACCCCTTTTTTCCTTGCTATTACATTTGAATGTTTCAGTAGTTGGGTGTATAGTCATGTTTGATCTTATTTTAATGTATGTTTTATGAGTAGTGTGTTGTTGTCATTTTCATTATTGTGAGATGTTCCTTTCCAGTATTTTGTTGTGCCTTTTTAATAACATTCCACAGAAACCCAGCCAAATGGTCAATCAGCTCATGACAATTGGTATGGAGCTCATTACAGTGGTTATTGGGATGTAAATAGTGTCACCTCTGGCTGATGTCTCTGTGGAAAACACTGTTTATGAAATGAATACTTTTGTTGTGTTACTTGCCAGTGAGTGTCCCCATTTGATAAAAAGGTCTTTTGATATTTTAAGGTTAAAACCACACCCAGTGTTGGAATGGGATAAATTGGATTTGGGCTTCAACGTACACTTCAGTCCAAACTTCAACATGATGACTGAGCCAAAAAACTAAAACAAAATTGTGTGCACATATTGCAGCGATGAACTGTCTTTCCACAACAGTATTGTTTTGTGTAAATTCTAGATCCCTTGAGCCAACATCTTGCTTCTTGTGACATAACAGAAGATTATATACACTTGCTGTTGTTTTAATGATGTTTAATGACTGTGTTATGGGCCTATAGGTACGATACTTTATTCAAGTTGTTGTTTTAATGATGTTTAAAGACTGTGTTATGGGCCTATAGGTATGATACTCTATTCAAGTTGCATGTGTATCTTTGTGAGAAAGGATCTGTTATAAAATGATCAGACCTGTTTCTTTCTCTCGTGCATTGCGTCACTTGCTATTAGCAATGTGTCTAAATGATCAAATACAACTCAGATGAAAGATTTATATTTGAAATAGAACATTTGTTATTTTAATAATCACAAAAAACATACTCACACACAAATAAACAAGTTAACCGCTTAAAAACCCTGAGGTTAAATAAATAACTATTTACAGAGAGGAGATAAAAGATCCATATTTGAAATTGAACATTTGTTATTTAAATAATCACAAATAAACACACACTCACACACAAATAAACAAGTTAAGCGTATTCCAGCAGGGTTCCAGCAGGGTTCCTGTCACAAGCCGAGGATGGTGCTGACAGCCTGGTTACTCTGCCAGGCTGTCCACATGGTCCTTTACTGGCACGCTGTGCTCATCCACTACCTGAAAAATAATACCAATGCCAGGATACCACCTTCAGGTTTTGTGTGGATATGCTCAGATCTTGCTTCCTCTAACATTCTACACATGACAAAGATATACAATCATCAATAATTAACTGAATACAAAATGAAGCAGAATTATAACCTGCAGGAAATGACATGCCCACAATGAATATAGAATATCTCCACAACCATAAGGGCCATTGTAATAATCTTGGTATCAGATGAAAGCTAACACCTGTGGGATGTCAGAATCAAAATAGATGTTACTGTGTAGTAGCAAATAGAGCTAGGACTTTGTATGTAATCAGTATTCCAATGTATGTTTAGTACTTGTGTAGAGTTAGAAGCTAGTATGTGAGCCAGTGGAGAGGTTTTAGTACAGGTATGTCCAGACGGACCACCAAATTGTGCCATTTGGAGAACTTTTGGCACCACCAGTGCCATTTGACCTTTCTCATGTACCAGACTGTAAAACTAATTATATTTCACCGACAGATCACTATAGGTATACATTCCATCCAAATTCAACTGTTTTCTCACTTGTTTTGAAAAGTAAACCATTCACCTCTATACATTTTCTCACTCAAAGAAAATCATACAAAGAAAATGAAGTTTGACTCAGATTTATTGTCAAAGTGAGAATATACAGAATTAAAATTTTAATGTCTGTGATCAAATCGACAAACCCCTTTTTTCCTTGCTATTACATTTGAATGTTTCAGTAGTTGGGTGTATAGTCATGTTTGATCTTATTTTAATGTATGTTTTATGAGTAGTGTGTTGTTGTCATTTTCATTATTGTGAGATGTTCCTTTCCAGTATTTTGTTGTGCCTTTTTAATAACATTCCACAGAAACCCAGCCAAATGGTCAATCAGCTCATGACAATTGGTATGGAGCTCATTACAGTGGTTATTGGGATGTAAATAGTGTCACACCTCTGGCTGATGTCTCTGTGGAAAACACTGTTTATGAAATGAATACTTTTGTTGTGTTACTTGCCAGTGAGTGTCCCCATTTGATAAAAAGGTCTTTTGATATTTTAAGGTTAAAACCACACCCAGTGTTGGAATGGGATGAATTGGATTTGGGCTTCAACGTACACTTCAGTCCAAACTTCAACATGATGACTGAGCCAAAAAACTAAAACAAAATTGTGTGCACATATTGCAGCGATGAACTGTCTTTCCACAACAGTATTGTTTTGTGTAAATTCTAGATCCCTTGAGCCAACATCTTGCTTCTTGTGACATAACAGAAGATTATATACACTTGCTGTTGTTTTAATGATGTTTAATGACTGTGTTATGGGCCTATAGGTACGATACTTTATTCAAGTTGTTGTTTTAATGATGTTTAAAGACTGTGTTATGGGCCTATAGGTATGATACTCTATTCAAGTTGCATGTGTATCTTTGTGAGAAAGGATCTGTTATAAAATGATCAGACCTGTTTCTTTCTCTCGTGCATTGCGTCACTTGCTATTAGCAATGTGTCTAAATGATCAAATACAACTCAGATGAAAGATTTATATTTGAAATAGAACATTTGTTATTTTAATAATCACAAAAAACATACTCACACACAAATAAACAAGTTAACCGCTTAAAAACCCTGAGGTTAAATAAATAACTATTTACAGAGAGGAGATAAAAGATCCATATTTGAAATTGAACATTTGTTATTTAAATAATCACAAATAAACACACACTCACACACAAATAAACAAGTTAAGCGTATTCCAGCAGGGTTCCTGTCACAAGCCGAGGATGGTGCTGACAGCCTGGTTACTCTGCCAGGCTGTCCACATGGTCCTTTACTGGCACGCTGTGCTCATCCACTACCTGAAAAATAATACCAATGCCAGGATACCACCTTCAGGTTTTGTGTGGATATGCTCAGATCTTGCTTTTAAGGTTAAAACCACACCCAGTGTTGGAATGGGATAAATTGGATTTGGGCTTCAACGTACACTTCAGTCCAAACTTCAACATGATGACTGAGCCAAAAAACTAAAACAAAATTGTGTGCACATATTGCAGCGATGAACTGTCTTTCCACAACAGTATTGTTTTGTGTAAATTCTAGATCCCTTGAGCCAACATCTTGCTTCTTGTGACATAACAGAAGATTATATACACTTGCTGTTGTTTTAATGATGTTTAATGACTGTGTTATGGGCCTATAGGTACGATACTTTATTCAAGTTGTTGTTTTAATGATGTTTAAAGACTGTGTTATGGGCCTATAGGTATGATACTCTATTCAAGTTGCATGTGTATCTTTGTGAGAAAGGATCTGTTATAAAATGATCAGACCTGTTTCTTTCTCTCGTGCATTGCGTCACTTGCTATTAGCAATGTGTCTAAATGATCAAATACAACTCAGATGAAAGATTTATATTTGAAATAGAACATTTGTTATTTTAATAATCACAAAAAACATACTCACACACAAATAAACAAGTTAACCGCTTAAAAACCCTGAGGTTAAATAAATAACTATTTACAGAGAGGAGATAAAAGATCCATATTTGAAATTGAACATTTGTTATTTAAATAATCACAAATAAACACACACTCACACACAAATAAACAAGTTAAGCGTATTCCAGCAGGGTTCCAGCAGGGTTCCTGTCACAAGCCGAGGATGGTGCTGACAGCCTGGTTACTCTGCCAGGCTGTCCACATGGTCCTTTACTGGCACGCTGTGCTCATCCAC
Source organism: Nansenia antarctica (assembly GCF_963989245.1). NCBI lineage: Eukaryota > Metazoa > Chordata > Actinopteri > Argentiniformes > Microstomatidae > Nansenia > Nansenia antarctica. The sequence continues at coordinate 10,988,963 of NC_137686.1, read as the reverse complement.
TACCTGAAAAATAATACCAATGCCAGGATACCACCTTCAGGTTTTGTGTGGATATGCTCAGATCTTGCTTCCTCTAACATTCTACACATGACAAAGATATACAATCATCAATAATTAACTGAATACAAAATGAAGCAGAATTATAACCTGCAGGAAATGACATGCCCACAATGAATATAGAATATCTCCACAACCATAAGGGCCATTGTAATAATCTTGGTATCAGATGAAAGCTAACACCTGTGGGATGTCAGAATCAAAATAGATGTTACTGTGTAGTAGCAAATAGAGCTAGGACTTTGTATGTAATCAGTATTCCAATGTATGTTTAGTACTTGTGTAGAGTTAGAAGCTAGTATGTGAGCCAGTGGAGAGGTTTTAGTACAGGTATGTCCAGACGGACCACCAAATTGTGCCATTTGGAGAACTTTTGGCACCACCAGTGCCATTTGACCTTTCTCATGTACCAGACTGTAAAACTAATTATATTTCACCGACAGATCACTATAGGTATACATTCCATCCAAATTCAACTGTTTTCTCACTTGTTTTGAAAAGTAAACCATTCACCTCTATACATTTTCTCACTCAAAGAAAATCATACAAAGAAAATGAAGTTTGACTCAGATTTATTGTCAAAGTGAGAATATACAGAATTAAAATTTTAATGTCTGTGATCAAATCGACAAACCCCTTTTTTCCTTGCTATTACATTTGAATGTTTCAGTAGTTGGGTGTATAGTCATGTTTGATCTTATTTTAATGTATGTTTTATGAGTAGTGTGTTGTTGTCATTTTCATTATTGTGAGATGTTCCTTTCCAGTATTTTGTTGTGCCTTTTTAATAACATTCCACAGAAACCCAGCCAAATGGTCAATCAGCTCATGACAATTGGTATGGAGCTCATTACAGTGGTTATTGGGATGTAAATAGTGTCACACCTCTGGCTGATGTCTCTGTGGAAAACACTGTTTATGAAATGAATACTTTTGTTGTGTTACTTGCCAGTGAGTGTCCCCATTTGATAAAAAGGTCTTTTGATATTTTAAGGTTAAAACCACACCCAGTGTTGGAATGGGATGAATTGGATTTGGGCTTCAACGTACACTTCAGTCCAAACTTCAACATGATGACTGAGCCAAAAAACTAAAACAAAATTGTGTGCACATATTGCAGCGATGAACTGTCTTTCCACAACAGTATTGTTTTGTGTAAATTCTAGATCCCTTGAGCCAACATCTTGCTTCTTGTGACATAACAGAAGATTATATACACTTGCTGTTGTTTTAATGATGTTTAATGACTGTGTTATGGGCCTATAGGTACGATACTTTATTCAAGTTGTTGTTTTAATGATGTTTAAAGACTGTGTTATGGGCCTATAGGTATGATACTCTATTCAAGTTGCATGTGTATCTTTGTGAGAAAGGATCTGTTATAAAATGATCAGACCTGTTTCTTTCTCTCGTGCATTGCGTCACTTGCTATTAGCAATGTGTCTAAATGATCAAATACAACTCAGATGAAAGATTTATATTTGAAATAGAACATTTGTTATTTTAATAATCACAAAAAACATACTCACACACAAATAAACAAGTTAACCGCTTAAAAACCCTGAGGTTAAATAAATAACTATTTACAGAGAGGAGATAAAAGATCCATATTTGAAATTGAACATTTGTTATTTAAATAATCACAAATAAACACACACTCACACACAAATAAACAAGTTAAGCGTATTCCAGCAGGGTTCCTGTCACAAGCCGAGGATGGTGCTGACAGCCTGGTTACTCTGCCAGGCTGTCCACATGGTCCTTTACTGGCACGCTGTGCTCATCCACTACCTGAAAAATAATACCAATGCCAGGATACCACCTTCAGGTTTTGTGTGGATATGCTCAGATCTTGCTTTTAAGGTTAAAACCACACCCAGTGTTGGAATGGGATAAATTGGATTTGGGCTTCAACGTACACTTCAGTCCAAACTTCAACATGATGACTGAGCCAAAAAACTAAAACAAAATTGTGTGCACATATTGCAGCGATGAACTGTCTTTCCACAACAGTATTGTTTTGTGTAAATTCTAGATCCCTTGAGCCAACATCTTGCTTCTTGTGACATAACAGAAGATTATATACACTTGCTGTTGTTTTAATGATGTTTAATGACTGTGTTATGGGCCTATAGGTACGATACTTTATTCAAGTTGTTGTTTTAATGATGTTTAAAGACTGTGTTATGGGCCTATAGGTATGATACTCTATTCAAGTTGCATGTGTATCTTTGTGAGAAAGGATCTGTTATAAAATGATCAGACCTGTTTCTTTCTCTCGTGCATTGCGTCACTTGCTATTAGCAATGTGTCTAAATGATCAAATACAACTCAGATGAAAGATTTATATTTGAAATAGAACATTTGTTATTTTAATAATCACAAAAAACATACTCACACACAAATAAACAAGTTAACCGCTTAAAAACCCTGAGGTTAAATAAATAACTATTTACAGAGAGGAGATAAAAGATCCATATTTGAAATTGAACATTTGTTATTTAAATAATCACAAATAAACACACACTCACACACAAATAAACAAGTTAAGCGTATTCCAGCAGGGTTCCAGCAGGGTTCCTGTCACAAGCCGAGGATGGTGCTGACAGCCTGGTTACTCTGCCAGGCTGTCCACATGGTCCTTTACTGGCACGCTGTGCTCATCCACTACCTGAAAAATAATACCAATGCCAGGATACCACCTTCAGGTTTTGTGTGGATATGCTCAGATCTTGCTTCCTCTAACATTCTACACATGACAAAGATATACAATCATCAATAATTAACTGAATACAAAATGAAGCAGAATTATAACCTGCAGGAAATGACATGCCCACAATGAATATAGAATATCTCCACAACCATAAGGGCCATTGTAATAATCTTGGTATCAGATGAAAGCTAACACCTGTGGGATGTCAGAATCAAAATAGATGTTACTGTGTAGTAGCAAATAGAGCTAGGACTTTGTATGTAATCAGTATTCCAATGTATGTTTAGTACTTGTGTAGAGTTAGAAGCTAGTATGTGAGCCAGTGGAGAGGTTTTAGTACAGGTATGTCCAGACGGACCACCAAATTGTGCCATTTGGAGAACTTTTGGCACCACCAGTGCCATTTGACCTTTCTCATGTACCAGACTGTAAAACTAATTATATTTCACCGACAGATCACTATAGGTATACATTCCATCCAAATTCAACTGTTTTCTCACTTGTTTTGAAAAGTAAACCATTCACCTCTATACATTTTCTCACTCAAAGAAAATCATACAAAGAAAATGAAGTTTGACTCAGATTTATTGTCAAAGTGAGAATATACAGAATTACAATGAAAGCAAACTTTGAAATATGAAACAGAAAATATAATCAAACATACAAAAAAAAAAAAACTTGACATTTCAGAAATAACAGGTAAAAACACATCAGAAGTATATACAATGTCTGCCACTCAGTCATTTGCACCTGCATTTGCACTTTCTTCACCACAAGAATGTTTCCTGGATAGGATTTCACTATGAGGTGAATAGTGAAATAAGATACATTTTTATCTAATCATGAAACTAGGTTGAACTATCCCGTTAAAAACCATGATATCTGTGACCCCTAAACAGTCTGATACTCCAACCCTACTCCTACACTTAAGAGCAGGAATTCTGGTCTTGATCGGGGATGTTGACGGTACCACTGTAAGTTGTTGACATTGCCTTCATAGTTACAGGAGAGAGTGACGTCTGATCCTTGGAGGACATTCACCTCAGTTCTCACCGGCTGTATTGAATCCTCAAGACTATGATCTGCAACACATTCATATGGTCATTATGTTGTAAAGTTATTCCTGATGATGTTTTAATGGTAAACTGACAATCTGGATTTGATGCACCTCATGAGAAGATTTTGATGTAGAATTGTATGTGAATTATTAGTTATCTGATTGAAAACTACTTATACAATAATTCAATTGTAATGTTATCTTACTTCTAACAACATGAATATTTAAAAACTTACCAAGAAATGTTGAGAGGAGCAAAAACAATATGAGCAACATCCTGACGAAGCTTGGAAACAGACTGACAGCTAGAGACAGTGAGAGCTGAGTAGACAGTCCAACCACACGCACGCATGCACACACGCACACACACACACACACACACACACACACACACACACACACACACACACACTATTGTAACTGTGTTTGCATACAAGCTTGATTTACTTTTGAAGTTACAGCACTGTATCTGCCTTGATTGATATTTCGCTGTTGATAAGGATCAAGATCATTCTGAACAGCAAGCCTGCATCTAAATGTATGTGTGTCAACTGGCATGTTTTGGTACAGTGTCTCTGGGTTTCCTGTCACTGTGGGCCTCAGAGCGCAGTAGTAGAGAGCAGAGTCTGTCACTTCAGCAGAGGAGATCTCCAGATACAGTTGGGTCTTCTCTGTGTTCAGTTTACCAGAGAGGCGAGGGTCCAGAGACTCAGCAGTCCCTCCGGTCCCAGTGGAGCCTACAAGGAGAAGGAGGTACTGGGGAGCAGATCCTGGGTTCTGCTTGTACCATAGTAGAGAGAACGCTGAGGAGTAGTTGCAGGACAGAGTAACTTTGCTGCCTTCTTCTCCATGTACTTCATGTTGGTTTGACTGGATAGTTTGCCCAGAACTGACACCTGGAAACATGAGGAAGTGAACATCGAGGTATTACTTTTTTCCAAACATGAAGTATTTTATCATTAATATAACTACTAAGTAATTTGAACAGATAATACTACAAATGCAGTATTTTCCCAAAATAAATATGACTACTATAATAGCTTGAAGCAGTCAGCTACTTACCAAAAAGTGGTGAAAAAAAGACAATTGAACAGAAACACAACATTGTTGGGGTTGGACGTCAAACTGACAAAGAAGCGTTTTAATGCACCAAACTAAATTCCTCTGCAAGGTTTTCAATGGACCATGTCAGCCTGTCTTTCTGTTGAAGCTCCACCCCAAAGGACTTTAATGCAGTCAGGTTTTTGTACAGTGTCTCTGGGTTTCCTGTCACTGTGGGCTGCAGGGCGCAGTAGTAGAGAGCAGAGTCTGTCACTTCAGCAGAGGAGATCTCCAGATCCACACGGTTTCTCTCCTTATTCAGGTTAACAGATAGTCGAGGGTACGGAGGATCAGCTCTCACTACAGTCTCTTTATCTCCATATGCTGAGATGAGGAGGAGGAACTGAGGAGCAGATCTGGGATGTTGGTGATACCATAACAGACTACTTGATGCACTACTAGTTAGTGAGTAGTTGCAGGAGAGCTTGACATTGTCACCCTGGATCGCATGTTCTTCCAGACTGATGGAGAATATTTCATCTTCGTAACTGTCACCTGCAGAAAGTCAAGACTGTGTATTGAGTCATTTCTTGGAAAATCGTAATATGTTGTGTTTTGTTATGAATGTATAATGTTTTAAAAGTTGTTATTAAGAGGTTATTACATATCTATTCTGTTACTGTATTTCACTTACCTACGAATGTTAAAAGTCCAAAGACTATCCAACACAGCATGGTTGATGTTAAAGAGACAAGCTGACAATGAACAGAGAAGAACACTTCATGCCACTCTGGTTCTCTTCTTCTTCTTCTTCTTCTTCTTCTTCCATTCTAGCTCCTCCTCTCAATGCAGTTGTACATGACATCTCCTTTCAGAGAGGATCTTCTGAAGAGGAGGAACCACAGTCAGGGAAGAAGATGTGTTAGAAAGAATAAGCTTTGGTTTTCATGTCTCTGATTTTCAAGACCAATAAGAAACAATGAAGACAACCTCTCTCCAATCTACCCTTTGTTATGGAGTTTCAGATACATGTTTTCACATGTCTTTAATGTCCACTGAATTAATGTCAACACGTGAGAAAGATAACAGTAGTGATTGAGTTATTAACTGCCTCTATGTTTTTACAATGGAGTTAATGTGATAGTTTGACCTTATGTGAGGTCACATTGTGTAAAGTGTTGCCCCCATCACACTAAACATGCTGCCACTCGTTCACCCAACAGGTGTTACCACAACAATACTCTTATCTCCAGAGCCTCTGCAGCCGTGTAGCTGATACTGAACTGTGGTGAGAGAATTACCTGTAAACTGGTCTACAACAGGGCCTTTCTCAGCGTAGGGGTTTTTGTACAGCCTCTAGGAGACTTTGTATCAGTGTGCGGCCCTCAGGGCGCAGTAGTAGAGAGCGGCGTCTGTCAGAGTCACTGGTTTGATCACGAGGCTGATGGACTTTGGAGACGATTCAATCGTATATCGACTATCAGTGCTGTGTTCATCTTTGTTTGTTCCTGCACCTTTATACAGTAGAAACTCAGGCGCCTGGTTAGGATGTTGCCGGTACCAGAAAAGGTGGATGTTTTGGCTGCTTGAATCATAGGAGCACCTCAGTGTCGCAGAGCCTCCTTCTGTATGGGTGTATTCTTCCTTCTCAGGAGTCATTTCATCACCACATACTAAACCTGCAGTGGGAAAACTATTATGTCAATTATTAAAAACAATATATGTATATGATATATGTTTTTATATCAGCATGACTATCTATATTAATATTCTTGTTTGTATTTTCATTATTGTTTAGTAACAATATGAATAATCTCATGGTGATAATAAGGATATCAGGAGACTTGTTGTTGTTGTTGTTTACATGTGTTGTTTACCTGTAGTGATGATTAGAATCAGGACACTGAGGGGTTTCTCCATCTCCAGACAGACTGTTGCAGGCCTTCACTCTCCTCTAAAGTCTTCCTCTGTGTGTTACTGTGGGCTTTACAACCAGCTGGGACGTCACCACACCCACCAAGGAAACAGGAGGGGCAGGTTTACTGTTCTATAGCTGCAGTGTGTCTGTCTGTCTGTCTGTCTGTCTCACTATCTGTCTTGTCTTCCTGCCTGCCTTCCTGTCTGTCTGTCTGTCTGTCTCTCTGTCTGTCTGTCTTTTTGTCTGTCTGTCTGTCTGTCTAAAACTTGATGAAAGTCATTTAAGATCGGATACAGTGTCTGTGTGTGTGTGTGTGTGTGTGTGTGTGTGTGTGTGTGCACATCCATGTGTGCAGGATATATTCCAGGACCAGGTGCAACCACAGACTCTCTGATAACCTAAAGCCTCTACCAGAGTGCATCTGGTGTAATGTTGTGGTCTGGATATGACTTCTGACCTCATTAGATAATAACATCTTATCTCTGCTCAGCTTTTTGTACAGCCTCTTCCAGCTGTTGCATCGCTGGGTAGTCTGAGTCAGTACTCAGAGCACAGTAGTAGAGACCTGTGTCTGCCAGGGTCAGATGCTTTATGACAAGTTCAGTTGATATTGTGTGTGTTATGGATTCATATCGACTATCAGAGGCATGTCCAGTACTGCTCAATGATCCTGCACCTTTATACAGCAGATACTGAGGTGCCTGGTCAGGGTAATGCATAAACCAGTAAAACCTAATAGCATGCCTCTTAGATTTATAAGTGCAGCTCAGTTTCACAGATTCTCCCTCTTTTCCACAGACTTCAGGTGTAACAGGACACAGGGAATCTCCAGCCACCAGGGGGGTATTCCATCAACATCGCTAAAAGAAAATCCAGGTTTAGTCTGACAAGTCTCGCGAGAGTTCCTAAAAATATCCAGGCATATTCTGATAGGTCTCGCGAGAGTTATCAAAAATAAGCCAGGATTTTCCTTTAGCGACATTGATGGAATACCCCCCAGTTCTGTAAAAATACAGAAACAACATGATTGCAGTACAGTAACATAACATCACCTCCGTCCAAAGATAGAAGAAAATACGTTCAAAGCAAGTTATTTAAATGGTAATGATGATACTAGTTTACGATATTAAACTTTAAAACAGAAACATTGTTTAACTGAGGCAAGGAAAACGCACACACATAAAACACTTTGCACACACACACACACACACACACACACACACACACACACAGTGGATGAATGGATATAGCACTAGATCAACCTACACAGATCAACATATTACTGGACATACAAACAGCATTTCCACATGTAGTCTATGCAGACATAGAGGATGGTTGAATCACACTGGCACCTATGAACATAGTTGTTGTACAGGAGCTGTATATCCTGTAGTCACAGTGGGCCTCAGAGCACAGTAGTACACAGCAGAGTCAGACAGCTGCAGCCTCTGGATCCTCAGAGGAACTGACTTCAGAGTGGAAGTGATATTGAGATTGGCATCAAATCTCCCTTTGAATTTTTCTGCATTTTCCCCTTTTGACTCCAAATGTGAACCTCTTCAACATGAACCTGGGGTAGTCGTTAGCTTCTTGTTTGTACCAGAACAGAAAGGGGTTTGTATCTATAGTATCAAATTCACAGCCCAGTGAGGCTAGACCTCCCTCAGTAGCAGTCACATCTCCTGTTGGCTGGGTGACCGAGTCCTCTCCTCTGCACTCTGGAAAACAACCAACATATTTATTCATATTTGTGTCAGGAGGAAATGTATCAAGTAAAACATTATAGAGGGGACTGTGTTGATTTGTTAACTCTGATTGTGCTTATTGTTGTGCTTTCTTTAACCCTGCTTTTTTATCTGAACAAACTAAATGAAACTAAAGTAACAAACTAGAGGTGATAATACTGGTGGTGTCATACCAAGACAGAGAGCCAGAATCAGCAGGTTCCTCAGCCAGTGCTCCATGTCTGCTGTGAGGTGAGATGGAAGAGATCAGTTCCATCACATTTGAAACAAAGTTTTAACAGCATAATTCGGATTGACAATAATTTTATGAAAAAGCAAAGTCACTTACAAGAACACATTGCAGAGACAAACAGGAGTAAAGCAAGTAACATTGTGATACTAATGTACAGTTTAGAATGTTGGACAAACAAACTGACAGCTGGTGAATCTTTCACGTCTCCTGTCATAACATGTAGAGTATGAAAAGGACCATTCCTCTAGCTCCTCCCCCTTGACACAAAACCCTTCTGATGATGGCAGTGAAGTGTGTGTTGGTGTCAGGGTGATGCAGGTTAGGTTTTTGTACAGTGTTTCTGGGTTTCCTGTCACTGTGGGCGTCAGGGCGCAGTAGTAGAGAGCAGAGTCAGTCACTTCAGCAGAGGAGATCTCCAGAGAAACCTGAGTTTGGTCTCTATTTCGTCTGACAGTCATTCGACCTTCTTTCATCGATTCAGAAAACATAAGCAGGAGGAACTGTGGAGGTGATCCAGGGTTCTGGTGATACCAGAGGAGATTCTGTGCAGATGAGTAGTTACATGATAGTGTGATATTGCTGCCCTCCAGTCCATACACCTCCTCTCTGGTTGGCTCAATGGTCTGTCCATCACTACCACCTGCATTAAGATGAGGTATCAGACAGATAAACATGATTACTCTATCTTCAAAACACTATTAGAGCCATGAGATATACTGTAATAACATCCTAGAATGATAACATGTACTGCAAATCTTAGTAACTGACTTAAAATGATGTAACTGCAACATGAAATACTCACATGCAATTATCAAAAGCAGAATAAATGTATAGATTGGCATCATGACTATAACTGGAGATCAACATGAGAATGATAGTGACTATACTGAATACTCCAAACACACACCTCATGGTTTTGAATGAACTGTCTCCTGTGATTACTGTAACATCTTTAGCTCCACCCAGCTTTGACTTGAAAGATGAACACATGGATGTATGGTGTTGTTGAACAAACCATCCTCCTTATTCATCAGGAGGTATTGAAGTACGGCTGTCTGTCTCCCTCTACTGGATGTTGTGGAGAAGTGTATTTATTATTGTTATTATCTCCTGGAGGCATTTCAGGCTAACAGAGGCAGGCAGAGAGGCTGTCCTGCCCAAGTAATGGTGCAGTAGGGTAGGCCTCAGTGTTGTTTTTGGTGCAGGCTCTTCAACATCATTCATCCATTCAACATGAGGAAATGTATTTTATTTCATTATAATAGGTCATTTGTTTAAGCCAGAATCTAATTTGAATCCAAATGCGATGGTCACTTTTGGGAATCATTTATTGCCCATTTGCAGTTAATGAAATTATTAATGCAGTTAAGAAAGTTCCTACATTGAGGAGGAGACAGAGACAGTTTTCCTCTCATGAGACGTCAGTCAGGGAGGTTTCTGGGATGTCAGTCAGGGTTTCTGGGTTTCCTGAGTAACTTTGCTGCCTTCTTCTCTGTATACTTGGTTTGACTGGATAGTTTGTCCAGAACTGGCACCTGGAAATATGAGGAGGTGAACATTGAGTCATGACCTTTTTTCAAACAATCAAACATAGTTTCTTATAATTTTACATCTACTAATTAAATTGAATAGATACGACTCTAAATGTCAGTCTTTTCCCAAGAAATAAATAAGACTACTACAATACTGTGAAGCAGTACACTACTTATGCAAAAGTGCTGAAAAAAGATAATTGAACAGAACATCAAACTGACTAGTGACAACGTTTTAATGCATTTTCAATGGAACATATCAGTCTTTCTGTTGATGTGTCTCTCCAAAGGACTTTAACGCAGTCAGGTTTTTGTACAGTGTCTCTGGGTTTCCTGTCACTGTGGGCTGCAGGGCGCAGTAGTAGAGAGCAGAGTCTGTCACTTCAGCAGAGGAGATCTCCAGATACAGATGGTTCTTCTCATCATTCAGTCTCGTTGATATTCGTGGATTTGGATTTCGGTCATCTGCATGACTTGTGGTCCTTAACCCTGATATGGTTATGAGAAATTCGGGTGCTTTTCCTGCATCTTGACGATACCAGAAGAAGTAATCATTACTTGCAGCAGTTTTGGAGTAGTTGTAGGAGAGAGTAACATTGGTGTCTTCTAAACTAGACACTTCAGTCTGGACAGGAGTGAGGTCCTGAGAACTGACACCTGCATATTAAAACATATAGAAATATTCACTTATTCAGGGAGATTAATTTGAAATGGTTCACTCATCCATTTCATAAGTAAATGACTATGTATTTAATTTGGTTAAATTGCATGAGTATCATCACATGTTCATGACCTACCCATAACTATCACCAGGAACAACACAGAACACAGCAACACCATCTTAGATGAAACAGAGATGAAGGGACAGAGAGCACTGCTGTTTCTGGATGTTTCATCCTCTCTTATGTACTTCACTGCCTCTGTAGCCCCTCCCCTGCCACAAGCCCCTCCCCTTAGTGTCAGTAGGTGTGTTTCATGTACTGTAGGTTCATGTGAGGTTTTTGTACAGTGTCTCTGGGTTTCCTGTCACTGTGGGCCTCACAGCACAGTAGTAGAGAGCAGAGTCTGTCACATCAGCAGAGGAGATCTCTAGATCCAAGCGGTTTCCAGTAACTTTAGCAGACAATCTTGTGTTTGGATTCAGAGGATCTGCATGCCTTGAGTTAGTCCCTGATCCCAATATGTACACAATGAACTCTGGTGGTTTTCCTGCATCTTGTCGATACCAGAAAAAATAATCTGAACCTGTAGCAGTTTTGGAGTAGTTGTAGGAGAGAGTAACATTGGTATCTTCTACAGTAGACACTTCAGTCTGGACTGGAGTGAGGTCCTGAGAACTGACACCTGGACAGAAAATTATTTTACAACATTATTGATCATTCCATTTAATTTCATCTTTATTTAACTTAAACGATTCAAACATATGAGCAACACAATGAGTATCATGGTAAAACATTATATCACCTACCCATAACTATGTTCAGGAGCAGCAGAGAACACAACAACATCATCTTCCATGAAACAGAGACATATGATAACTGAACATTCCATCCTGGTGTTTATGATCTTCTCTGTTTAGCCCCTCCCCTGCCACAAGCCCCTCCCCTTAACATAGTCAGTGTCAGTAGGTGTGTTTCATGTGCTGTAGGTTCATTTGAGGTTTTTGTACAGTGTTTCTGGGTTTCCTGTCACTGTGGGCGCCACAGCACAGTAGTAGAGAGCAGAGTCTGTCACTTCGGCAGAGGAGATCTCCAGAGAAACATTCTTTTCGTTTTTCTGGATGTTAGCTGACAGGCGAGGGTATGGTGGAGTAGCGTTTTCTATAGAACCCTGTTCTGAGATGTACAGGAGGAACTCTGGTTTAGATCCTGGATATTGGCGGTACCACTGTACGTTGTAGATACTGCTGTCATCATATTTACAGGAGAGGTGGACATTTCTCCCCTCCACAGCATGCTCTTCTGGAGAGTTTGGCTTTATATCCAGGGGTGCACATAACTGGTGCGCCAGTGCTCATGCGTTGCCAAAATGCATGCTGCGCGGCAGATCAGCGGCATGAACGCGCTCTTGCGCACCAAAAGCTGGAAGCGCTGGGAGAGGAATTTACTTCCTCAAAATACAACTGCTGACTGCTGACTGCTGCATCACTGCAAGCCCCACTAAGTAACTATTTGCCGTCCCCTCAGCAATCCATCACAACAGTCGACCGACGACGACCACTGCGACTCCCCTCACGAAAACATTCGGAAAGTATCGTAACTCGTACTTTCATTCCGCGTATCGCGTATCGCACGGTTATCACGGTTATCACGGTTATCACGCCGCACGTGAAAATTCAGTCCCGAACGACTCGTCGCTAAAAGGAAAAACAACACCAAGGGACTTCACGTTTCTTTTCTCTGAAGCTTTCAAACGTTCAGACGTTTGTTTTACAGCTTCATTATCGCACCTAGACCCCTGACCCAGGGAATATGGTTGGGAATTCTATTAGAAGAAAAAAAAAAAAACTTTGTTGCACAATCAAAATAATGAGCTATTTAAAGTGATAGCCTACAACATCCTCTACCATGGTTGAAATTGAGGACAGTATTAACAGCAGTCAAGAGAGCAGTGATGATGATGATGATGATGATGATTAAGCTTGTAGCATAAATAAATGCTTAGGCTGTAACTTTTTGTTGAAAAGTTGATTTCAGTGTTTACAGAACAGAGCAGTGCTTAAAGAGATGTCAGTTGATTTCATTGTGTTTAAAGAACAGACATTCAGTTAGTGCTTAAAGAGATGTCAGTTGATTTCATTGTGTTTAAAGAACAGACATTCAGTTAGTGCTTAAAGAGATGTCAGTTGATTTCATTGTGTTTAAAGGAGTCTGACAGACTTTCATGCTTAAAGAGCAGTCATTTGATTTTGCATTTGTTTCTTTTGTTTTGCACACAATCATTTGTTCGTTCATCTTTATTTATGAACAAATGTCGTATTGCTAATATAAGTTATCCATGTATCCCTTTTTCATCCATCCTGTGGGACGGGTCGTGACTCGCGAGCTCGGGGAGCACCAAGCAGCATCCCTAGGTGCTCCTCTGAGCACTGGCCCCAAAAAGTTATGTGCACCCCTGTTTATATCCCCAAAACTGATTCCTGAAAAATGTTGGAATGGAAAATGTGTATTACATTGTGAATATATTGCATGTGTGTCATATCATATGTGACTGCTCCTGGTGTTTCTGGACACCTCTCGGAAATGAGAAAGACGTCAAATTCGTCTTTAAAGTTTTTTTTGTTTTTTTCAAATTTTCGTTTTTTTAGCTAACATTCAACTCGAAGATGTGAAGTACCCACTCGTTATTTTTCCGAACAGTTTTACGTTCATTAAATAAGTGTAATCTATAACACAATGACTTCGTTTCTTGTTGTTTGATGGGGATTCATTATCTTTGATGGGGATTTTCTGTGCTTAGTGATTTCCGGTGTAGCAACTTTCAAATACTCATGTCGTCTTCAATTTGTTTCTGATTTCAATGTATGATGCATCATTTGAAAGCTTACAATCTGTAGTTTAAGCACATGTAAAAAACAGAAAAATGATTTCGCCTACAGGTAGCCCTTTTCATTGGGCTGTGTCACATATGTAACATACTGTATATGCAACACTGTCACTGCAATATGAGATTAGATTCAAAGACAAAAACTCCAGATTAAATACAGTACATTCTAACTCACCTGAAAGAGCTGTAAAGAGGAGAAACGAGAGGAGCCACATCTTGGCAGACCTTTGAGCAGTGTGTAGAGACACTGTCCTGAACTGTGAAACATGAACCATCAAGTAAGTGGGGGTTTTATTGTGTGGAAAAGTAGGTTTGCTTTGTGGTAACTTCATCACATCAGGTCACATCTGGGCACCTGCCTCTCAGCTCATGACTGCCTCCTACTGGTGTATTCTGTACACCACACCTACTAGATGTATCTGGAATCTGGATGCTGCAGTTTGCAAGATTAGTGAGAGAAGAATATCACAGCCTTGGGTCCAAGGACGAAGCAAAACAATCAACACAGGATTCAAACTTTTATCTTAAGCAAGGCTTTATTTCAAAGCAGAAGAATAAATATGATTTTTGTTTACCCAGACTTTCTGCAATACACATATGTAAAGAATACTATAAATATAATACTAATACAATAAAATGTCATATTGAATTATAGAGAATGATAGATTTGCATCACCACACAATATCTCCACTGATGCTTTTTCCACGGTAGGGTCTCTTGTGAGGTTTTTGTACAGTGTCTCTGGGTTTCCTGTCACTGTGGGCCTCACAGCGCAGTAGTAGAGAGCAGAGTCTGTCACTTCAGCAGAGGAGATCTCCAGATCCACACGGTCTTTCTTGTCATTCAGTTTAATAGACAGTTGTGGAAACAGAGTTGTGTCTTTCGACACAAAGCTGCTGGTTTGCACGATTAAGAGCAGGAATTCTGGTCTTGATCTGGGATGTTGACGGTACCACTGTAAGTTGTTGACATTGCCTTCATAGTTACAGGAGAGAGTGACGTCTGATCCTTGGAGGACATTCACCTCAGTTCTCACCGGCTGTATTGAATCCTCAAGACTATGATCTGCAACACATTCATATGGTCATTATGTTGTAAAGTTATTCCTGATGTTTAAATGGTAAACTGACAATCTGGATTTGATGCACCTCATGAGAAGATTTTGATGTAGGGATTCTTAATAGGACTAGATGTTAAAATCCCTAAATAATTAGCACAACAATTGACTGAGTGGAGTTGGAGATGTCCTCTTGGGTGGAGTGGAATTTGGCAATGATCACGTGGTGCCACCAGTACGACACATCTTCAGTTGTGGTCCCCGACCTCATTGGGTGTTTCGGCCATTTATCACAAGACACCCTCTGCCGAGGTTGGCCCACCACAGGCTGATCAGGCCTGGGTGTGTGTCGCACGGTGGCACCACGTGGTCATTTGGGAGCCCATGTTGGGTCCCTACGTTTCAGCCACAGCCAGTGACTGCTCCGTTCTGCTGCAGTGGACAGTTCTTTAATTGCCTTCCGTTGGGCCTGTCCTCTGATCCCTACTGCCCTCAGGAGCCTTGTGGTGGAGCTGGCTACAAAGCCTCTGCAGCCCACCTCCACTGGCCACACCTTCATGTTCCAGCCCCGCCCCTCTGCTTCGACTGCTAAGTTGGCATACCGCAGCCTCTTCCGTTCGAATGCCTCATCGATGGCCTCCTCCCATGGGACCGTCAGTTCTACGATGAAGACACGCCGGCAGGACTTGGACCAGAGGACTAGGTCTGGGCGCAGGTTGGTCGCTGCAATTTCGGGTGGGAAGGTGAGCCTCTGGCTGAGGTCTACCCGCATTTCCCAATCCCGGGCTGCGTTCAGTGGGCTTGAGTCTGGAGGTGATGGCTTGGTCCGCTGTTTCTCCCCTTCCCGGATGAAGATTGTTTTCCGTGGAAAGGTAGTCTGGGCATTTAGAGGCATGGCGTTGGTGGTTACCCTCTTGTGCTCAAGTTCGGCAGCCAAGCACTTTAGCACTTGGTTGTGGCGCCAGGTGTATCTTCCTTGAGTTAGACTGGTCTTGCAACCCACCAAGATGTGTTTGAGGCTTGCTGGGGCTGCACACTGGAGACAGGCTGGGTCCTCTCCATACCAGAGATGTAGGTTGGTAGGAGAGGGCAGGACATCATATGTGGCTCTGATGATGAAACTTAGCCTATTAGACTCCATGCTCCACAGCTCGTTCCATGTGATTTTCCTCCTCTCCACGCTCTCCCACTTCATCCAGCGGCCTTGCTGGGCTTGGGAGACTGCCTTGGCGCACCTGGCTGCTTCCTCCTGGTGGCGCACCTCCTCAACCACCATCTTCCGCCGTTCGGTTGGAGTAGCCTTTTGCCATGTGGGTGTTGTTGTTTCCAAACCAAGGCCCCCTCTGCCATGTTGGACATGCCCCACTATATCCCGGTGTCTGAGGGCGGTCTTTGCCACCGCAACTGCTGCAGATGGCTTCCATTTCCTCCCCGTTGCTAGGATCGGAGCAGCACCTCTGACGAATGGATCCCGGGATTCTGTGAGAGTCATTTCCAGCCTTGATTTGGCACATTTGTACTCCTCCACCAGGCTTGAGATTGGTAGGGAGAGGGCTCCGTTGCCATACAGGCCTATGCTGCTAAGGCCTCTCGGCAGTCCAAGCCACTTCCTCACTTGTGCATTCACCAGTCTCTCCAGCCGGTTGGCATGGGATAGTGTGACCTCGTAGATGGAAATTGGCCACATGAGACGGGGCAGCAGCCCAAACTGAAAGCACCACAGCTTTTGTGAATTATTAGTTATCTGATCGAAAACTACTTATACAATAATTCAATTGTAATGTTATCTTACTTCTAACAACATGAATATTTAAGCACTTACCAAGAAATGTTGAGAGGAGCAAAAACATTATGAGCAACATCCTGACGAAGCTTGGAAACAGACTGACAGCTAGAGACAGTGAGAGCTGAGTAGACACTCCAACCACACGCATGCACGCACACACGCACACACACACACACCCACTATTGTAACTGTGTTTGCATACAAGCTTGATTTACTTTTGAAGTTACAGCACTGTATCTGCCTTGATTGATATTTCTCTGTTGATAAGGATCAAGATCATTCTGAACAGCAAGCCTGCATCTAAATGTATGAGTGTCAACTGGCATGTTTTTGTACGGTGTCTCTGGGTTTCCTGTCACTGTGGGCCTCAGAGCGCAGTAGTAGAGAGCAGAGTCTGTCACTTCAGCAGAGGAGATCTCCAGATCCACACGTTTCTGTTCTTTGTCATGTGTGATTGTGGGGAACATGGCGCGTTCTGGCCTGCAGAGGGAGCCAGACTGCCATTGGAGGGGAATGATGGGTTGATTACGGACAGGTGTCAGTGATCAGGCTCGTTATGATGGGCTGATTACGGACAGGTGTCAGTGATCAGACTCATTGTTCCACTGGTCTATTTAACCTGTGTGTGTTTGTTCCCTCGGGAGATGAGTAGGGCAGGAAGTACCTGCCGCACGGAGACACGGAGAGACCGAGAGAGAGAGAGCCGCGGCGAGCCAGCACGAGACCCCGAAAGGGGGTGAGGTGCAGGGAGCCGGACGGACGGAGCGGGTCCCGAAAGGGAGGACTAGCGGGGCGGGAGCGAGGGCTCAGCCAAGGAGCGGACTAGCGGGGCGGGAGCGAGGGCTCAGCCAAGGAACGGAATAGCGGGGCGAGAGCGAGGGCTCAGCCAAGGAGCGGACTAGCGGGGCGGGAGCGAGGGCTCAGCCAAGGAGCGGACTAGCGGGGCGGGAGCGAGGGCTCAGCCAAGGAGCGGAATAGCGGGGCGAGAGCGAGGGCTCAGCCAAGGAGCGGACTAGCGGGGCGGGAGCGAGGGCTCAGCCAAGGAGCGGACTAGCGGGTCCCGAAAGGGAGAGACAGCGGGAGTGGGGGAAAGACTGGCTCAGCACGTCAGTGACGGTGCTGAGCAGTGTTGGACTAAATAAAACTATTATTCTGCACCATTCCTCTGTGTCAACCTCCCTCTGTGCCTAGAAACTGCTACATCTGGCGCCCAACGTGGGGCACAGAGAGGGGGTCGGCACACACGCCCAGAGGACCATGGACTCATCGGTCCAGGTGGTGGCGCACCTGGCCCGGATGCTACAGGCGCAGGAGGTGATGGCGGCGGAGTTGATGCGGGGACAGGCGGAGCAGCGGGCCATGCTCCGCGAGCTACTGGACCGCACCGAGCCACCGGTTCGGGCCCAGAGGAGGGGGGTGCGGGACGCGCCGGAGGCCATTCTCGACCCCTCCCCCGACAACCACCTGCCTCCACCGCAGGTTCCAGCCCCGGGCCCAGCCCCGGGCCCGCGCCCTACCCCGACCCCGGCTCCGCGCCAACGGGCCGGCGGGGCGCGGCCTGGGGTACGGCCTAGGGTGGAGCCGCGGCGGGAGCCACCAACGCCAGCCCGGAGGACGGGGCGGGACACCGGGGGGAGGAACACACACGGGGGGCCAACCTCCACCCCACAGACGGCCCCACGAGCGGTAGAGGAGGGATGCTGGCGATGCGGACAGCCTGGCCACCTCCGCCGGGAATGCCCCGAGATGGAGGTGGGTCAGGTAATCCGCGTCGTCGGCAGTCCGACCCCTCCCTCGCGTCCAGGACAGGCGTTTTACATCCCAGTAAGGGTACAGCGTGAGACGCACCAGGCGCTGTTGGATTCTGGCGCCCAACAGACCATGATCCACCAGCGCCTGGTTCGACCCGGGGCATTGTTAGAGGCATCGCGGGTTGGGATACTGTGTGTGCATGGGGATTGTCACCAGTATCCGGTGGTCCCCATCGAAATTCGTTATGGGGGGAAAAAGTATAGTGTCAAGGCGGCGGTTAGTCCGAGCCTCATGCACCCCCTAATTTTGGGTTTAGATTGGGCTGGGTTTCCGCAGGTATTAGGGGAAACCACGGGGGTGCGTGCACGACCGACAGGGAAATGTGAGGTGTGCGCAGTGCTCTGCGCTGATGCGAGGGCGTCCGACGCTGCCGAGGAGCCGGAGGAGGCGGTGGGTCCGGCACCCGCAGATCCGCCGCCTGCGTTCCCTCCAGTAGCCGACTTCCCCCTCGAGCAGTCTCGCGACGCCACTCTACGCTCCGCCTATGACCAGGTGATCAGTATTGATGGTGTGCTGGTACGGCCAGACGCTGTGCGCGCCCACCCGTATTTCGTATTGATTAGGGACAGACTGTATAGAGTGAGTCGTGACACTCGCAGGGACGAGGAAACGACCCAGTTGTTGGTACCTAGGAGCCGCCGGAAAGCTATATTTCAGGCGGCGCATTATAACCCGATGGCAGGCCACCTAGGATACGACAAAACACTCAACCGGATAATGGCTCGATTTTATTGGCCGGGGATTCGGGCAGAGGTGCATCTGTGGTGTGCATCCTGCCGCGAGTGCCAATTAGTCAATCCCCCGGCCGTGCCCAGGGCACCGTTGTGCCCCCTTCCCCTGGTAGAGGCACCATTCGACCGGATTGGGATGGATATAATCGGGCCATTTGAACGTTGCTCACAGGGCTATCGGTTCGTGTTAGTCCTCATAGACTACGCGACTCGATACCCCGAGGCAATACCGCTTCGTACTATCTCTGCAAAGAGCGTAGCACAGGCGTTATTCCAGGTCATCTCCCGGGTGGGGATCCCGAAAGAGATCCTCACCGACCAAGGCACTAACTTTATGTCACGAACACTTAGGGAACTCTACGGGTTGTTAGACATTAAGGCGGTCCGAACGAGCGTGTACCACCCAGCTACCGACGGGCTGTGTGAGCGGTTCAATCGGACGCTTAAGTCAATGATCCGTAAGTTCATTCACGAAGATAGTCGTAATTGGCATAAGTGGTTAGACCCTCTGTTGTTCGCAGTGCGGGAAGTACCCCAGGCTTCCACGGGGTTTTCCCCCTTTGAGCTCCTATACGGGCGCAAGCCACGGGGCGTCCTAGACCTGATTAAGGAAAGCTGGGAGGAAGGGTCTAGTGACAGTAAGAACGAAATACAATACGTCCTGGACCTACGAGCAAAGCTCCACGCACTGGGGGTTATGTCACGGGAGCATTTGCTCGAGGCCCAGGAGCGGCAGAAACGGCTGTACGACAGAGGGACTAGACTACGCAATTTCGCACCGGGAGACAAAGTCCTCGTATTACTGCCCACGTCTAGCTCTAAATTACTCGCCAAGTGGCAAGGGCCGTTCGTGGTCACACGGCGAATTGGGGATGTAGACTACGAGGTAGTGCGGTCGGATAGAGGGGATTGCACGCAAATATACCACATCAACCTATTAAAAAAATGGAACGACGTGGTCCCTGTTTCCCTGGTGACGCTACTTCCCGAGCAGGATGAGTTCGGGCCGGAGGTCCCAAAAACGAGTACTAGCGCCCCGGCCTGCGTAGGCGACCATCTCTCGGCGAACCAGCGGGCGGACGTTGATCGGTTGCAACATAGGTTCGCAGATGTGTTCTCCCCTATACCCGGTCGTACTCGCCTCATAGAGCATCAGATAGTTACGCCACCGGGGGTTACGGTACGTACGCGGCCATACAGGCTGCCGGCTCACAGACGAGACGTGGTGAGCCGGGAATTAGACTCTATGCTAAAACTGGGCGTGGTCGAGGAGTCGCATAGCGACTGGTGCAGCCCCATCGTGCTGGTGACAAAGCGCGATGGGTCTGTACGGTTCTGTGTGGACTATAGACGGGTGAACGCGGTGTCTAAATTCGATGCCTACCCTATGCCCCGGGTCGACGAGCTCCTGGACCGGCTTGGCACGGCTAAATATTACACAACATTGGATTGCACGAAGGGGTACTGGCAGATACCATTATCGTCGGCAGCCCGGGAAAAAACGGCATTCTCTACCCCGCGGGGGTTATTCCAGTTCACCGCGCTTCCGTTCGGGTTGTTTGGGGCCCCGGCCACGTTTCAGCGGCTGATGGACCGTATTCTGCGGCCGCACTCTGCGTATGCTGCGGCGTACGTAGATGACATTGTCGTCTATGCGGACACCTGGCCGCAGCATATGCAGAGGGTGGCTGCGGTACTACAGTCGCTGAGGCAGGCGGGGCTGACGGCGAACCCGGCGAAGTGCGTGATCGGGCGGGGGGAGATCCGGTATCTGGGGTACATCCTGGGCGGTGGGGAGGTGCGACCGCAGGTGGACAAAACCACTGCGATCGCCGCCGCCCCGCGGCCCAGGACCCGGAAGGACGTGAGGCGGTTCCTGGGACTGGCCAGCTACTACCGGCAGTTTGTGCCGGGGTTCTCGGAGCTGGCCAGCCCCCTTACCGACCTCACCCGGAAGGGGGCCCCGGACCCGGTCCAATGGAGTGAGCGGTGCCAAGTGGCGTTCGATGGGATTAAGAACGCCCTCTGTGGGGAGACAGTCTTGTATGCTCCTAACTTTAACATTCCTTTTTCTCTGCAGACAGACGCGTCGGATAGAGGGCTGGGGGCGGTGCTGACCCAGCAGGTGGAGGGATTCGACCGTCCGGTGCTGTACCTGAGCCGAAAGCTGTCGGAGCGGGAGGGCAGGTACAGCACGGTGGAGAAGGAGTGTCTGGCCATTCGGTGGGCGGTCGGCGCCCTCCGGTACTACCTGCTGGGGCGCTCGTTCACCCTCTACTCCGACCATGCTCCCCTACAGTGGCTCCACCGCATGAAGGACACCAACGCGAGGATCACCCGGTGGTACCTCGCGTTGCAGCCCTTCAACTTCACGGTGGTTCACAGGCCGGGGACGCAGATGGTCGTGGCCGACTTCCTCTCCCGTGATGGGGGGGGGGAGTAGGCTATCGGCCGGTTGTATCCCCGGCCTCGAAACTGGCGGTGGGGATGTGTGGGGAACATGGCGCGTTCTGGCCTGCAGAGGGAGCCAGACTGCCATTGGAGGGGAATGATGGGTTGATTACGGACAGGTGTCAGTGATCAGGCTCGTTATGATGGGCTGATTACGGACAGGTGTCAGTGATCAGACTCATTGTTCCACTGGTCTATTTAACCTGTGTGTGTTTGTTCCCTCGGGAGATGAGTAGGGCAGGAAGTACCTGCCGCACGGAGACACGGAGAGACCGAGAGAGAGAGAGCCGCGGCGAGCCAGCACGAGACCCCGAAAGGGGGTGAGGTGCAGGGAGCCGGACGGACGGAGCGGGTCCCGAAAGGGAGGACTAGCGGGGCGGGAGCGAGGGCTCAGCCAAGGAGCGGACTAGCGGGGCGGGAGCGAGGGCTCAGCCAAGGAACGGAATAGCGGGGCGAGAGCGAGGGCTCAGCCAAGGAGCGGACTAGCGGGGCGGGAGCGAGGGCTCAGCCAAGGAGCGGACTAGCGGGGCGGGAGCGAGGGCTCAGCCAAGGAGCGGAATAGCGGGGCGAGAGCGAGGGCTCAGCCAAGGAGCGGACTAGCGGGGCGGGAGCGAGGGCTCAGCCAAGGAGCGGACTAGCGGGTCCCGAAAGGGAGAGACAGCGGGAGTGGGGGAAAGACTGGCTCAGCACGTCAGTGACGGTGCTGAGCAGTGTTGGACTAAATAAAACTATTATTCTGCACCATTCCTCTGTGTCAACCTCCCTCTGTGCCTAGAAACTGCTACAGTGATGTTCAGTCCTGGTATTGGGTTGGTTACCTGTCCTATGTACTCCATAATGAGGAACTGTGGTGCTGATCCAGGGTTCTGGCGGTACCATGACAGACTGTTAGCTGTGTCTGAGCTGGTGTACTTGCAGGAGATGTTAACACTACTACCCTCCATAGAATGCTCTACATCTCTGTGTGGGGTGATTGTATCTTCTCCAACACTTGGACCTGTGAAAGAGGAGAGGTATGACGCTGTTTAGTAAATACACATTATTTCTGTCTATTATTTATCTAGAAACCCAAACTGTATTACGCTCTGGTTGAGAGAGTCTGCTAAATGGCTAAAATGTAAACGAATGAAATGTTAATAACATGTTCCGGATGTGTATACACTCAGTATTTCTCCTCATGTTCAATTGACAAGGAGTGAATTCTTACCTACAAGAGAACAAAACAACATCACTGAATAGAGCAGCATCGTAGCTAAAGCACTGTGTCAGATAGAGAGACTAGAAGCTTTGCTGAACCAGAGTGATCTTCACTTGGAACATTCACTGAGGAATGGTGAATGTTAAAGGTGACTCTGTTCTGCTCACTGTCTGTTGGGACTGATGTTGAGCTCCTCCCCTTTAACACAATAATTGCGCGTCATCTCCCTGTCATCAGAACGATCACGCCCCTTTTTGGGTGAAAGAAGAGTAGAAGTTTGACAGGGACAGTGTCCATCAAAGAATGCAGCAGAATTAGCCAAGAAGGCTAGTTTTCATCCGTAGTCCCTGAACACCTGTCTCCCGTTGCTGCTGACTACCCTCCGCTGGCTAGACAGAACAGAGGACAGAACACACACACACACACACACACACACACACACACAGACACACAGACACACAGACACACAGACACACACACACACACACACAGACAGACACACACACACACACACACACACACACACAGCTAGAACCCAACACACTGCTCTGTGTAACAGTGTTTCTAAGTTGTTTAAAAGCAGTTCCCTCAGGTCCTCGTTGACCAACCACCGTGTGAGTAATGTTGTTAGACTGCAGGAGACGGAGGGAGGAGAGAGAAGGTCACCTAGCAGGCCTGAGTGCTCTCTCTCTCTCTCTCTCTCTCTCTCTCCCTTCTCTGTCCTCACTCTCTCTCTCTCTCTCTACTCTGTCCTCTCTCTCTCCCTACTCCCCCCCCTCTCTCTCTCTCTACTCTGTCCTCTCTCTCTCTCCCTACTCCCCCCTCTCTCTCTCTCTCTCCCTTCTCTGTCCTCACTCTCTCTCTCTCTCTCTCTCTACTCTGTCCTCTCTCTCTCTCCCTACTCCCCGCTCTCTCTCTCTCCCCCCCCCTCTCTCTCCCTCCTCTGTCCTCTATCTCTCTCTCCCTACGCTGTCCTCTCTCTCTTCCCCCCTCTCTCTCTCTCTCTCTCTCTCTTCCTACTCTGTCCTCTCTCTCTCTCCCTACTCTGTCCTCTCTCTCTCTCCCTACTCCCCCCTCTCTCTCTCTCCCCCCCTCTCTCTCCCTCCTCTGTCCTCTATCTCTCTCTCCCTACGCTGTCCTCTCTCTCTTCCCCCCTCTCTCTCTCTCTCTCTCTCTCTTCCTACTCTGTCCTCTCTCTCCCCCCCCCCCCCCTCTCTCTCTCTCTCTCTCTCTCTCTCTCTCTCTCTCTCTCTCTCACGTGTTGCTCTGCATTTGTCGCTCCCTGCAGAGGTTTAACCTTTAATCTTTTTCCACCTTAGTTTTTTTGCTGTCTGTTCCCTACACTGACTCACTGGCAGGCAGTATTTCCTCTGTGAAGGATAACGTGAGGCCGTATTTCCTCTGTGAAGGATAACGTGAGACAGTATCGGGAGACATGTAGTTCACAAACAGGCAAAACGCTACAGCTTCCATCTTCCATTGCAATACGATTTCTACAAGATATCATTCAAAGCCATGGCCCTAAAACAAACTCCAACTGTTTCCTTTTGCATTTTAACAGCCGAGTTTTAATTAAATGTAATTTATTGTGTTTACCTTGACAAGACAATGTCTCCAGGTGCCTGTGGGAGCGCACACTTCACACACTCCCTGGCGGTGCATAGCTGATCGCCGGGCCATAAAAGTGATCTAGTCGTTTTTGGCAAAACATTTTGGGCCGCTACCCACACCTTTAGCTGTGTAACTCATTCCACGAATGCATGATCCTTACAAGTTGTACCTCGGTGTAAAGGTGACTAATCAGGCTTTCCAACGATATAAAATACAATACCAATTGGTATTATTAAAGGGGAGCAAGAATCGACTGAAATAACGTTTCCAAACTTTTTTTGAGGGGTTTAGTAGTTTATTCACCAGGAGTCAGGAGGTAGAGCCGCCGTCTAATGATCGCAAGGTTGGCAGATCGGCGGTTCGAGTCCCCGGCTAGGCACATGTCGAAGCGTCCTTGGGCAAGACACTGAACCCCAAATTGCTCCCAGTGAGTGAGCGGGCCGGCGACCTTGCATGGTAGCTTGCCGCTGTTGGTGTGTGAATGTGTGTGTGAATGGGTGAATGAGAGGCGGTTGTAAAGCACTTTGGATAAAGGCGCTGTATAAGTGCAGTCCAGTTACCACTTAGGAGGCCTTGTTGTTGGTCTATCTAGTCCAACCAGGGTTTTTACTTTTATCGTCAAGGTCCAGTTTACCCTTTTCTAGACACAGCCGAGTCCATCAATTTAATTTCCTAATGAAATAATTAATTCATTTCGTAATCGTTTTTTTTCAATGCTAACATTTTATTTCATCGGTGAATCGGTATTGTTTCATAGTCCGGGTCTCCTTTTTTATGCGTTAGCCGCTTGGAACTCTGGGAAGTGGCCAATTTTCGGTACAGCCTCCTCAGCCCAGTGGGCCTCCAGCGCAGCGACCGCTTCATCCACCTGGTAGCGCAGCGCCTCAGGAGACGCCAGCAGGCGCAGCAGATCACGGTTGTCCATCTCCAGCAGCATGCCCGTGACCTTGGGGGCGATGCTGGGGTGCATGCTGAGGATGGATGGGAAGAGACGCTCACCTGGAGGGAGGAGGGAGTAAATATCAGTAACAGTAACTGTTGTAACGTTATAGGTTACCTGATCGATTGACAGTTAAAAGAGATTGATTAATATGTTACATGATTGATTGACAGTTAAAAGAGTTATTATTTATCGTTAAGGTAGTTAAAAAAAAAGAAGTACATTTCTGTTGTATTAGTTAAAGAATGGGTTTCAGAACTGCAGTTTCCAGAATGCCTTGCAGCAAGACGTCTCACAGAAGTTGACAGTTTGTTGTTTTTGAGAAATGCGAATTGTACCGTCCAGAATATGAAAGTGAATATCTAACAGCTTGTTTTATTGAATTGAAAGTGATCACAAGTGCATGTCAGCAGATTTGTATATAAAGAACCTTTCGCTTGATAACACCAGTCCTAGCCATCATTTCAGGAGGTAGAAATTCTACAGTAACTGTAACAGCTAATGGGTATCCATAGAAACAAACAAATAGACTCACCTATCATCTGCTTCTGGTCCTCATGGGGAACTGTAGCCAGTATGGAGGCAGTCAGTGTCTCCTGGTCCTGGTCCTGGACATGGACAGCAGGCTGCTGCACGGGGACTTGTAGCTGGGGAGCCGTGTGCTGCTGGCGGTCGTGTCCACCAGCTGTGGACTTGTTCTGGGGCACAGCGTGCAGCCGTGCCATAGCTGGATCACCATCTGCAACGGCAGGGTGCTTTCTCAAGGCCTGGGTAGATGAGAGGGGAAGATAAGCATAACCAAAGGGATATTTATGGCAAATGTTTGGATAGTGCTCTTGTCTCTATGTCAGGGGTCCCCACACCTTCTGAAACATCCCATTCAAGCACCTTTCAAGGACTTTCAAGACTCGATTCCCTCAAATTCAAGGACCCAACACGGCATAGTTTGAGACGGAGCTAGTTGACGAGCTGAGTAAAACATTTTTGAATATATATTATTTATTTTTTAGCGAGAGAGAGAGGGGAATTCAAGCACTTTCAATGGCCCATGTCTATTTTCAAAAAACTTTTAAGACCTTGATTTCTTTTTCTCAAACTCACAAACTTTCAAGGGTTTCAAAGACCCGTGGGAACCTTGCTATGCGCAGGCATGCTTCACTAAATAAACTGACCTATGTGCTGAGACGTCATCCTACGGGGCACCTGGGAAGGTGTGGCGGGGGTCATAGCATCGAAGGTCTGAGGCCCGGTAGCCCATGGAGACGTGGTGGTGTCGTCGGGCGTGTTCTGGAAGTGCTGAGGTTTCGCCTCAGGTTCGAGGGTAGCCAGGTGATGAGTGGGTCTCAGCTGAGCTGAGGAGTATTGGGCGGTTCCACAGTCCTGGGTCTGTGGAATGTGAGAAGCCATGAAGAGTCCAGGTGGGGGAGCAACCTGGTAGGGTAAGTTAGGTAGGAAGTCTGGGTCGGGAACGGCGCAGACGCTGGCCATCCTCTGTGGCATGTTCCGGTTGGTTCTGAGAGCCTGGCGCTCCTCCTTGCGCTGGGCCAGGGGCACGTACAGGGGCTTGGTGGCCACGATGCGGCCGTTCATCTCGGTCACGGCCTTGGTGGCCGCCTCGGGGGAGGAGAAGCACACGAAGCCGAATCCCTTGCTTCGTCCTTCCTCCGTCATCATCACCTTCGCGCTGGTGATGGTTCCGAAGCGGGAGAACTCTTTGTGCAGTTGGTCGTCGTCCAAGCGGTCGTGCAAGTTCTTCACGTACAGGTTGACACCCTGCTGGTAGAGAGAGAGCATGTTTAGTGAGATGTTTTTATACCTCAAATACATCAAGAATGTTTACAGAGACTATCAGCTTCTTTTTCTTATACACATAATAATGTTAGCTGTAGCTATCTCACCCAGTGACTAACACTGACAGATATTGACAGCTGTCAATCTAGAGGGGGAGTGGTTGTGTTACCGCCCATTAGCTGGCTGTGTGAAGGTGGGAAAAACAACCAACTCTTTAAACAGCTTTTTCTCTGGATTGTGATTGTATGACACATCATTCGAAAGCGTACAATCTGTAGTTTAAGCACATGTAAAAAAAATTAAATAATAATGACTTTGCCTACTGGTTGCTTTGACTACTTTTCACCAGCAGCTGTCACATTTTTTCCTTCATAAACACACACCTGGTATGTGGTCCTGTGGCCCTGGTTCAGTTGCTCAAACTGGCTCTTCAGGACAGCCTGGCGCTCTCCTCTCTTCTGGGCCCGGCCCACGTAGACCCGCCTCCCGTTTATCTCCTGGCCGTTCATCTCCTCGACGGCCCTCTTGGCGTTCTCGTGCCTCTCGAAGTTGACGAATCCAAAACCCACGGATCTACCAGCGGCATCAGTCATGACCCGGACGCTCAGGGCCGGTCCGAATCTCTCAAACCTCTCCTTCAGGCGTCGGTCGTCCATATCCTCCCCAAAGTTCTTGACGTACACGTTAGTGAACTCTCGCTCTTTGCGAGACTTCCAGTGTCCGACAAACACTTTTTGGTCGTTCAACAGCGTGCCGTCGAGTCTCTCGATAGCTCTCTCTGCAGCCTCCTGGGTGTTATACTGGACGAAGCCGAAGCGTTTAGAGAAGCCGTTCTCGTCAGATGCTACCTTGCAGGAAAGGATGTCCCCGAACTCGGAGAACGTGTCGTAGAGGTCCTTGCTGTCGAAAGCCTTCGCTAAATTCTTGATGAAGATGTTGCCGACTCCACTGTTCCTTCTAGAGGGGTCACGCTGACACCACATGATGCGCATGGGTCTCCCGTTGACGTCGTCGAAGTTCATGGTGTCCAAGGCGCGCTCGGCGTCAGCTCGCTGTTGGAAGTTGACGAAAGCGTACCCGAGAGACCGGCGTGTCCTCATGTCCCTGCACACTCTTATAGAGGTGATCGGTCCAGAAGGGCTGAATTTCTCAAATAGCATTCCTTCAGTGGTGTCCATGTGGAGATCTCCTACATACAAGGAGGCCGTCGGTTGAATAGGCGCACTAGGATTCATTGTCTGGTGACTTTCGGATAGCGAGAGTTGGAGAAAAACTGTGAGAAGAACGAATAACTAATCTATCTATCTAGCTCTTCACAGAGGAATGGCAGGTAAATCAACGGCATGTGTACTGCAGCTGGATTCTAGAACCCCAGCTGCATGTTCTACATTGTTATGTCATCACATTGTTAGACAAACATGTTTTTTATTGTGTCATGAACATGAAAGCTTTGGGATTAAATTGCATAATAAAATCATGTTTGTCTATTATAAAATTGTCTTACTATATTCTTATGAAAGATTAATGATAGCAAAACATGATTTTATTTCATGCAACCGATGTCCATGATTCATTGAGGTAGATGCAACACCTTTTTCAGTGGTATAATATTGTACATATAACTGATCCAATATTGATCTGATCTTTGATCAATATTGGATCAGTTAGTATGCACAATATTATACAACAGTACCCATACTACTAAATTCACATTTTGCCAAATTCTGAATGAATTGACCATTTCAAGGAATGTTTGGTTACTGGGCAACACCTGGCTGCTACTGAACTTCCTGTGAGTCAGCTGATACCGGGTTAGTACTTTGTTAGCTAACAGGAAGTTCGTCTGGATCCAGCATGGTATTGCCTAGTAACCGAACATACCTTGACATGGTCAATATAGTACATTACAGGTAGTTCTGTTCTGTTAGTTCTAATTGGAAAAGAGACATTACAACTGATATTACAGTACAACATCACTTATTTTTAAGAAAAAATTCTTTATTTGTCATGCATAAGTGCACTTGACTCAAACACATGTAATGGGCAACTGGAAACAGTTAAGTTTACTGAATGGTTTAAAACTTTACATAGTACAGTAGTACAATTACAAAAATGTTATTTGTGCAAAAAAATCAACAATGAACTGGTTAGGTTGGAGCTGCTGGCACAGTGTGGCAAAAGTATGTACACACTAACACTGGAAACAGTTAAGTTTACTGAATGGTTCACTAAATAAACAAAATCTCGATCCCCGTAACACCAGTAGAACTGACATGAACATTGTCTGTGCATTGGGACGGCTTAAACACTTTACATGAGATCGACAATTAACTGGTTAGGTTGGAGCTGCTGGCAGACACCTTCGTGTCTGAACGTTCAGGGAGGAGTACATTGAAAAATAATAATAATAATAATAATATAGAGGTTACTGACCTCACATCTCACTCAAAAAGTTTGAGTTTCAAGGCTTGTGCCTTCTTTGACAGTGTACTGCCATCCAGCTGCATTAGGATTTTCTGTACAACTTCAAAAGTGTACCTCAGTTCTGCAGGGTAGCCCAGATTTAAATTATAGATTAGACCAAACAGCATGGCTGTTGCGAAGGGCACGCTTGGGAGGTCTCGCAGTACAGCCTGCCCTTCGAGGACGATCCCGATGTCCCCTTCACTTGGGTCGTCGCTCTTTATATTGAAGATCCCCACTGTGGTCGCCTCGATCCCATCCTGGATGGTGGCTTCGTCTGCAGTCTGGAGAAAAAGATTGTCAAGTTACATTACTTGGAATATGAACGTTGGTTTGGAAAAATGTTGTGCATGAATGCGTTCAAAAGAGATTTTTTTTCTTCCAAGAATGTTGAACTGAACACAGCCATTTGAATCTGGTGAACGTGAACTAGTTCATTTTGGGGGGCTGTGAACCTGTAGTTCATATTTAGGAAGATAAATCAATGAGAATTAAAAGTAGGCTAGCCTAACTCGACTACAAAACAATGCTAGATTCAGATTCTTCGCCTTGAGGCTCGTTATAGGCTACTATCAGTGTTTCACACGATTAAGGCTGTCGCGCGAGCATCAGGAGCAAGTGAGAGAAGTGTCAAGTAATGTTTGGATTAGGTTTAGGCTTAGGGCTGGTAATCATGTGGGGTTAACAGGCTCTGCATCGATGGGAACTAGCCTCTACCCATTATGTTGCTATAAATGACACTGCATTACTGCATCTTATGCATAAAAGGAAATTATTGACATTGGTTTAGTGGTAAAACAAAACTTTTTAAATCACTGTCTATGATTCTATAATAGACTGTAGCAATAGCTTGTGGTACACATATAAAAAGGGACTTTTTGGGACTGAACTTAGTTCAAAATAGTGAATTATGAACTTGAACACTTTAGTTGGACTTACATCATACTCCCTCACCAGACAATCTGGCTTCTCGTTGAGGTACACACAGAGACCCTTGAGGATGGACTCCCTTCCAAAGTCAATGTCATCATTCTGGAAAGAGAGTTACCGGTATTTCATTTGTCATAACAACCGACAAGGGGTGTTAGATCACTGCAATGCTCAAAGGAAAATTACACCTTTTGGGGAGGTTAGCCTATTTACCACCTTCCCCATTGTGAGATAAGAACATGTGGCATTTTCTTCTCTGTGCATTCTGTATGAACATTTTGGAAATCCAAAGAATTACCCTAGCTTAGCTGCAAGAACTAAACTGAATGGGCCCCGCTAGCATTGTTGCAGCATTGCTAGTGGAGCCCATTCAATTTAGTTCTTACAGCTAAACTTGGGTGATTCTTTGGATTTCCAAAATGTTCATACAGAATGCACAGAAGAAAATTGTATATGTTCTTGTCGCACAATGGGGAAGGTGGGGAAGGTGGCAAATAGGCTAGACTGAAAAATGTGTTTTTCCTTTAAAGGTGCACTTCCCCCATTAGCAATCAGCTTTCTGTTCTTCCATAAGTGTCAGTACATTACAATGAAGGTGGTTTTCCTGACCTCAATCTTCCCTGGGCTTCCAAAAAAAGTATATGTTGTTTTTTTAAACTACACAAATTATGTCATAAAGATGTCAAAATCGTCATATGACATCATTTGTCCAGATTTTAAATGTTACTTTTAATTAACTTTTTTGGAAGCCCAGGGAAGATTGAGGGCAGAAAACCCACCTTCATTGTAATGTACTGACACTTAGGGAAGGACAGAAAGCTGATTGCTAATGGAGGAAGTGCCCCTTTAGTGCAGCTAAAAAATGGTCTCAGAAAGCCACCATCCCAGGCCACCTAAACAGAAGGACTGAAATTATGTCAAGAGGGGGGTCCAGGCAGGACAGATTGTCAGCTTAGTCTAGAGGCAGGGATGGAGAGTATGACAAAAGTCCTCTGTGCCCTGTGGTTACTGCATAATTGTACACCAACATCACTGTTGTACAAGAACTGTACATAATTTGCAGGCAATATACCACATTACATTTGATTTTAATCACCATCATGCAACACATATTAGAGTACAAAGAATTGGGGTACATTATTCTATCAAATATTTTTCTGGAATAAATGTACATACTTTGTCCATGGCTTCCTGGATTGCCATCACTTTTTTGCCGATCACACCTCCTCTCTTTTTAAAGAGATGCAAAAGCCTGTAGGTGTGCATGTCAAGCTCGGACAGGAACTTAGATTGGAGAGGCATTGTAGTGATGAATGGGTGAATGAGAGGCCGTTGTAAAGCACTTTGGATAAAGGCGCTGTATAAGTGCAGTCCAGTTACCACTTAGGAGGCCTTGTTGTTGGTCTATCTAGTCCAACCAGGGTTTTTACTTTTATCGTCAAGGTCCAGTTTACCCTTTTCTAGACACAGCCGAGTCCATCAATTTAATTTCCTAATGAAATAATTTATTCATTTCGTAATCGTTTTTTTTCAATGCTAACATTTTATTTCATCGGTGAATCGGTATTGTTTCATAGTCCGGGTCTCCTTTTTTATGCGTTAGCCGCTTGGAACTCTGGGAAGTGGCCAATTTTCTGTACAGCCTCCTCAGCCCAGTGGGCCTCCAGCGCAGCGACCGCTTCATCCACCTGGTAGCGCAGCGCCTCAGGAGACGCCAGCAGGCGCAGCAGATCACGGTTGTCCATCTCCAGCAGCATGCCCGTGACCTTGGGGGCGATGCTGGGGTGCATGCTGACGATGGATGGGAAGAGACGCTCACCTGGAGGGAGGGGGGAGTAAATATCAGTAACAGTAACTGTTGTAACGTTATAGGTTACCTGATCGATTGACAGTTAAAAGAGATTGATTAATATGTTACATGATTGATTGACAGTTAAAAGAGTTATTATTTATCGTTAAGGTAGTTAAAAAAAAAGAAGTACATTTCTGTTGTATTAGTTAAAGAATGGGTTTCAGAACTGCAGGTTCCAGAATGCCTTGCAGCAAGACGTCTCACAGAAGTTGACAGTTTGTTGTTTTTGAGAAATGCGAATTGTACCGTCCAGAACATGAAAGTGAATATCTAACAGCTTGTTTTATTGAATTGAAAGTGATCACAAGTGCATGTCAGCAGATTTGTATATAAAGAACCTTTCGCTTGATAACACCAGTCCTAGCCATCATTTCAGGAGGTAGAAATTCTACAGTAACTGTAACAGCTAATGGGTATCCATAGAAACAAACAAATAGACTCACCTATCATCTGCTTCTGGTCCTCATGGGGAACTGTAGCCAGTATGGAGGCAGTCAGTGTCTCCTGGTCCTGGTCCTGGACATGGACAGCAGGCTGCTGCACGGGGACTTGTAGCTGGGGAGCCGTGTGCTGCTGGCGGTCGTGTCCACCAGCTGTGGACTTGTTCTGGGGCACAGCGTGCAGCCGTGCCATAGCTGGATCACCATCTGCAACGGCAGGGTGCTTTCTCAAGGCCTGGGTAGCTGAGAGGGGAAGATAAGCATAACCAAAGGGATATTTATGGCAAATGTTTGGATAGTGCTCTTGTCTCTATGTCAGGGGTCCCCACACCTTCTGAAACATCCCATTCAAGCACCTTTCAAGGACTTTCAAGACTCGATTCCCTCAAATTCAAGGACCCAACACGGCATAGTTTGAGACGGAGCTAGTTGACGAGCTGAGTAAAACATTTTTGAATATATATTATTTATTTTTTAGCGAGAGAGAGAGAGGGGAATTCAAGCACTTTCAATGGCCCATGTCTATTTTTAAAAAACTTTTAAGACCTTGATTTATTTTTCTCAAACTCACAAACTTTCAAGGGTTTCAAGGACCCGTGGGAACCTTGCTATGCGCAGGGATGCTTCACTAAATAAACTGACCTATGTGCTGAGACGTCATCCTACGGGGCACCTGGGAAGGTGTGGCGGGGGTCATAGCATCGAAGGTCTGAGGCCCGGTAGCCCATGGAGACGTGGTGGTGTCGTCGGGCGTGTTCTGGAAGTGCTGAGGTTTCGCCTCAGGTTCGAGGGTAGCCAGGTGATGAGTGGGTCTCAGCTGAGCAGAGGAGTATTGGGCGGTTACACAGTCCTGGGTCTGTGGAATGTGAGAAGCCATGAAGAGTCCAGGTGGGGGAGCAACCTGGTAGGGTAAGTTAGGTAGGAAGTCTGGGTCGGGAACGGCGCAGAAGCTGGCCATCCTCTGTGGCATGTTCCGGTTGGTTCTGAGAGCCTGGCGCTCCTCCTTGCGCTGGGCCAGGGCCACGTACAGGGGCTTGGTGGCCACGATGCGGCCGTTCATCTCGGTCACGGCCTTGGTGGCCGCCTCGGGGGAGGAGAAGCACACGAAGCCGAATCCCTTGCTGCGTCCTTCCTCCGTCATCATCACCTTCGCGCTGGTGATGGTTCCGAAGCGGGAGAACTCTTTGTGCAGTTGGTCGTCGTCCAAGCGGTCGTGCAAGTTCTTCACGTACAGGTTGACACCCTGCTGGTAGAGAGAGAGCATGTTTAGTGAGATGTTTTTATACCTCAAATACATCAAGAATGTTTACCGAGACTATCAGCTTCTTTTTCTTATACACATAATAATGTTAGCTGTAGCTATCTCACACAGTGACTAACACTGACAGATATTGACAGCTGTCAATCTAGAGGGGGAGTGGTTGTGTTACCGCCCATTAGCTGGCTGTGTGAAGGTGTGAAAAACAACCAACTCTTTAAACAGCTTTTTCTCTGGATTGTGATTGTATGACATCATTCGAAAGCGTACAATCTGTAGTTTAAGCACATGTAAAAAAAACAACTGAAAAATGACTTTGCCTACTGGTTGCTTTAACTACTTTTCACCAGCAGCTGTCACATTTTTTCCTTCATAAACACACACCTGGTATGTGGTCCTGTGGCCCTGGTTCAGTTGCTCAAACTGGCTCTTCAGGACAGCCTGGCGCTCTCCTCTCTTCTGGGCCCGGCCCACGTAGACCCGCCTCCCGTTTATCTCCTGGCCGTTCATCTCCTCGACGGCCCTCTTGGCGTTCTCGTGCCTCTCGAAGTTGACGAATCCAAAACCCACGGATCTACCAGCGGCATCAGTCATGACCCGGACGCTCAGGGCCGGTCCGAATCTCTCAAACCTCTCCTTCAGGCGTCGGTCGTCCATATCCTCCCCAAAGTTCTTGACGTACACGTTAGTGAACTCTCGCTCTTTGCGAGACTTCCAGTGTCCGACAAACACTTTTTGGTCGTTCAACAGCGTGCCGTCGAGTCTCTCGATAGCTCTCTCTGCGGCCTCCTGGGTGTTATACTGGACGAAGCCGAAGCGTTTAGAGAAGCCGTTCTCGTCAGACGCTACCTTGCAGGAAAGGATGTCCCCGAACTCGGAGAACGTGTCGTAGAGGTCCTTGCTGTCGAAAGCCTTCGCTAAATTCTTGATGAAGATGTTGCCGACTCCACTGTTCCTTCTAGAGGGGTCACGCTGACACCACATGATGCGCATGGGTCTCCCAATGATGTCGTCGAAGTTCATGGTGTCCAAGGCGCGCTCGGCGTCAGCTCGCTGTTGGAAGTTGACGAAAGCGTACCTGAGAGACCGGCGTGTCCTCATGTCCCTGCACACTCTTATAGAGGTGATCGGTCCAGAAGGGCTGAATTTCTCAAATAGCATTCCTTCAGTGGTGTCCATGTGGAGATCTCCTACATACAAGGAGGCCGTCGGTTGAATAGGCGCACTAGGATTCATTGTCTGGTGACTTTCGGATAGCGAGAGTTGGAGAAAAACTGTGAGAAGAACGAATAACTAATCTATCTATCTAGCTCATCACAGAGGAATGGCAGGTAAATCAACGGCATGTGTACTGCAGCTGGATTCTAGAACCCCAGCTGCATGTTCTACATTGTTATGTCATCACATTGTTAGACAAACATGTTTTTTATTGTGTCATGAACATGAAAGCTTTGGGATTAAATTGCATAATAAAATCATGTTTGTCTATTATAAAATTGTCTTACTATATTCTTATGAAATATTAATGATAGCAAAACATGATTTTATTTCATGCAACCGATGTCCATGATTCATTGAGGTAGATGCAACACCTTTTTCAGTGGTATAATATTGTACATATAACTGATCCAATATTGATCTGATCTTTGATCAATATTGGATCAGTTAGTATGCACAATATTATACAACAGTACCCATACTACTAAATTCACATTTTGCCAAATTCTGAATGAATTGACCATTTCAAGGAATGTTTGGTTACTGGGCAACACCTGGCTGCTACTGAACTTCCTGTGAGTCAGCTGATACTGGGTTAGTACTTTGTTAGCTAACAGGAAGTTCGTCTGGATCCAGCATGGTATTGCCTAGTAACCGAACATGCCTTGACATGGTCAATATAGTACATTACAGGTAGTTCTGTTCTGTTAGTTCTAATTGGAAAAGAGACATTAAAACTGATATTACAGTACAACATCACTTATTTTTAAGAAAACATATTTATTTGTCATGCATAAGTGCACTTGACTCAAACACATGTAATGGGCAACTGGAAACAGTTCAGTTTACTGAATGGTTTAAAACTTTACATAGTACAGTAGTACAATTACAAAAATGTTATTTGTGCAAAAAAATCAACAATGAACTGGTTAGGTTGGAGCTTCTGGCACAGTGTGGCAAAATAATGTACACACTAACACTGGAAACAGTTAAGTTTACTGAATGGTTCACTAAATAAACAAAATCTCGATCCCCGTAACACCAGTAGAACTGACATGAACATTGTCTGTGCATTGGGACGGCTTAAAAACTTTACATGAGATCGACAATTAACTGGTTAGGTTGGAGCTGCTGGCAGACACCTTCGTGTCTGAACGTTCAGGGAGGAGTACATTGAAAAAAATAAAATAAAAATAATAATAGTATAGAGGTTACTGACCTCACATCTCACTCAAAAAGTTTGAGTTTCAAGGCTTGTGCCTTCTTTGACAGTGTACTGCCATCCAGCTGCATTAGGATTTTCTGTACAACTTCAAAAGTGTACCTCAGTTCTGCAGGGTAGCCCAGATTTAAATTATAGATTAGACCAAACAGCATGGCTGTTGCGAAGGGCACGCTTGGGAGGTCTCGCAGTACAGCCTGCCCTTCGAGGACGATCCCGATGTCCCCTTCACTTGGGTCGTCGCTCTTTATATTGAAGATCCCCACTGTAGTCGCCTCGATCCCATCCTGGATGGTGGCTTCGTCTGCAGTCTGGAGAAAAAGATTGTCAAGTTACATTACTTGGAATATGAACGTTGGTTTGGAAAAATGTTGTGCATGAATGCGTTCAAAAGAGATTTTTTTTCTTCCAAGAATGTTGAACTGAACACAGCCATTTGAATCTGGTGAACGTGAACTAGTTCATTTTGGGGGGCTGTGAACCTGTAGTTCATATTTAGGAAGATAAATCAATGAGAATTAAAAGTAGGCTAGCCTAACTCGACTACAAAACAATGCTAGATTCAGATTCTTCGCCTTGAGGCTCGTTATAGGCTACTATCAGTGTTTCACACGATTAAGGCTGTCGCGCGAGCATCAGGAGCAAGTGAGAGAAGTGTCAAGTAATGTTTGGATTAGGTTTAGGCTTAGGGCTGGTAATCATGTGGGGTTAACAGGCTCTGCATCGATGGGAACTAGCCTCTACCCATTATGTTGCTATAAATGACACTGCATTACTGCATCTTATGCATAAAAGGAAATTATTGACATTGGTTTAGTGGTAAAACAAAACTTTTTAAATCACTGTCTATGATTCTATAATAGACTGTAGCAATAGCTTGTGGTACACATATAAAAAGGGACTTTTTGGGACTGAACTTAGTTCAAAATAGTGAATTATGAACTTGAACACTTTAGTTGGACTTACATCATACTCCCTCACCAGACAATCTGGCTTCTCGTTGAGGTACAAACAGAGACCCTTGAGGATGGACTCCCTTCCAAAGTCAATGTCATCATTCTGGAAAGAGAGTTACCGGTATTTCATTTGTCATAACAACCGACAAGGGGTGTTAGATCACTGCAATGCTCAAAGGAAAATTACACCTTTTGGGGAGGTTAGCCTATTTACCACCTTCCCCATTGTGAGACAAGAACATGTGGCATTTTCTTCTCTGTGCATTCTGTATGAACATTTTGGAAATCCAAAGAATTACCCTAGCTTAGCTGCAAGAACTAAACTGAATGGGCCCCGCTAGCATTGTTGCAGCATTGCTAGTGGAGCCCATTCAATTGAGTTCTTACAGCTAAACTTGGGTAATTCTTTGGATTTCCAAAATGTTCATACAGAATGCACAGAAGAAAATTGTATATGTTCTTGTCGCACAATGGGGAAGGTGGGGAAGGTGGCAAATAGGCTAGACTGAAAAAGGTGTTTTTCCTTTAAAGGTGCACTTCCCCCATTAGCAATCAGCTTTCTGTTCTTCCATAAGTGTCAGTACATTACAATGAAGGTGGTTTTCCTGACCTCAATCTTCCCTGGGCTTCCAAAAAAATAATATGTTGTTTTTTTAAACTACACAAATTATGTCATAAAGATGTCAAAATCGTCATATCACATCATTTGTCCAGATTTTAAATGTTACTTTTAATTAACTTTTTGGAAGCCCAGGGAAGATTGAGGGCAGAAAACCCACCTTCATTGTAATGTACTGACACTTAGGGAAGGACAGAAAGCTGATTGCTAATGGAGGAAGTGCCCCTTTAGTGCAGCTAAAAAATTGTCTCAGAAAGCCACCATCCCAGGCCACCTAAACAGAAGGACTGAAATTATGTCAAGAGGGGGATCCAGGCAGGGCAGATTGTCAGCTTAGTCTAGAGGCAGGGGTGGAGAGTATGACAAAAGTCCTCTGTGCCCTGTGGTTACTGCATAATTGTACACCAACATCACTGTTGTACAACTGTACATCATTTGCAGGCAATATACCACATTACATTTGATTTTAATCACCATCATGCAACACATATTAGAGTACAAAGAATTGGGGTACATTATTCTATCAAATATTTTTCTGGAATAAATGTACATACTTTGTCCATGGCTTCCTGGATTGCCATCACTGAGAATCACTGAAAGCTAACACCTGTGGGGTGGCTGTAGAAGTGTCAGAATCAAAATCTATGTTACTGTGTCAGAGCAAATAGAGCTAGAACATTATAAAACATCTCAAATTCAGTCTCCGCCTAAAAAAACAACAGCTTTTCCAGTCAATATCACCTTGGAAACCTGATAACGAAGCCAAAATCATCTAGCAATCAGTACTCCAGGGTCTTATTAGTACTTGTGCCAAAGTCGATGCTAGTAATGTGAGCAAATGCAACTTTGTACCTGTTTTAGTACAGGTATGTTTAGGCGGACACCTATATGTTTAGGCCATTTGGAGATATTTTGGCACCATCTTTGACCTTTGACCTTTCTCATGTATCAGATTTCTTCTTCTTTTTGGGGGGGGGGGGGGGGGTTTGGGTTGGCCGACCAATGGTATGGAAATTCGGCGTTGAAACCGGACATGACACATTCTCCAGTTGGAGAAAACTGGATGTGACTTAGGCCGTGTTTACCGTCTCGGGAAAATAATGGTGGCATCGTATAGCATGCAAAACTGTGAAAAAAATGTGATTTTGATGAAGAGAATTGATCGAGGTAAACTCTTTATATCACTTCGGATGCCGATGGGGGTCCGTTGGCTCCTATGAGGTTAAAAAAGTCCTGGGTTGCTTACACACTATATTTTGGGTCATTGTCCATCTGTATTGTGAAGCACCATACAATCAACTTTGCTGAATTTGTCTGAATCTGAGCAGACAGAATATCCCTAAACACTTCAGAATTCATCTGTCTGCTTCTGTCTTCTGTCACATCATCAATAAACACTAGTGACCCAGTGCCATTGGAAGCCATGCATGTCCATGTCATCACACTGCCTCCACGTTTTTTCACAGATTATGTGGTATGCGTCGGATCATGAGCCGTTCCAAGCCTTCTCCATACTTTTTTCTTCCCATCATTCTGGTACAGGTTGATCTTAGTTCCATCGGTCCAAAGAATGCTGTTCCAGAACAGGGCTGGCTTTTTTAGATGTTTTTTGTCAAAGTCTAATCTGGCCTTTCTATTCTTGAGGCTTATGAATGGCTTGCACCTTGTGGTGAACCCACTGTATTTGCTTGTGTGAAGTATTTCTTTTATGGTACACATGGATAATGATATGCATACCTCCTGGAGACTGTTCTTCACTTGGCTGGATGTTTTGATGGGGTTTTTCTTTACCATGTAAAGGATCCTGTGATCATCCACCACTCTTGTCTTCCATGGACGTCCAGACCTTTTTGTGGTGCCGAACTCACCAGTGCATTCTTTTTTTCTCAGAATGTACCAAACAGTTAATTCGGCCACTATTAAAGTTCCCACTATCTCTCTGATGGATTTTTGTTTTGTTTTTACAGCCTAAGGATGGCCTGTTTCACTTGCATTGAGAGCTCTGTTGACTGCATGTTGTGCGTATACAGCAACAGCTTCCAAATGCAAATGCCACACTTGGAATCAACTCAGACCTTTTACCTGCTTAATTGATAAAGAAATAATGAAGGAATAAATAGCCCACACTGGCCCATGAAACAGCTTTTGAGTCAATTGTCTAATTACTTTTGGTTATTATATATAAGAGCTATAATTCATAAACCCTTCCTTCAATTTGGATGTGAATACTCTTAACCTAAAGCTGAGAGTCTGCATTAAGCCCAGTAAATTCTGTTGGAAATCTCATATAAGATACGTTAGATCCAAAGTATCAAGGAGTATTGCAGTATTGTGTAGGG
This sequence comes from Nansenia antarctica, assembly GCF_963989245.1. Classification (NCBI taxonomy): domain Eukaryota; kingdom Metazoa; phylum Chordata; class Actinopteri; order Argentiniformes; family Microstomatidae; genus Nansenia; species Nansenia antarctica. The sequence continues at coordinate 10,948,447 of NC_137686.1, read as the reverse complement.
CAAAACATATTCTGGAACAGAGGATGTTGTATACTCTATATTGTTGTCTTGTCTTACCCTATTTGAGTTACTGTGTGGAGATATGGGGAAATGCATATAAAAGCACTTTAAACCCATTGATTACACTACAGAAAAAAGCTATGAGGATTGTACATAAGGTCGGATATCGTGATCACACAAATAACTTCCTAATGTCAAATGCCTTAAAGCTCATGGACTTATTCAAATTTAAATTGGCACAGTTAATGTATAAAGCAAAGACTCAATAACTCCCAGGTAACATTAACAAATGATTTATAGAGAGGGATAAGGGATATAATTTAAGAGGTAACCACAACTTTAACAAGGGTTATGCTCGCACCCATCTCAGGAGCAGGTGCATATCATTCTACGGAGTTACCATATGGAATGGGCTAGAGGAAAATATGAAGGAAAGCAGAAATATTGCTCTATTTAAAAAAAGGTTTAAAGAAATTATTTTTGTTAAATACCAAAATGAGGAAAGGGAAGGTTGTTAATCTTCTGGAAAGTAAGGTGTGGTTTTCTGTGTCTTTTTCTTCTGTATTACATTGTGGATACTGATGTTTGTTATTTATTTATTTAGTGTTGTTTCAGTATTAAGAATGGAAAAATTATGTTTATTTATTTATTTTGTGTCAATATTAAGAATGAAAAAGTATTAGAACGGATGATACTGAAATATATGTATTAATTCATTGGATTATATAATGTAAGCATAATTGTTAAATATGCAGGCGCGGTATGATGACGCGCTCGAACCAAATATGGTGTCCAAGCGTCCGGGTGATGCGCGTGTAGGCTGCAGCTGGATATACTTGCTTTTCGTAGCTGTGTTCTGGAACTCGCCCACTTAGCTCGGGTACATTTCTTTAAAATAAAAGCGCCCGCGTTCAACTTGTTTAAGCATTTCGAAATGCTACATATGGATAAAGTAACGCAAATGATATGCAACTACATAATTCTTCTAATATCCTAATTATTGTGGTGAAAGACTGCTGCACTGCATAAGGGGACATATAATTGATTGTACACAAATAATCTTGCAAGGCTAAACATGATTACTACCACTGTACTCAGCAACACTTCTAGAATATGGATCAAGTGAGTTTCAACCATGAGGGGTGACATACAGCTGTCTCTTGTCGTGTAATTTCTACTAATTAATCAATAATAAAGATACACGTGAGTTTCTAGGCTTACAAGAACTTACCACTAAGGTACACGATGTGATGAAACAAAGTCTCCTCAGTTTATTAAGAGCTCTTAGAGAAGCAAGATACAAAGCAAAGCTCTACCTCAGTTCTGAGGGGTTACTGAGGGGTTAAAATACTAATAATACAACAATAAGAAAGACAAGATATTATCACTTCTCATCAACACAAACACATGTCCATCTGTGGGGTGGAAGCTGTTCAATATTCAGATTTTTTTTTGTAAATACCTTTCAGTTTTGTTGAAAATCAATGACACACTCGCTAGTCAACTAACACAGCTTGTTTTGTGAGCCAGCTAACAATGTAAAGCAGTGTTATAGTTAATAGTTATAGGTGCATGTAGGTCCGTTTACCTGCTGGAACTTTCCCCTTTTTATCCAACTGAGCTGATGTGCCATGCAGGCGTCATGCAGGGGTCAAAGAAGTCAATACCACACAGGAGTTCAACCAAATCAAATGGTGCATCAGTCAGACAGTCACCGCAGGTCAGTGAGCTAATTACACCTCCTAGAATATGGATCAAGTGAGTTTCAACCATAAGAGCTCTTAGAGAAGCAAGAGAAAGGAACCACTTTACACCACTTTACAAGTGTTCTGGGTCCTTTGAGTCACAGATGAACGAGGCACCTAGCAGACATCCTGTCTGTGATCAAATAGACCCCTTTTTTTTTTTTTTTTTTTTAGACCCCTTTTTTCCATGTTATTACGTTTGAATGTATTAATAGTTGGGTGTATAGTCATGTTTGATCTTATTTTAATGTATGTTTTATGAGTAGTGTGTTGTTGTCATTTTCATTATTGTGTGATGTTTCTTTCCAGTATTTTGTTGTGCCTTTTTAATAACATTCCACAGAAACCCAGCCAAATGGTCAATGAGCTCATGACAATTGGTATGGAGCTCATTACAGTGGTTATTGGGATGTAAATAGTGTCACACCTCTGGCTGATGTCTCTGTGGAAAACACTGTTTATGAAAGGAATACTTTTGTTGTGTAACATGCCAGTGAGTGTCCCCATTTGATAAAAGGTATTTTGATATTTTAAGGTTAAAACCACACCCAGTGTTGGAATGGGATGAATTGGATTTGGGCTTCAACGTACACTTCAGTCCAAATTTCAACATGATGACTGAGCCAAAAAACTAAAACAAAATTGTGTGCACATATTGCAGCGATGAACTGTCTTTTCACAACAGTATTGTTTTGTGTAATTTCAAGATCCCTTGAGCCAGCATCTTGCTTCTTGTGACATGACAGAAGATGATATACACTTGCTGTTGTTACATTTTACATTTTTGGCATTTAGCAGACGCCTTATTCCAAAGCGACTTACAATCAATACATTTGAATACTAAGCATGTGAATCAGCAATCCACCATTCGTTGCAGGAAGAGTAATCTAGCTCGGGCCCGGGGCCACTGATAGAAGAAAAAACCTTCTCCATATCGCCTTCTACTAAATTAAAAAAAAAAATCTGGAGAAACTGAGAAACAGTACAAGGGGGGCAATAGAAGTTCTTAGGGACACAGTAGAGGGGAAAGCGGGTGTCTTTAGGAGACGTAGTGGTGAGGGTCAGAAGATGTCTCAGGAGGAGCAGTTAAGATGTAACCTGAAGAGATGGGTCTTCAGTCTACGACGGAAGATGGGTAGTGACTCAGCCGTTCTGACGGCCGTGGGGAGCTCATTCCACCAGCGGGGAGCCAGTGTTGTGAAGAGACGTGATCGGGCAGCCCGACTGCTGTGTAGAGGAGGTGGGGCCAGTCGGCCAGCCGAGGTGGAGGAGCGGAGTGAGCGGGCAGGGGTTTGGGGGGTTACCATTTCCTTCAGGTAGGCAGGGGCTGTCCCTTTAGCTGCCTGGTATGCAAGCACCAGGGTCTTGAATCTGATGCGAGCTGCTATCGGGAGCCAGTGCAGGGTGCGAAGGAGAGGGGTGACATGCGAGTATTTGGGGAGGTTGAATACCAGCCGGGCAGCAGCATTCTGGATGAGCTGCAGAGGTCTAATGGCTGAAGCGGGGAGCCCAGCCAGGAGTACATTGCAGTAATCCAGGCGGGAGATGACCAGTGCCTGGGTCAAGAGTTGCGCTGCCTCTCTGGTAAGGAATGGTCGTATCCTTCTGATGTTGTAGAGGAAGAATCTGTTGTTTTAATGATTTTTAATGACTGTGCTATGGGCCTATAGGTACGATACTTTATTCAAGTTGCATGTGGATCTTTGTGAGAAAGGATGTTATAAAATGATCAGACCTGTTTCTTTCTCTCGTGGATTGCATCACTTGCTATTAGCAATGTGTCTAAATGATCAAATAAAACTCAGATGAAAGATTTATATTTGAAATAGCATTTATAAATGTAATAACATTTGTTATTTTAATAATCACAAAAAACATACTCACACACAAATAAACAAATTAACCTCTTAAAAACCCTGAGGTTAAATAAATAACTATTTACAGAGAGGAGATAAAAGATTCATATTTGAAACAGAACATTTGTTATTTAAATAATTACAAATAAACACACACTCACACACAAATGAACAAGTTAGGCGTATTCCAGCAGGGTTCCTGTCACAAGCCGAGGATGGTGCTGACAGCCTGGTTACTCTGCCAGGCTGTCCACATGGTCCTTTCCTGGCACGCTGTGCTCATCCACTACCTGAAAAATAATATATCAGATCTGACTTCAGAATAACATTCTACACATGACAAAGATAATATACAATCATCAATAATTAACTGAATACAAAATGAAGCAGAATTATAACCTGCAGGAAGTGACATGCCCACAATGAATATAGAATATCTCCACAACCATAAGGGCCATTGTAATAATCTTGGTATCAGATGAAAGCTAACACCTGTGGGGTGTCAGAATCAAAATAGATGTTACTGTGTAGTAGCAAATAGAGCTAGGACTTTGTATGTAATCAGTATTCCAATGTATGATTAGTACTTGTCCCAAGTTAGATGCTAGTATGTGAGCCAGTGACACTTTGGAGAGGTGTTAGTACAGGTATGTCCAGACGGACCACCACATTGTGCCATTTGGAGAACTTTTGGCACCACCAGTGCCATTTGACCTTTCTCATGTACCAGACTGTAAAACTAATTATATTTCACCGACAGATCACTATAGGTATACATTCCATCCAAATTAAACTGTTTTCTCACTTGTTTTGAAAAGTAAACCATTCACCTCTATACGTTTTCCCGCTCAAAGAAAATCATACAAAGAAAATGAAGTTTGACGCAGATTTATTGTCAAACTGAGAATATACAGAATTACAATGAAAGCAAACGTTGAAATATGAAACAGAAAATATAATCAAACACACAATAAAACCAAAGCTTGAAATTGCTGAAATAACAGGTAAAAACAAATCAGAAGTACGGTATATACTGTACAATGTCTGCCACTCAGTCATTTGCACCTGCATTTGCACTTTCTTCACCACAAGAATGTTTCCTGGATAGGATTTCACTATGAGGACAATAGTGAAATAAGATTCATTTTTTATCTAATCATGAAAATAGGTTGAACCATCCCGTAAAAAACGATGATGTCTGTGACCACTAAACAGTCTGATACTCCAATCCTACTCCTACACTTAACTCCTAACACTGAGGACCATGTGTTGGTTATTACAATTCTTCTAATGAGGTCAAATACAGAATCCATTGGAGGATACAACCTTCCAGTTCTGTGACCAAAGACCACAAGTTACTATAAATACATGGATGAATATATCTTCTTTTTAAATATAATAATAATAATAATAATAATAATAATAATAATAATAATAATATATGCAAACACTTTTATCCAAAGCAACTTACATTGCAGTGAGTGCATACATGTTTCAGTATATATGGTCCCAGCAGGGATATATGGTACTACACAAGGGGTAATGGAACTCTGTCAGTGTGCGTACCATGATGCTCTCAGGTTGCAGGACTTACTGAAACTGTTCTGACTCTAGGAGCAGTGGTACTCTCTCCTGTGTGTATTCTCTGATGTACCTTTGGGGGATGTTTGTAACTCTCCTCACACTCCCCACAAATGTTATGGCTTCTCTCCTATGTGTGTTCTCTGATGGGTCTTTAGGGTTCCTAATAGAGTAAAACTCTTCCCACACTGGGAGCAGTGGTACCAGTTCTCTCCTGTGTGTATTCTCTGATGGTTCTTTAGGTCTCCTAGTTGAGAGAAACTCTTGCCACACTGGGAGCAGTGGTCCCTCTCTCCTGTGTGTATTCTCTGATGTTTCTTTAGGTCTCCTCGTTGACTGAAACTCTTCTCACACTGGGAGCAGTGATATGGCCTCTCTCCTGTGTGTGTTCTCTCATGTCTCTTTAGGGTTCCTAATCGATTGAAACTCTTCCCACACTGGGAGCACTGGTACGGTCTCTCTCCTGTGTGTATTATCTGATGTCTCATTAGGTCTTCTAGTCGATTGAAACTCTTCCCACACTGGGAGCAGTGGTATGGCCTTTCTTCTGTGTGAATTCTCTGATGTAACTTTAAGGTACTTAGTTGACTGAAACTCTTCCCACACTTGGAGCAGTGGTACGGTCTCTCTCCTGTATGTATTCTCTCATGGGTCTTAAGGTGATCTAGTCTACTGAAACTCTTCCCACACTGGGAGCAGTGGTACGGTCTCTCTCCTGTATGTATTCTCTCGTGGGTCTTTAGCGCTCTTGGAGTAGTAAAACTCTTCCCACACTGGGAGCAGTGGTATGGCCTCTCTCCTGTGTGTGTTCTCTGATGGATCTTAAGCTTTCCTGCCTCATTAAATCTCATCCCACACTGGGAGCAGTCATATGGCCTCTCTTCTGTGTGTGTTCTCTCGTGGATCTTTAGGGTTCCTAGTTGACTGAAACTCTTCCCACACTTGGTGCAGTGGTATGGCCTCTCTCCTGTGTGAATTCTCTGATGTACCTTAAGGTTTTCTAGTCTACTGAAACTCTTGCCACACTCGGTGCAGTTGTGTGACTTCTCTCCTGTGTGTTTCCTCTGATGTTTCTTTAGGGTGTTAGGGGAAGCTAAACTCTTCCCAAACTGACGGTCAAGGTAAGTATGTTCTCCTCTGTGAGCCTGTGGTTGTTTGTGGTTTCCTGACATGGTGGAGCTGGGCTCGCTGTCTGAGCCTGGGTTGGAGCTCTCTCCTGTAAGAGTAGGAACATATACAGGATTAGAAACATTTCATTCAACCTTAATTCATACAGGGGAAAACACACTGAGAACAAGGCCTCTTTTGCAGTTGCCCCCTGTCCACAATATCTATACCATTACAAAACAACACATAAGAAATACATTTGAATAGAGACATCAATACATCACTTAAAACCACAACCTTCTTAAACTCAGACATGCAATTGATACCATTCCTGTGAGTAGTGCAGATTGGGAAAGAGGTTTTTCAGAAATGAATAATGTTGTCACACCTTTGCGCACACAACTGAGAATTGAAAACACCTCAGCTCTTATTTTTATTTAACTAGTTGGACCTCCTCTTGAGTGTTGGAACCCCATGAAATATGTAAAGAAGAAGATCTAGAAGATCTGCTAGTCGTAAACTTGTTTATATTTGTGTGTGTGTAGATGGGCAAATGTATATGTATATATGCATGCAGACATGTTTGAGAGGGAGGGGTGGGTGGAGGGGATGGAGAAAAACAGAAAATATTCATGCCTTTTTCAATGTATCAATCTTCTATACTGGAATAAAAAATATTTTAAAAAGAAGAAAAAAAGAAGATCTGCTAGTCACTTGGCATGCATGCAGAGAGGACAGGCTTCAACATACCAGCCCATCTGGGATCTTCTGAACTAAGATTGTATATAAATAACTAGCTAACTTACTGTGTAAGAGATACGAGATAACCAAGATTAGAGACTGTCAGTGTACGTTATTGGCCTGCTGTATTACAGGAAACTCAATGAAAAAGAAATAAAATGGATTGAAATTTAAAATTGCATTATGGACATTTTAATTTCAAGATCATTTATGGTTTGATTTGTGAGGCAGTATTGAGCCCCACCATCACTCCCGCACCTTTACCCACCTCTAACACAGAGCCCCCCGACTTAATAAATCCCACTTTAACCCCTGCGTAATGGTAATAATATATAAGGACCCATCCCGTATGCACAATTAACACCATAGAGCAATGTACAATAAATACATTATAATAGTAGTCAAGTTCATGAACTTACCATCCAACTCACTATCTGTCTCCAGTAAATCATCTCCTCCCTCCTCTTCTTTCATCATCACATCTTTCTCCTCCACTTCCTCTTCTTCCATTTCTTCTTTCACCATCAGAGTGTTTTCCTCCCCTTCCTCCTCTTCTTTCACCACAACTTCTTCTTCTTCCTCTTTCACTACCACATTAAGATCCAGTGTTTGACTGCAGTCCTCCAACTTCACTGCCACCATCTCTGGACCCTGCTGTGAACCCAGGTACTCTGTGGACTTGGCTTCAGACATGGTAGCTGGGCTGTGAGATGGATCTGTGTAATGTAAACAAAGGAAGAGCCATAGTGGAGAGTTAATTTCTCAAATTAGATTATCAGATTAACAAACACCTAACAAAGAATATGCACTACTATGAATTATTATAGTAAAGTGTCTTTCATGTTGGCTGGGCTGTGGCCTGATTCTCTACCCCTCTGGGTGAGTGGTGCACTCACATACATCTGAATGCAGGATACTTTATTATTACTTAATTATTTACAGAACCCAATATTCTTAATGTAAATAGTAAAAAAAACATGACCAAGAATCCATCCTTGATCCATCCTTTGTTATGTCTAAAAAACCTGATTTAACCCCATCAGTTAAGACACACTGCGTTCTGTCTGTTAAATAATATTCAATACAGCTACAATAACCTGGTCCAGATAACCTCTGAACAAGTAGGTAATGGTAATAATAAATAAGGACCCATCCCTAATACACAATTAACACCATAGACCAATAATGTACATTACATACAATTATAATATTAGCCAAGTTCATGAACTTACCATCCGTTCCTTCCTCTCCTCCATTTTCTTCTTTCACAATCACATCTTTCTCCTCCACTTCCTCCTCTTCTTTCATTATCACATCTTTCTCCTCCACTTCCTCTTCTATTTCTTCTTTCACCATCATAGCTTTTTCCTCCTCTTCCTCTCTTCCAGCCACCATCATTTCTTCTTCTTCCTCTTTCACTAACACATTATGTTCCAGTGTTTGACTGCAGTCCTCCAACTTCACTGCCACCATCTCTGGACCCTGCTGTGAACCCAGGGACTCTGTGGACTTGGCTTCAGACATGGTAGCTGGGCTGTGAGATGGATCTGTGTAATGTAAACAAAGGAAGAGCAACACATAGTGGAGAGTTAATTTCACAAACATTCAGATTACCAAACACCTAACAAAGAATATGCACTACTATGAATTGTTATTGTAAAGCATGGGTCACCAACAGGCGGCCCGCGGGCCGAATGCGGCCCACCAAAGCTTCCCATCGGGCCCGTGTAATATTTATATTTTTTTAAATATTAATGAATTCAGAAAATGTGAGGAGGGAAATACCGTTTAGAACATATAGGGCGCGTTCGTAAATTCGTCGGAGCGCACACTGGATTCAACGTCGTCATGGAACCAAGTAATTTGATTGGACTAGAGGCAGTCACGTGGACGCTCTGATTCTCTCAGAGCGAATTTACGAACGCGGCCATAGCATAGATTCATATCGTTCTTCCAATGCAGGACGATTCAGACCTAACTCATTCACAAAGCTTCAACCTTGCATCTAAATAGCAGTAGCAAAGCTGAAACTAATTCCCGTCTTTTAAATGGAATTCGGCAGACGTAGCGCCTATTCGCATGCAAGAATGGGGACACACTCATAGCTCTCATTTAACATTTCGTTTTTGTTTTTTTTCACATACTCATTTAACATTTCGTGTTTTTTTTCTTCACATGCTCTTGTTTAACATTTCGTGTTATAGGCTCTTTTTTCACATGCACATTATAGTGACTTAAATAACAAATAACTTCTCAGTCAAAACATGAATGAGGTAAATGGCTTGTTATGATTGTAGAACCCAGACAGCCCGGAGAGATGCACTAGTTGCCCTCTCGTTCAGATAACGTTCTGCTAATAATTCCACTGGCATGTCCATATCCAGCTTTTAAGTTGCTTTTAGGTCTATTTTTCTGTGACGGGTCTCAGGATATGACTTCTCAGGGTATGATTCTCTGAAAGCTGCATGCCTTGTATAATTGTAACGGCGAAGATTGTATTGTTTTTCAATAGCTTCAGTGCAGATGAGGCATATTGGTCAATGGACTGACCTATTCCAAAGCGCTTTACAATGGCCTCTAATTCACCCATTCACACACCACTGGCAGCAAGCTACCATGAGAGGCGCGAGCCCGCTCATTGGGAGCAATTTGGGGTACAGTGACTTGCCCAAGAACAGTTTGACATGTGGTCTGTCAAAATACTTTTGAATGCATGCAGGATTCTGCCACAGTACAGGATAGTATACAGGATTGCTTTGCTGCATTGAGAATCTCCCTTCAAGAAGCATTTCCATGCAATGCCGTTATAGATCCAGCAGGGGGCGACTGGCAGTAGACAGCATATGCAAAGTAGTATTATAAAGAAATGAAGAAGAAGCCTTGACAAACACTCTAGCCAAGGTTAAGATACAATTATGGTGGGTATTGAGGTGGTCATTATAGGATATCTTGACAGTTATAATAGATCATTTAAACACTACAAATTGAAAAGTTAGGTTGACAGAGTTGGAGTTGTGCATACAGGCCTAACGTTAGTGTATATATGTGGTGGCCTGGGAAAACCCGTCGGATGTCGCTGGCGTTCGTTCGTGGCAAAGAGCAAATATAGATGGAAATCGCGATTTTGGCGATTTTGATATTATGTGGTATTCTAGTACTTTGAACTCCATACTACATTATGGTGAATAAACATTTTAAGAAAACAAAAGAGAAAGTACTTATTTTGATGTTTTTGTGGCGGGTAGTTTGCTAGCGAAACAACATCACGTTGAACGTGTCTCATTCTCAGTTAAGCAACGCACGCACACATGAGCGAAAGGAGAGACGATACTTCCACCTATGTTATTGCCAGTTTACTGATGCTCACAATAAGCATAAAGTAATAAAATCTTAACTAGAAGACACACAAATGGATCTGTCCCTCGCATACCGACGAGGCGAGCAGACTACCACCGCATCACAAGCAGACAAACGAGACCGGCCGATCTGCATAGGCTCCTCCCCCGACCCGGAGGAGAAAGGGGAGGATTTCTCCCCTTTCAGTTTTTTTGACATGCTACATTAAAATGCTCATAACTTTTTAAAATAAAGGGCTATCTCAGTCATTCAACCAGTTATGAATAGCTGAGAACTTCTAATTTATGGAAATATTAAAAAATGAAAATGTCAAAATGCCACCATGTGAAGGGTTTTCCCAGGCCACCACACATATGTTACTTTACTTGTTTAAATTCGTCCACCTGCTGCTACTCAGATAACTGTTGGGGAAGACTTTACTCTAACACCTTCAAATAATAACAATAAAAACTCTCTAAGAAACCGGAGCTGCTGATCACAAGAGGCCCTTTATTACAGACCGGGGCCTGAGCGAGTTCACGATGCAACTCTCTAGGCACTCAGAAATATCATCTCTTATAGAATTCTCCTGGGGACCCCTCCCCAAATACTCATTTACATACCGTACCCCCAACTCCCAGCTCAATATCCTGGGGCTGTTGCTGTGAAACCCTTTGATCAGTGATTAGGCTAACTCTTTCCCCCATATAGGCCTATTCCAAGCCTTTCTCATGATTACTCTGGGCATCATTAATAGCCTACCTCCTGGCTGGCTGTCTCCCTGAATAACAAATGGTACCATCTATTGCTAAATTCCTTCTCTGAATTCATGAGGGTTAGGGAGAGAAAACAAGCTCTTCACACAAATCCAACTTTAAAACGCGCAGAGTCGTCTAACTCGTGTTTTTATGACTTTCGGTTTTGATACCTATTCAACTTCAATGATTACACAACAACACTCAACTCTTCAACAACCGACACTACCACTCTCAACCAGTCAACCAACCCTCCACCCGGTCCACTGAACTACCCCAGACTCCTATCTATCTATCTATTTAACTATCTGACTCTGTCTAACCTTCTATCTATCTATCTATTTAACTATCTGACTCTGTCTAACCTTCTATATATTTATCTATCTATTTAACTATCTGTAACATACAATCCATCTATCTATCTATCAAACTCTGACTGTCTAACCATCTATCTTTCCAACATCATATCTATCTAACCTTTCAACTAAACAGACTAACTAGAAATGACATTCTGCAATATTTCATAGATAAATAAGGTCTAGATTGGAAACGTGGACACACTGTAACAGAAGTCAACAACTTTCAAAGCGACTTATCTATTCAGCCTTTGTAAATTCACCCTATTAAGTCTAGAATATCACTGTTCTTTACTCTGATATCCAGTCTATCCCATTTCGACCTCATTCAGAGCAGACATTGTGACTTTGCAACTGCAAACCACGGCCTCACACGAGTTGCACAAAGGACAGACGAAAACGTGTTGATATGAAATCAAAATACTCATCAGAACATATGTTTGTTCCGTGGTGTATTCCGGTAGAAACGATCAAACAGATACAACATCTCTTCTGATTAGTATGTTCACCTCATTTAAACTTTCCTCAAGAAACAACCACCATTACGAACAATGAAGCAATGCGATGCAGGACTTGCTGTTACGAACACGTTTTACTTACATTTCTGCGTTTTCACCAATGTGGAGATACCGGCGCTGCTCCAAACGGCCCTGTCGGAAGTCTAAAAAATAAGAAATAAAATATATTTCCTCCAAGCTGGCGACCTCGACGGACTCACATCAGGAGTAGAATGAAGCATGTTATAAACACGTTGTCGTCTTTTGATGACGTCATCACCGGGTCCTTCCGGAGCTATGTTCTGGAACTCCGCCCACTTAGCTCGGGTACATTTCTTAAAAATAAAAGCTTGTTTAAGCATTTAGAAATACTACATTTGGATAAAGTAACGCAAATGATATGCAACTACATAATTCTTCTAATATCCTAATTATTGTGGTGAAAGACTGCTGCACTGCATAAAGGGACATATAATGGATTGTACACAAATAATCTTCCAAGGCTAAACATGATTACTACCACTGTACTCAGCAACACTTCTAGAATATGGATCAAGTGAGTTTCAACCATGAGGTGTGACATACAGCTGTGTCTTGTCGTGTAATTTCTACTAATTAATCAATAATAAAGATACACGTGAGTTGCTAGGCTTACAACAACTTACCACTAAGGTACACGATGTGATGAAACAAAGTCTCCTCCGTTTATTAAGAGCTCTTAGAGAAGCAAGATACAAAGCAAAGCTCTACCTCAGTTCTGAGGGGTTACTGAGGGGTAAAAATACTAATAATACAACAATAAGGAAGACAAGATATTATCACTTCTCATCAACACAAACACATTTCCATCAGTGGGGTGGAAGCTGTTTAATGTTTGCACTTTTATTTCGAAAAATGAGAATACATTTCAATGAAAATCAATGACACACTGGCTAGTCAACTAACACAGCTTGTTTTGTGAGCCTGCTATTAATGTAAAGTATCTTTTAGTTAACTAGGTAGCAGTAGGGATTACTCACCAAACCCACTGCATTACAATATATTGGCTTGTCTAGCGAATTTATTCAGATGACTCAGGGTCGATCACTCTCTATGCTTGGGAGTCAAATGAATTGCCTGACCCAGCTGAAACCACTTTACACTTTACAAGTGTTCTGGGTCCTTTGTGTTACAGATGAATGAGGCACCTAGCAGACATCCTGTCTGTGATCAAATCGACAAACCCCTTTTTTCCTTGCTATTACATTTGAATGTTTCAGTAGTTGGGTGTATAGTCATGTTTGATCTTATTTTAATGTATGTTTTATGAGTAGTGTGTTGTTGTCATTTTCATTATTGTGAGATGTTTCTTTCCAGTATTTTGTTGTGCCTTTTTAATAACATTCCACAGAAACCCAGCCAAATGGTCAATCAGCTCATGACAATTGGTATGGAGCTCATTACAGTGGTTATTGGGATGTAAATAGTGTCACACCTCTGGCTGATGTCTCTGTGGAAAACACTGTTTATGAAATGAATACTTTTGTTGTGTTACTTGCCAGTGAGTGTCCCCATTTGATAAAAAGGTCTTTTGATATTTTAAGGTTAAAACCACACCCAGTGTTGGAATGGGATAAATTGGATTTGGGCTTCAACGTACACTTCAGTCCAAACTTCAACATGATGACTGAGCCAAAAAACTAAAACAAAATAGTGTGCACATATTGCAGCGATGAACTGTCTTTCCACAACAGTATTGTTTTGTGTAAATTCTAGATCCCTTGAGCCAACATCTTGCTTCTTGTGACATAACAGAAGATTATATACACTTGCTGTTGTTTTAATGATGTTTAATGACTGTGTTATGGGCCTATAGGTACGATACTTTATTCAAGTTGTTGTTTTAATGATGTTTAAAGACTGTGTTATGGGCCTATAGGTATGATACTCTATTCAAGTTGCATGGGTATCTTTGTGAGAAAGGATCTGTTATAAAATGATCAGACCTGTTTCTTTCTCTCGTGCATTGCGTCACTTGCTATTAGCAATGTGTCTAAATGATCAAATACAACTCAGATGAAAGATTTATATTTGAAATAGAACATTTGTTATTTTAATAATCACAAAAAACATACTCACACACAAATAAACAAGTTAACCGCTTAAAAACCCTGAGGTTAAATAAATAACTATTTACAGAGAGGAGATAAAAGATCCATATTTGAAATTGAACATTTGTTATTTAAATAATCACAAATAAACAAGTTAAGCGTATTCCAGCAGGGTTCCAGCAGGGTTCCTGTCACCAGCAGGGTTCCTGTCACAAGCCGAGGATGGTGCTGACAGCCTGGTTACTCTGCCAGGCTGTCCACATGGTCCTTTACTGGCACGCTGTGCTCATCCACTACCTGAAAAATAATACCAATGCCAGGATACCACCTTCAGGTTTTGTGTGGATATGCTCAGATCTTGCTTCCTCTAACATTCTACACATGACAAAGATATACAATCATCAATAATTAACTGAAAAATGAAGCAGAATTATAACCTGCAGGAAATGACATGCCCACAATGAATATAGAATATCTCCACAACCATAAGGGCCATTGTAATAATCTTGGTATCAGATGAAAGCTAACACCTGTGGGATGTCAGAATCAAAATAGATGTTACTGTGTAGTAGCAAATAGAGCTAGGACTTTGTATGTAATCAGTATTCCAATGTATGTTTAGTACTTGTGTAGAGTTAGAAGCTAGTATGTGAGCCAGTGACACTTTGGAGAGGTTTTAGTACAGGTATGTCCAGACGGACCACCAAATTGTGCCATTTGGAGAACTTTTGGCACCACCAGTGCCATTTGACCTTTCTCATGTACCAAACTGTAAAACTAATTATATTTCACTGACAGATCACTATAGGTATACATTCCATCCAAATTCAACTGTTTTCTCACTTGTTTTGAAAAGTAAACCATTCACCTCTATACATTTTCTCACTCAAAGAAAATCATACAAAGAAAATGAAGTTTGACTCAGATTTATTGTCAAAGTGAGAATATACAGAATTACAATGAAAGCAAACTTTGAAATATGAAACAGAAAATATAATCAAACATACAAAAAAAAAAAACTTGACATTTCAGAAATAACAGGTAAAAACACATCAGAAGTATATACAATGTCTGCCACTCAGTCATTTGCACCTGCATTTGCACTTTCTTCACCACAAGAATGTTTCCTGGATAGGATTTCACTATGAGGTGAATAGTGAAATAAGATACATTTTTATCTAATCATGAAAATAGGTTGAACTATCCCGTTAAAAACCATGATATCTGTGACCCCTAAACAGTCTGATACTCCAACCCTACTCCTACACTTAAGAGCAGGAATTCTGGTCTTGATCGGGGATGTTGACGGTACCACTGTAAGTTGTTGACATTGCCTTCATAGTTACAGGAGAGAGTGACGTCTGATCCTTGGAGGACATTCACCTCAGTTCTCACCGGCTGTATTGAATCCTCAAGACTATGATCTGCAACACATTCATATGGTCATTATGTTGTAAAGTTATTCCTGATGATGTTTTAATGGTAAACTGACAATCTGGATTTGATGCACCTCATGAGAAGATTTTGATGTAGAATTGTATGTGAATTATTAGTTATCTGATCGAAAACTACTTATACAATAATTCAATTGTAATGTTATCTTACTTCTAACAACATGAATATTTAAAAACTTACCAAGAAATGTTGAGAGGAGCAAAAACAATATGAGCAACATCCTGACGAAGCTTGGAAACAGACTGACAGCTAGAGACAGTGAGAGCTGAGTAGACAGTCCAACCACACGCACGCATGCACACACGCACACACACACACACACACACACACACACACACATACACACACACACACACACACACACACACACACACACACACACACACCCACTATTGTAACTGTGTTTGCATACAAGCCTGATTTACTTTTAACGTTACAGCACTGTATCTGCCTTGTTTGATATTTCTCTGTTGATAAGGATCAAGGTAATTCTGAACAGCAAACCTGCATCTAAATGTAGACCCCTTTTTTCCATGTTATTACGTTTGAATGTATTAATAGTTGGGTGTATAGTCATGTTTGATCTTATTTTAATGTATGTTTTATGAGTAGTGTGTTGTTGTCATTTTCATTATTGTGTGATGTTTCTTTCCAGTATTTTGTTGTGCCTTTTTAATAACATTCCACAGAAACCCAGCCAAATGGTCAATGAGCTCATGACAATTGGTATGGAGCTCATTACAGTGGTTATTGGGATGTAAATAGTGTCACACCTCTGGCTGATGTCTCTGTGGAAAACACTGTTTATGAAAGGAATACTTTTGTTGTGTAACATGCCAGTGAGTGTCCCCATTTGATAAAAGGTATTTTGATATTTTAAGGTTAAAACCACACCCAGTGTTGGAATGGGATGAATTGGATTTGGGCTTCAACGTACACTTCAGTCCAAATTTCAACATGATGACTGAGCCAAAAAACTAAAACAAAATTGTGTGCACATATTGCAGCGATGAACTGTCTTTTCACAACAGTATTGTTTTGTGTAATTTCAAGATCCCTTGAGCCAGCATCTTGCTTCTTGTGACATGACAGAAGATGATATACACTTGCTGTTGTTACATTTTACATTTTTGGCATTTAGCAGACGCCTTATTCCAAAGCGACTTACAATCAATACATTTGAATACTAAGCATGTGAATCAGCAATCCACCATTCGTTGCAGGAAGAGTAATCTAGCTCGGGCCCGGGGCCACTGATAGAAGAAAAAACCTTCTCCATATCGCCTTCTACTAAATTAAAAAAAAAAATCTGGAGAAACTGAGAAACAGTACAAGGGGGGCAATAGAAGTTCTTAGGGACACAGTAGAGGGGAAAGCGGGTGTCTTTAGGAGACGTAGTGGTGAGGGTCAGAAGATGTCTCAGGAGGAGCAGTTAAGATGTAACCTGAAGAGATGGGTCTTCAGTCTACGACGGAAGATGGGTAGTGACTCAGCCGTTCTGACGGCCGTGGGGAGCTCATTCCACCAGCGGGGAGCCAGTGTTGTGAAGAGACGTGATCGGGCAGCCCGACTGCTGTGTAGAGGAGGTGGGGCCAGTCGGCCAGCCGAGGTGGAGGAGCGGAGTGAGCGGGCAGGGGTTTGGGGGGTTACCATTTCCTTCAGGTAGGCAGGGGCTGTCCCTTTAGCTGCCTGGTATGCAAGCACCAGGGTCTTGAATCTGATGCGAGCTGCTATCGGGAGCCAGTGCAGGGTGCGAAGGAGAGGGGTGACATGCGAGTATTTGGGGAGGTTGAATACCAGCCGGGCAGCAGCATTCTGGATGAGCTGCAGAGGTCTAATGGCTGAAGCGGGGAGCCCAGCCAGGAGTACATTGCAGTAATCCAGGCGGGAGATGACCAGTGCCTGGGTCAAGAGTTGCGCTGCCTCTCTGGTAAGGAATGGTCGTATCCTTCTGATGTTGTAGAGGAAGAATCTGTTGTTTTAATGATTTTTAATGACTGTGCTATGGGCCTATAGGTACGATACTTTATTCAAGTTGCATGTGGATCTTTGTGAGAAAGGATGTTATAAAATGATCAGACCTGTTTCTTTCTCTCGTGGATTGCATCACTTGCTATTAGCAATGTGTCTAAATGATCAAATAAAACTCAGATGAAAGATTTATATTTGAAATAGCATTTATAAATGTAATAACATTTGTTATTTTAATAATCACAAAAAACATACTCACACACAAATAAACAAATTAACCTCTTAAAAACCCTGAGGTTAAATAAATAACTATTTACAGAGAGGAGATAAAAGATTCATATTTGAAACAGAACATTTGTTATTTAAATAATTACAAATAAACACACACTCACACACAAATGAACAAGTTAGGCGTATTCCAGCAGGGTTCCTGTCACAAGCCGAGGATGGTGCTGACAGCCTGGTTACTCTGCCAGGCTGTCCACATGGTCCTTTCCTGGCACGCTGTGCTCATCCACTACCTGAAAAATAATATATCAGATCTGACTTCAGAATAACATTCTACACATGACAAAGATAATATACAATCATCAATAATTAACTGAATACAAAATGAAGCAGAATTATAACCTGCAGGAAGTGACATGCCCACAATGAATATAGAATATCTCCACAACCATAAGGGCCATTGTAATAATCTTGGTATCAGATGAAAGCTAACACCTGTGGGGTGTCAGAATCAAAATAGATGTTACTGTGTAGTAGCAAATAGAGCTAGGACTTTGTATGTAATCAGTATTCCAATGTATGATTAGTACTTGTCCCAAGTTAGATGCTAGTATGTGAGCCAGTGACACTTTGGAGAGGTGTTAGTACAGGTATGTCCAGACGGACCACCACATTGTGCCATTTGGAGAACTTTTGGCACCACCAGTGCCATTTGACCTTTCTCATGTACCAGACTGTAAAACTAATTATATTTCACCGACAGATCACTATAGGTATACATTCCATCCAAATTAAACTGTTTTCTCACTTGTTTTGAAAAGTAAACCATTCACCTCTATACGTTTTCCCGCTCAAAGAAAATCATACAAAGAAAATGAAGTTTGACGCAGATTTATTGTCAAACTGAGAATATACAGAATTACAATGAAAGCAAACGTTGAAATATGAAACAGAAAATATAATCAAACACACAATAAAACCAAAGCTTGAAATTGCTGAAATAACAGGTAAAAACAAATCAGAAGTACGGTATATACTGTACAATGTCTGCCACTCAGTCATTTGCACCTGCATTTGCACTTTCTTCACCACAAGAATGTTTCCTGGATAGGATTTCACTATGAGGACAATAGTGAAATAAGATTCATTTTTTATCTAATCATGAAAATAGGTTGAACCATCCCGTAAAAAACGATGATGTCTGTGACCACTAAACAGTCTGATACTCCAATCCTACTCCTACACTTAACTCCTAACACTGAGGACCATGTGTTGGTTATTACAATTCTTCTAATGAGGTCAAATACAGAATCCATTGGAGGATACAACCTTCCAGTTCTGTGACCAAAGACCACAAGTTACTATAAATACATGGATGAATATATCTTCTTTTTAAATATAATAATAATAATAATAATAATAATAATAATAATAATAATATATGCAAACACTTTTATCCAAAGCAACTTACATTGCAGTGAGTGCATACATGTTTCAGTATATATGGTCCCAGCAGGGATATATGGTACTACACAAGGGGTAATGGAACTCTGTCAGTGTGCGTACCATGATGCTCTCAGGTTGCAGGACTTACTGAAACTGTTCTGACTCTAGGAGCAGTGGTACTCTCTCCTGTGTGTATTCTCTGATGTACCTTTGGGGGATGTTTGTAACTCTCCTCACACTCCCCACAAATGTTATGGCTTCTCTCCTATGTGTGTTCTCTGATGGGTCTTTAGGGTTCCTAATAGAGTAAAACTCTTCCCACACTGGGAGCAGTGGTACCAGTTCTCTCCTGTGTGTATTCTCTGATGGTTCTTTAGGTCTCCTAGTTGAGAGAAACTCTTGCCACACTGGGAGCAGTGGTCCCTCTCTCCTGTGTGTATTCTCTGATGTTTCTTTAGGTCTCCTCGTTGACTGAAACTCTTCTCACACTGGGAGCAGTGATATGGCCTCTCTCCTGTGTGTGTTCTCTCATGTCTCTTTAGGGTTCCTAATCGATTGAAACTCTTCCCACACTGGGAGCACTGGTACGGTCTCTCTCCTGTGTGTATTATCTGATGTCTCATTAGGTCTTCTAGTCGATTGAAACTCTTCCCACACTGGGAGCAGTGGTATGGCCTTTCTTCTGTGTGAATTCTCTGATGTAACTTTAAGGTACTTAGTTGACTGAAACTCTTCCCACACTTGGAGCAGTGGTACGGTCTCTCTCCTGTATGTATTCTCTCATGGGTCTTAAGGTGATCTAGTCTACTGAAACTCTTCCCACACTGGGAGCAGTGGTACGGTCTCTCTCCTGTATGTATTCTCTCGTGGGTCTTTAGCGCTCTTGGAGTAGTAAAACTCTTCCCACACTGGGAGCAGTGGTATGGCCTCTCTCCTGTGTGTGTTCTCTGATGGATCTTAAGCTTTCCTGCCTCATTAAATCTCATCCCACACTGGGAGCAGTCATATGGCCTCTCTTCTGTGTGTGTTCTCTCGTGGATCTTTAGGGTTCCTAGTTGACTGAAACTCTTCCCACACTTGGTGCAGTGGTATGGCCTCTCTCCTGTGTGAATTCTCTGATGTACCTTAAGGTTTTCTAGTCTACTGAAACTCTTGCCACACTCGGTGCAGTTGTGTGACTTCTCTCCTGTGTGTTTCCTCTGATGTTTCTTTAGGGTGTTAGGGGAAGCTAAACTCTTCCCAAACTGACGGTCAAGGTAAGTATGTTCTCCTCTGTGAGCCTGTGGTTGTTTGTGGTTTCCTGACATGGTGGAGCTGGGCTCGCTGTCTGAGCCTGGGTTGGAGCTCTCTCCTGTAAGAGTAGGAACATATACAGGATTAGAAACATTTCATTCAACCTTAATTCATACAGGGGAAAACACACTGAGAACAAGGCCTCTTTTGCAGTTGCCCCCTGTCCACAATATCTATACCATTACAAAACAACACATAAGAAATACATTTGAATAGAGACATCAATACATCACTTAAAACCACAACCTTCTTAAACTCAGACATGCAATTGATACCATTCCTGTGAGTAGTGCAGATTGGGAAAGAGGTTTTTCAGAAATGAATAATGTTGTCACACCTTTGCGCACACAACTGAGAATTGAAAACACCTCAGCTCTTATTTTTATTTAACTAGTTGGACCTCCTCTTGAGTGTTGGAACCCCATGAAATATGTAAAGAAGAAGATCTAGAAGATCTGCTAGTCGTAAACTTGTTTATATTTGTGTGTGTGTAGATGGGCAAATGTATATGTATATATGCATGCAGACATGTTTGAGAGGGAGGGGTGGGTGGAGGGGATGGAGAAAAACAGAAAATATTCATGCCTTTTTCAATGTATCAATCTTCTATACTGGAATAAAAAATATTTTAAAAAGAAGAAAAAAAGAAGATCTGCTAGTCACTTGGCATGCATGCAGAGAGGACAGGCTTCAACATACCAGCCCATCTGGGATCTTCTGAACTAAGATTGTATATAAATAACTAGCTAACTTACTGTGTAAGAGATACGAGATAACCAAGATTAGAGACTGTCAGTGTACGTTATTGGCCTGCTGTATTACAGGAAACTCAATGAAAAAGAAATAAAATGGATTGAAATTTAAAATTGCATTATGGACATTTTAATTTCAAGATCATTTATGGTTTGATTTGTGAGGCAGTATTGAGCCCCACCATCACTCCCGCACCTTTACCCACCTCTAACACAGAGCCCCCCGACTTAATAAATCCCACTTTAACCCCTGCGTAATGGTAATAATATATAAGGACCCATCCCGTATGCACAATTAACACCATAGAGCAATGTACAATAAATACATTATAATAGTAGTCAAGTTCATGAACTTACCATCCAACTCACTATCTGTCTCCAGTAAATCATCTCCTCCCTCCTCTTCTTTCATCATCACATCTTTCTCCTCCACTTCCTCTTCTTCCATTTCTTCTTTCACCATCAGAGTGTTTTCCTCCCCTTCCTCCTCTTCTTTCACCACAACTTCTTCTTCTTCCTCTTTCACTACCACATTAAGATCCAGTGTTTGACTGCAGTCCTCCAACTTCACTGCCACCATCTCTGGACCCTGCTGTGAACCCAGGTACTCTGTGGACTTGGCTTCAGACATGGTAGCTGGGCTGTGAGATGGATCTGTGTAATGTAAACAAAGGAAGAGCCATAGTGGAGAGTTAATTTCTCAAATTAGATTATCAGATTAACAAACACCTAACAAAGAATATGCACTACTATGAATTATTATAGTAAAGTGTCTTTCATGTTGGCTGGGCTGTGGCCTGATTCTCTACCCCTCTGGGTGAGTGGTGCACTCACATACATCTGAATGCAGGATACTTTATTATTACTTAATTATTTACAGAACCCAATATTCTTAATGTAAATAGTAAAAAAAACATGACCAAGAATCCATCCTTGATCCATCCTTTGTTATGTCTAAAAAACCTGATTTAACCCCATCAGTTAAGACACACTGCGTTCTGTCTGTTAAATAATATTCAATACAGCTACAATAACCTGGTCCAGATAACCTCTGAACAAGTAGGTAATGGTAATAATAAATAAGGACCCATCCCTAATACACAATTAACACCATAGACCAATAATGTACATTACATACAATTATAATATTAGCCAAGTTCATGAACTTACCATCCGTTCCTTCCTCTCCTCCATTTTCTTCTTTCACAATCACATCTTTCTCCTCCACTTCCTCCTCTTCTTTCATTATCACATCTTTCTCCTCCACTTCCTCTTCTATTTCTTCTTTCACCATCATAGCTTTTTCCTCCTCTTCCTCTCTTCCAGCCACCATCATTTCTTCTTCTTCCTCTTTCACTAACACATTATGTTCCAGTGTTTGACTGCAGTCCTCCAACTTCACTGCCACCATCTCTGGACCCTGCTGTGAACCCAGGGACTCTGTGGACTTGGCTTCAGACATGGTAGCTGGGCTGTGAGATGGATCTGTGTAATGTAAACAAAGGAAGAGCAACACATAGTGGAGAGTTAATTTCACAAACATTCAGATTACCAAACACCTAACAAAGAATATGCACTACTATGAATTGTTATTGTAAAGCATGGGTCACCAACAGGCGGCCCGCGGGCCGAATGCGGCCCACCAAAGCTTCCCATCGGGCCCGTGTAATATTTATATTTTTTTAAATATTAATGAATTCAGAAAATGTGAGGAGGGAAATACCGTTTAGAACATATAGGGCGCGTTCGTAAATTCGTCGGAGCGCACACTGGATTCAACGTCGTCATGGAACCAAGTAATTTGATTGGACTAGAGGCAGTCACGTGGACGCTCTGATTCTCTCAGAGCGAATTTACGAACGCGGCCATAGCATAGATTCATATCGTTCTTCCAATGCAGGACGATTCAGACCTAACTCATTCACAAAGCTTCAACCTTGCATCTAAATAGCAGTAGCAAAGCTGAAACTAATTCCCGTCTTTTAAATGGAATTCGGCAGACGTAGCGCCTATTCGCATGCAAGAATGGGGACACACTCATAGCTCTCATTTAACATTTCGTTTTTGTTTTTTTTCACATACTCATTTAACATTTCGTGTTTTTTTTCTTCACATGCTCTTGTTTAACATTTCGTGTTATAGGCTCTTTTTTCACATGCACATTATAGTGACTTAAATAACAAATAACTTCTCAGTCAAAACATGAATGAGGTAAATGGCTTGTTATGATTGTAGAACCCAGACAGCCCGGAGAGATGCACTAGTTGCCCTCTCGTTCAGATAACGTTCTGCTAATAATTCCACTGGCATGTCCATATCCAGCTTTTAAGTTGCTTTTAGGTCTATTTTTCTGTGACGGGTCTCAGGATATGACTTCTCAGGGTATGATTCTCTGAAAGCTGCATGCCTTGTATAATTGTAACGGCGAAGATTGTATTGTTTTTCAATAGCTTCAGTGCAGATGAGGCATATTGGTCAATGGACTGACCTATTCCAAAGCGCTTTACAATGGCCTCTAATTCACCCATTCACACACCACTGGCAGCAAGCTACCATGAGAGGCGCGAGCCCGCTCATTGGGAGCAATTTGGGGTACAGTGACTTGCCCAAGAACAGTTTGACATGTGGTCTGTCAAAATACTTTTGAATGCATGCAGGATTCTGCCACAGTACAGGATAGTATACAGGATTGCTTTGCTGCATTGAGAATCTCCCTTCAAGAAGCATTTCCATGCAATGCCGTTATAGATCCAGCAGGGGGCGACTGGCAGTAGACAGCATATGCAAAGTAGTATTATAAAGAAATGAAGAAGAAGCCTTGACAAACACTCTAGCCAAGGTTAAGATACAATTATGGTGGGTATTGAGGTGGTCATTATAGGATATCTTGACAGTTATAATAGATCATTTAAACACTACAAATTGAAAAGTTAGGTTGACAGAGTTGGAGTTGTGCATACAGGCCTAACGTTAGTGTATATATGTGGTGGCCTGGGAAAACCCGTCGGATGTCGCTGGCGTTCGTTCGTGGCAAAGAGCAAATATAGATGGAAATCGCGATTTTGGCGATTTTGATATTATGTGGTATTCTAGTACTTTGAACTCCATACTACATTATGGTGAATAAACATTTTAAGAAAACAAAAGAGAAAGTACTTATTTTGATGTTTTTGTGGCGGGTAGTTTGCTAGCGAAACAACATCACGTTGAACGTGTCTCATTCTCAGTTAAGCAACGCACGCACACATGAGCGAAAGGAGAGACGATACTTCCACCTATGTTATTGCCAGTTTACTGATGCTCACAATAAGCATAAAGTAATAAAATCTTAACTAGAAGACACACAAATGGATCTGTCCCTCGCATACCGACGAGGCGAGCAGACTACCACCGCATCACAAGCAGACAAACGAGACCGGCCGATCTGCATAGGCTCCTCCCCCGACCCGGAGGAGAAAGGGGAGGATTTCTCCCCTTTCAGTTTTTTTGACATGCTACATTAAAATGCTCATAACTTTTTAAAATAAAGGGCTATCTCAGTCATTCAACCAGTTATGAATAGCTGAGAACTTCTAATTTATGGAAATATTAAAAAATGAAAATGTCAAAATGCCACCATGTGAAGGGTTTTCCCAGGCCACCACACATATGTTACTTTACTTGTTTAAATTCGTCCACCTGCTGCTACTCAGATAACTGTTGGGGAAGACTTTACTCTAACACCTTCAAATAATAACAATAAAAACTCTCTAAGAAACCGGAGCTGCTGATCACAAGAGGCCCTTTATTACAGACCGGGGCCTGAGCGAGTTCACGATGCAACTCTCTAGGCACTCAGAAATATCATCTCTTATAGAATTCTCCTGGGGACCCCTCCCCAAATACTCATTTACATACCGTACCCCCAACTCCCAGCTCAATATCCTGGGGCTGTTGCTGTGAAACCCTTTGATCAGTGATTAGGCTAACTCTTTCCCCCATATAGGCCTATTCCAAGCCTTTCTCATGATTACTCTGGGCATCATTAATAGCCTACCTCCTGGCTGGCTGTCTCCCTGAATAACAAATGGTACCATCTATTGCTAAATTCCTTCTCTGAATTCATGAGGGTTAGGGAGAGAAAACAAGCTCTTCACACAAATCCAACTTTAAAACGCGCAGAGTCGTCTAACTCGTGTTTTTATGACTTTCGGTTTTGATACCTATTCAACTTCAATGATTACACAACAACACTCAACTCTTCAACAACCGACACTACCACTCTCAACCAGTCAACCAACCCTCCACCCGGTCCACTGAACTACCCCAGACTCCTATCTATCTATCTATTTAACTATCTGACTCTGTCTAACCTTCTATCTATCTATCTATTTAACTATCTGACTCTGTCTAACCTTCTATATATTTATCTATCTATTTAACTATCTGTAACATACAATCCATCTATCTATCTATCAAACTCTGACTGTCTAACCATCTATCTTTCCAACATCATATCTATCTAACCTTTCAACTAAACAGACTAACTAGAAATGACATTCTGCAATATTTCATAGATAAATAAGGTCTAGATTGGAAACGTGGACACACTGTAACAGAAGTCAACAACTTTCAAAGCGACTTATCTATTCAGCCTTTGTAAATTCACCCTATTAAGTCTAGAATATCACTGTTCTTTACTCTGATATCCAGTCTATCCCATTTCGACCTCATTCAGAGCAGACATTGTGACTTTGCAACTGCAAACCACGGCCTCACACGAGTTGCACAAAGGACAGACGAAAACGTGTTGATATGAAATCAAAATACTCATCAGAACATATGTTTGTTCCGTGGTGTATTCCGGTAGAAACGATCAAACAGATACAACATCTCTTCTGATTAGTATGTTCACCTCATTTAAACTTTCCTCAAGAAACAACCACCATTACGAACAATGAAGCAATGCGATGCAGGACTTGCTGTTACGAACACGTTTTACTTACATTTCTGCGTTTTCACCAATGTGGAGATACCGGCGCTGCTCCAAACGGCCCTGTCGGAAGTCTAAAAAATAAGAAATAAAATATATTTCCTCCAAGCTGGCGACCTCGACGGACTCACATCAGGAGTAGAATGAAGCATGTTATAAACACGTTGTCGTCTTTTGATGACGTCATCACCGGGTCCTTCCGGAGCTATGTTCTGGAACTCCGCCCACTTAGCTCGGGTACATTTCTTAAAAATAAAAGCTTGTTTAAGCATTTAGAAATACTACATTTGGATAAAGTAACGCAAATGATATGCAACTACATAATTCTTCTAATATCCTAATTATTGTGGTGAAAGACTGCTGCACTGCATAAAGGGACATATAATGGATTGTACACAAATAATCTTCCAAGGCTAAACATGATTACTACCACTGTACTCAGCAACACTTCTAGAATATGGATCAAGTGAGTTTCAACCATGAGGTGTGACATACAGCTGTGTCTTGTCGTGTAATTTCTACTAATTAATCAATAATAAAGATACACGTGAGTTGCTAGGCTTACAACAACTTACCACTAAGGTACACGATGTGATGAAACAAAGTCTCCTCCGTTTATTAAGAGCTCTTAGAGAAGCAAGATACAAAGCAAAGCTCTACCTCAGTTCTGAGGGGTTACTGAGGGGTAAAAATACTAATAATACAACAATAAGGAAGACAAGATATTATCACTTCTCATCAACACAAACACATTTCCATCAGTGGGGTGGAAGCTGTTTAATGTTTGCACTTTTATTTCGAAAAATGAGAATACATTTCAATGAAAATCAATGACACACTGGCTAGTCAACTAACACAGCTTGTTTTGTGAGCCTGCTATTAATGTAAAGTATCTTTTAGTTAACTAGGTAGCAGTAGGGATTACTCACCAAACCCACTGCATTACAATATATTGGCTTGTCTAGCGAATTTATTCAGATGACTCAGGGTCGATCACTCTCTATGCTTGGGAGTCAAATGAATTGCCTGACCCAGCTGAAACCACTTTACACTTTACAAGTGTTCTGGGTCCTTTGTGTTACAGATGAATGAGGCACCTAGCAGACATCCTGTCTGTGATCAAATCGACAAACCCCTTTTTTCCTTGCTATTACATTTGAATGTTTCAGTAGTTGGGTGTATAGTCATGTTTGATCTTATTTTAATGTATGTTTTATGAGTAGTGTGTTGTTGTCATTTTCATTATTGTGAGATGTTTCTTTCCAGTATTTTGTTGTGCCTTTTTAATAACATTCCACAGAAACCCAGCCAAATGGTCAATCAGCTCATGACAATTGGTATGGAGCTCATTACAGTGGTTATTGGGATGTAAATAGTGTCACACCTCTGGCTGATGTCTCTGTGGAAAACACTGTTTATGAAATGAATACTTTTGTTGTGTTACTTGCCAGTGAGTGTCCCCATTTGATAAAAAGGTCTTTTGATATTTTAAGGTTAAAACCACACCCAGTGTTGGAATGGGATAAATTGGATTTGGGCTTCAACGTACACTTCAGTCCAAACTTCAACATGATGACTGAGCCAAAAAACTAAAACAAAATAGTGTGCACATATTGCAGCGATGAACTGTCTTTCCACAACAGTATTGTTTTGTGTAAATTCTAGATCCCTTGAGCCAACATCTTGCTTCTTGTGACATAACAGAAGATTATATACACTTGCTGTTGTTTTAATGATGTTTAATGACTGTGTTATGGGCCTATAGGTACGATACTTTATTCAAGTTGTTGTTTTAATGATGTTTAAAGACTGTGTTATGGGCCTATAGGTATGATACTCTATTCAAGTTGCATGGGTATCTTTGTGAGAAAGGATCTGTTATAAAATGATCAGACCTGTTTCTTTCTCTCGTGCATTGCGTCACTTGCTATTAGCAATGTGTCTAAATGATCAAATACAACTCAGATGAAAGATTTATATTTGAAATAGAACATTTGTTATTTTAATAATCACAAAAAACATACTCACACACAAATAAACAAGTTAACCGCTTAAAAACCCTGAGGTTAAATAAATAACTATTTACAGAGAGGAGATAAAAGATCCATATTTGAAATTGAACATTTGTTATTTAAATAATCACAAATAAACAAGTTAAGCGTATTCCAGCAGGGTTCCAGCAGGGTTCCTGTCACCAGCAGGGTTCCTGTCACAAGCCGAGGATGGTGCTGACAGCCTGGTTACTCTGCCAGGCTGTCCACATGGTCCTTTACTGGCACGCTGTGCTCATCCACTACCTGAAAAATAATACCAATGCCAGGATACCACCTTCAGGTTTTGTGTGGATATGCTCAGATCTTGCTTCCTCTAACATTCTACACATGACAAAGATATACAATCATCAATAATTAACTGAAAAATGAAGCAGAATTATAACCTGCAGGAAATGACATGCCCACAATGAATATAGAATATCTCCACAACCATAAGGGCCATTGTAATAATCTTGGTATCAGATGAAAGCTAACACCTGTGGGATGTCAGAATCAAAATAGATGTTACTGTGTAGTAGCAAATAGAGCTAGGACTTTGTATGTAATCAGTATTCCAATGTATGTTTAGTACTTGTGTAGAGTTAGAAGCTAGTATGTGAGCCAGTGACACTTTGGAGAGGTTTTAGTACAGGTATGTCCAGACGGACCACCAAATTGTGCCATTTGGAGAACTTTTGGCACCACCAGTGCCATTTGACCTTTCTCATGTACCAAACTGTAAAACTAATTATATTTCACTGACAGATCACTATAGGTATACATTCCATCCAAATTCAACTGTTTTCTCACTTGTTTTGAAAAGTAAACCATTCACCTCTATACATTTTCTCACTCAAAGAAAATCATACAAAGAAAATGAAGTTTGACTCAGATTTATTGTCAAAGTGAGAATATACAGAATTACAATGAAAGCAAACTTTGAAATATGAAACAGAAAATATAATCAAACATACAAAAAAAAAAAACTTGACATTTCAGAAATAACAGGTAAAAACACATCAGAAGTATATACAATGTCTGCCACTCAGTCATTTGCACCTGCATTTGCACTTTCTTCACCACAAGAATGTTTCCTGGATAGGATTTCACTATGAGGTGAATAGTGAAATAAGATACATTTTTATCTAATCATGAAAATAGGTTGAACTATCCCGTTAAAAACCATGATATCTGTGACCCCTAAACAGTCTGATACTCCAACCCTACTCCTACACTTAAGAGCAGGAATTCTGGTCTTGATCGGGGATGTTGACGGTACCACTGTAAGTTGTTGACATTGCCTTCATAGTTACAGGAGAGAGTGACGTCTGATCCTTGGAGGACATTCACCTCAGTTCTCACCGGCTGTATTGAATCCTCAAGACTATGATCTGCAACACATTCATATGGTCATTATGTTGTAAAGTTATTCCTGATGATGTTTTAATGGTAAACTGACAATCTGGATTTGATGCACCTCATGAGAAGATTTTGATGTAGAATTGTATGTGAATTATTAGTTATCTGATCGAAAACTACTTATACAATAATTCAATTGTAATGTTATCTTACTTCTAACAACATGAATATTTAAAAACTTACCAAGAAATGTTGAGAGGAGCAAAAACAATATGAGCAACATCCTGACGAAGCTTGGAAACAGACTGACAGCTAGAGACAGTGAGAGCTGAGTAGACAGTCCAACCACACGCACGCATGCACACACGCACACACACACACACACACACACACACACACACATACACACACACACACACACACACACACACACACACACACACACACACCCACTATTGTAACTGTGTTTGCATACAAGCCTGATTTACTTTTAACGTTACAGCACTGTATCTGCCTTGTTTGATATTTCTCTGTTGATAAGGATCAAGGTAATTCTGAACAGCAAACCTGCATCTAAATGTATGTGTGTCAACTGGCATGTTTTTGTACAGTGTCTCTGGGTTTCCTGTCACTGTGGGCCTCAGAGCGAAGTAGTAGAGAGCAGAGTCTGTCACTTCAGCAGAGGAGATCTCCAGATCCACACGTTTCTGGTCTTTGTCATGTGTGATGTTCAGTCCTGGTATTGGGTTGGTTACCTGTCCTGTGTACTCCATAATGAGGAACTGTGGTGCTGATCCAGGGTTCAGGCGGTACCATAACAGACTGTTAGTTGTGAAGGAGCTGGTGTACTTGCAGGAGATGTTAACACTACTACCCTCCATAGCATGCACTACTTCTCTGTGTGGGGTGATTGTATCTTCTCCAACACTTGGACCTGTGAATGAGGAGAGGTATGACGCTGTTTAGTAAATACACATTATTTCTGTCTATTATTTATCTAGAAACCCAAACTGTATTACGCTCTGGTTGAGAGAGTCTGCTAAATGACTAAAATGTTAATGAATTAAATGTTAATAACATGTTCCGGATGTGTATACATTCAGTATTTCTCCTCATGTTCAATTGACAAGGAGTGAATTCTTACCCACAAGAGTACCAAACAACATCACTGAATAGAGCAGCATCATAGCTAAAGCACTGTGTCTGATAGAGAGACTAGAAGCGTTGCTGAACCAGAGTCATCTTCACTTGGAACATTCACTCTTAAAGGTGAATCTGTTCTCCTCACTGTCTGTTGGGAGTGATGTTGAGCTCCTCCCCTTTAACACAATAGAATGTTGAGTAATTGGCTTCAGTGAGACAACCTGTTGCCAATGCACTGTAGTGTCCTCATCACCCCACTACGTGTCAGTGTAAGGTAACAAATGACTAGAGACTAAACACTCTCAAGTAAATTGGAGGTTTTTGTAGTGTTTCTGGGTTTCCTGTCACTGTGGGCCTCACAGCACAGTAGTAGAGAGCAGAGTCTGTCACATCAGCAGAGGAGATCTCCAGATCCAAGCGGTTTCCAGTAACTTTAGCAGACAATCTTGTGTTTGGATTCAGAGGATCTGCATGCCTTGAGCTAGTCCCTGATCCCAAGATGGAAATGAGGAACTCTGGTCGTTTTCCTGCGTCTTGACGATACCAGAAGAATTGATCTGCACCTATAGAAGTTCTGGAGTTGTTGTAGGAGAGAGTAACATAGGTGCCTTCTACACTAGACACTTCAGTCTTGACTGGAGTGAGGTCCTGCGAACTGACTCCTGCATATGAAAGTATATAGAAATATTCAGTTATTCATGGGAATGAATCTTATATTTTCAGTCATGAATGACATGACTAAGTAGCTCAATATTGAATTTTATTCAATCGCATGAGTATCACCACATGTTCATGGCCTACCCATAACTATCACCAGGAACAACACAGAACACAGCAACACCATCTTAGATGAAACAGAGATGAAGGGACAGAGAGCACTGCTGTTTCTGGAAGTTTCATCCTCTTTTATGTACTTCTCTGCCTCTGTAGCCCCTCCCCTGCCACAAGCCCCTCCCCTTAGTGTCAGTAGGTATGTTTCATGTACCGTAGGTTCATGTGAGGTTTTTGTACAGTGTCTCTGGGTTTCCTGTCACTGTGGGCCTCACAGCACAGTAGTAGAGAGCAGAGTCTGTCACATCAGCAGAGGAGATCTCCAGATCCAAGCGGTTTCCAGTAACTTTAGCAGACAATCTTGTGTTTGGATTCAGAGGATCTGCATGCCTTGAGTTAGTCCCTGATCCCAATATGTACATGAGGAACTCTGGTCGTTTTCCTGCGTCTTGACGATACCAGAAGAATTGATCTGCACCTATAGAAGTTCTGGAGTTGTTGTAGGAGAGAGTAACATAGGTGCCTTCTACACTAGACACTTCAGTCTTGACTGGAGTGAGGTCCTGCGAACTGACTCCTGCATATGAAAGTATATAGAAATATTCAGTTATTCATGGGAATGAATCTTATATTTTCAGTCATGAATGACATGACTAAGTAGCTCAATATTGAATTTTATTCAATCGCATGAGTATCACCACATGTTCATGGCCTACCCATAACTATCACCAGGAACAACACAGAACACAGCAACACCATCTTAGATGAAACAGAGATGAAGGGACAGAGAGCACTGCTGTTTCTGGAAGTTTCATCCTCTTTTATGTACTTCTCTGCCTCTGTAGCCCCTCCCCTGCCACAAGCCCCTCCCCTTAGTGTCAGTAGGTATGTTTCATGTACCGTAGGTTCATGTGAGGTTTTTGTACAGTGTCTCTGGGTTTCCTGTCACTGTGGGCCTCACAGCACAGTAGTAGAGAGCAGAGTCTGTCACATCAGCAGAGGAGATCTCCAGATCCAAGCGGTTTCCAGTAACTTTAGCAGACAATCTTGTGTTTGGATTCAGAGGATCTGCATGCCTTGAGTTAGTCCCTGATCCCAATATGTACATGAGGAACTCTGGTGGTTTTCCTGCATCTTGTCGATACCAGAAAAAATAATCTGAACCTGTAGCAGTCTTGGAGTAGTTGTAGGAGAGATTAACATTGGTGCCTTCTACAGTAGACACTTCAGTCTGGACTGGAGTGAGGTCCTGAGAACTGACACCTGGGCAGAAAATTATTTTAGAACATTATTGATCATTACCTTTAATTTGATCTTTATTTAACTTAAACGATTCAAACATATGAGCAACACAATGAGTATCATATGGTAAAACATCACCTACCCATAACTATGTTCAGGAGCAGCAGAGAACACAACAACATCATCTTACATGAAACAGAGACAAATGATAACTGAACATTCCATCCTGGTGTTTATGTACTTCACTCTCTGTTTAGCCCCTCCCCTGCCACAAGCCCCTCCCCTTAGCATAGTTCAGTGTATGTAGGTGTGTTTCATGTACTGTAGGTTCATGTGAGGTTTTTGTACAGTGTTTCTGTGTTTCCTGTCACTGTGGTCGTCACAGCACAGTAGTAGTGAGCAGAGTCTGTCACTTCAGCAGAGGAGATCTCCAGAGAAACATTCTTGTCGTTTTTCTGGATGTTAGCTGACAGGCGAGGGTATGGTGGAGTAGCGTTTACTATAGAGCCCTGTTCTGAGATGTACAGGAGGAACTCTGGTTTAGATCCTGGATATTGGCGGTACCACTGTACGTTACGGATACTGCTGTCATCATATTTACAGGAGAGGTGGACATTTCTCCCCTCCACAGCATGCTCTTCTGGAGAGTTTGGCTTTATATCCCCAAAACTGATTGCTGAAAAATGTGTATTACATTGTGAATATATTGCGTGTGTGTCATATCATATGTAACATACTGTATATGCAACACTCTCACTGCAATATGAGATTAGATTCAAAGACAAAAACTGCAGATTAAATACAGTACATTCTAACTCACCTGAAAGAGCTGTAAAGAGGAGAAAGGAGAGGAGCAACATCTTGGCAGACCTTTGAGCAGTGTGTAGAGACACTGTCCTGAACTGTGAAACATGAACCGTCAAGTAAGTGGGGGTTTTGTTGTGTGGAAAAGTAGGTTTGCTTTGTGGTAACTTCATCACATCAGGTCACATCTGGGCACCTGCCTCTCAGCTCATGACTGCCCCCTACATTCTGTACACCACACCTACTAGATGTATCTGGAATCTGGATGCTGGATGTTTGCAAGATTAGTGAGAGAAGAATATCACAGCCTTGGGTCCAAGGACGAAGCAAAACAATCAACACAGGATTACAACTTTTATTTTAAGCAAGGCTTTATTTCAAGCAGAAGAATACATATGATTTTTGTTTACCCAGACTTTCTGCAATACAAATATGTAAAGAATACTATAAATATAATACTAATAAAATAAAATGTCATATTGAATTATAGAAAATGATAGATTTGCATCACCACACAATATCTCCACTGATGCTCTCTTGTGAGGTTTTTGTACAGTGTTTCTGGGTTTCCTGTCACTGTGGGCTGCAGGGCGCAGTAGTAGAGAGCAGAGTCTGTCACTTCAGCAGAGGAGATCTCCAGATCCACACGTTTCTGTTCTTTGTCATGTGTGATGTTCAGTCCTGGTATTGGGTTGGTTACCTGTCCTGTGTACTCCATAATGAGGAACTGTGGTGCTGATCCAGGGTTCTGGCGGTACCATAACAGACTGTTAGTTGTGTCTGAGCTGGTGTACTTGCAGGAGATGTTAACACTACTACCCTCCATAGCATGCACTACATCTCTGTGTGGGGTGATTGTATCTTCTCCAACACTTGAACCTGTGAAGGAGCGGTATGGTGCTATTTAGTAACATAATTTCTGTCTAATATTTATCTAGAAATCCAAACTGTATTACGCTCTGGTTGAGAGAGTCTGCTAAATGACTAAAATGTAAACAAGTGAAATGTTAATAACAGTTGGTAATCCAGCTAAATATATATTCAGGACGATGACGTATGTTCAATTGACAAGGAGTGAATTCTTACCCACAAGAGTGCAAAACAACATCACTGAATAGAGCAGCATCGTAGCTAAAGCACTGTGTCAGATAGAGAGACTAGAAGCGTTGCTGATCCAGAGTGATCTTCACTTCCCTGCGTGCCTGTGTGCCTGCGTGTGAGTCGTGTGTGTGTGTGTGTGTGCATGCGTGTGTGCGTGCCTACGTGCCTGCGTGTGAGTCGTGTGTGCGTGCGTGTGTGCGTGCCTACGTGGACCAAAATACATATCAGATCTCCTCCCACCCTATATTCCCGCAAGGTCCCTAAGGTCAGCTGAGACAAATCAGCTAATCATTCCAAGAGTAAAAACAAAACACGGTGCAGCAGCTTTCAGTCACGCTGCTGCATGCTCCTGGAACAAACTCCCTGAAGAAATCAAACAGGCCCAAACCCTTAAAATATTTAAATCTAAGCTAAAAACCTTCATGTTTTGCACCAGTTATGATTAAACACAAACACTTCTATCAATGTCTTTTTTCCATGAACTATTGTCTTTTTAAATGTTTTATCTATTTACTTCTTATATTTGCTTTTATTCATTGTAATGTTTATTTTCTTATGCTCCTCTTGCTGTATTTTTAAATAATGCATGTAAAGCACTTTGAATTGCCCCTGTTGTATGAAATGTGCTATACAAATAAACTTGCCTTGCCTTGCCTTACTGCCTGCGTGTGTGTCGTGTGTGTGTGCCTGTGTATGTGTCGTGTGTGTGTGTGTGTGTGTGTGTGTGTGTGTGTGTGTGTAACCCACCTAAGGTCAGTGTTCTATCCTCCGTGGTCCTCCCAGGTGTGTCGGTCTGTCCAATCAGAGCGTCCCGTAGTCTCCCCAGCAGCTCACACTCAGACACCCTCCTCCCCTCCACCCCCCAGGGACCAGGCCTCCCAGCAACACTGACAACACCAGCATCTGCATGGCCTCTGTGCTGTCTCTGTGGAGAGGAGGGCGGGGGGGGGGGGATGGAGGGAGAGAGAAAGAGAGGGAGAGAGAGAGAAAGATGGGACAGAGAGGAGTGAGAGAGAGATGGAGTAAGAGAGAGACAGATTAAATAAGAAAGAAAGAGAGAGAAGGAGTGAGCGAGAGAGAGATTGAGTAAGAGAGAGAAATAGAAATAGAGAGAGAGAGAGAGAATAGATATCCCAACTGTATCGCACCACTGAAAGACAGTCTTGTCACAAAGTGCTTTATAACATGAAGAACATAGAGTACATAACACCTTTAACTCATTTAGTACCAAGGGTGAACAAAGTCTCCCAAATTGTCAACATTCAAGAGTTCCATGGGTGACTTCATTCACCAAAAATGCATAAATTATGATGCTCTTTGATGATTTTGTAGCTAATCAGAGTGTTGTTGCTAGGTAGATACCACATACAACACTTGGCACTCTAGGTGGTGAGTGTTCTGGAAATCATTGCCAGAAAATGTGGTGCAAAAAAGTTCTTACCAAGTGTCGATCCACCAGGTGTGCTGCAGGTAGATTAGCATTGACTAGACTACAGGTTGGGTGTTGGTACTGTGTAGACCAGGAGCAGAGTGAAGGGTGTGAAGCATCACCTACTGTACTATATATATAAACACAGGGGGCCCCGTTCCAACACTTTCAAAACGCATCATTCTTCCTCCCCTCCTTGGTGATTGAAAGTGATTAGACTGGTCAAAGCAAGCTTTCCACTGCATCACTGCCACAAGTCCTGTCATGTTCAGGTCAGTGGTTTCTTCGAGGAAGGGAGGGAGAGAGGGAGGGAGGGAGAGAGGGAGGGAGGGAGGTGGTAATGTCCCACCCTGGGAGGTGGTAACATTGTTGACCTTGGAGAAGGCAGAAGGCACAGCCTTGAACGGTACACACAATAGACAATACAACAATAGCAGCATGTATTTAGAGCAGTTGGTTCTGGTCCAGTGAGTAAACTTATAAATAAACGTGTTTATTTATTTAACTATCTGTACTGCTAACTGCATCCTGTCTTATGTGTCACTTGTGTCTTGTACTATTGTCACTTTTTTATCTTTTATCTCTTTTTTTAGGACTTATCTTGCCTTTTGCCTTATTGTCTTGTGCTGCAATGTCAGGAACCGAAGCCTAAGAATAATGTGACGTAACAATAAAACTTGAAACTTGAAACTTCATTCATGAGGTTGGCCATGTTCCCTATTTCACAGCTCAGGGTAGTTAAAGGATTTAAAATAAATGATTGTTGTCAGGAAATAAAACCTGATCGGACGATCAGAGAGGTTTGTGTACATAGTTTACATTGTTCTGCATCTCTGACCCTGTACAGGTACACATGAGTAGCATTTCTTGTGTTACATATGCTGTTCTGCCTCTGTTACCATGCCAACGTGGAGTCTTTCCTCCGCCTACCACTACTGAATGGGACACACTTAGGCCTAATACACACAGAGGACTAATACACACTTATACACTTAATATACACTTACACTTAATACACACTTTAATACACACTGCATTTGGTTCAATAGGATCTGTCTAATTGTGTGTGCCAGGTTGGGGCTGCTAATTATCAATTCACTGTGTACTGTAGTAGTAATGACCAGTCACAACTGATGACTCTGTTATGGTAAATGGCAACCAAAGAACCTCTTAAACATACTGTACATTTAATCATTCTGCAGTCTGCACCAACCTGTTATTTTGTGGGTCACCAACAAGCGAATGTTTTTTACATTAATTTCAGCTACAGAAACATAAATCTTTCTGACAAATATGAAATTGTAACTTTCCAAAGCTTTAACCATAGAGTAGGACTAATATTAAAGGAAATACAGTAAGTAAAGAGGCCGGCTAGAAATCGGAAGATCACTGGTTCGATCCCTGCCTCAGGAGCCCTTGAGCAAGGCACTTAACCCCTAATTGCTCCAGGGGCACCGACTATGGCTGACCCTGTGCCTAGAGCAGGGGTGCCCAATACGTCGATCGCGATCGACCGGTCGATCGCAAAGGTAGTATGGGTAGATCGCATGGCATTGAACAAAACGGGGGGGGGGGAAGAAAAAAAAAACGAAAACGAAAAAAAAAGTTCGCCTATCATCCATCCTCACTATGGCTTTTGCCACTTGATTGACGTACAGGTAAGCCAGTCTGAGATCTGATCTTTTCACCTACACCTAACACGCGGTTCACCACGCATGCGCAGTCAACAGCACCAACTACAAAATACAAAATACGGCGAGACTAATTACCTAGTTAGCCTTCCAATTTCTACTATATAATACTAAATAAAGGCTATACAAATGAGTGGGGAAGCTGGACCAAGTAAGAAACCAATAACGTATAACTTCCATCCAGAATGGGAGGAGGACTTTTTTACACGATGTGATATTGGAAATGCGTCTGTCTGATCTGCAAACCTACGATGGCTATTTCGAAGAAGGGAAATGTGGCAAAAGAGCGAAAACGTACGGCTGCAACCAGGGCCGCTTTAAGGGGGGGCTAGCTGGGGCGGTGGCACAGGGCCTCGCGCTT
Source organism: Nansenia antarctica (assembly GCF_963989245.1). Classification (NCBI taxonomy): domain Eukaryota; kingdom Metazoa; phylum Chordata; class Actinopteri; order Argentiniformes; family Microstomatidae; genus Nansenia; species Nansenia antarctica. The sequence goes on along the minus strand of NC_137686.1, from coordinate 10,910,332 downwards.
TGGAGGGCCTCGCGTGAGGCAGGGTAAAAAAAAAAAAAAAAAAGCTTTTTTTTTTTTTTTTTTTACTACCCTGGCTGGCGAGGCCCTCCAAAGCGCCAGGCAAGGGACCATATTATTATTTTTGCCTTTAATACATTTCTAAATGTTCACACATGTGATAATCATCAGTCAATCATACATCTAAAATCTAGCATACCTGTAGGACAGGGAGATTCTTAGCAACAGAAAAAAGTAATTTCCCCCTATGACACCTTACGTGAAACGTGAAAAGAATTTTTGGGCGCGCGTTGACACTTGTTGTGCATAGTGACTGCTTAGTGCAAAGGACAAAATGCAGAGGGAACGAGACCGAGGAAGAAAATGTTAATCGGGTGCTGAAAAAAGAAATACAAATAAAAGAAAGGAAGGCTTCAGGGCCTCGCTTAGAGGTTCGTTCGAAACATTTCTAAAAACAAGTGAGGCTCCCGTTAGCACCGAAGAAGCTAACGTTACTGCTAGCACTAGCAATGCTAGTAGTAGCACGGCACAGCCCCCCCTGAGAGGCAAAGATGATGTCTCTGAGGTGGAGGAGGACAACTGCTACACCGGCAGCAGTGGGGCTGCCCAGCCCCAGGTGATGATGGTCAGGAGTGGTGAAGTAGAGGATACGGAGGCGGAAGATGGAGCTACTCAGAGCAGCAGCAGGGCTGAGAGTGATGGAACGCAAGACGAGCCTACGGTGTTAGATATGTCATGTATGATGATCCTGGTAAATTGGCCGGTACATATGGACTCTACAGTTACAGAAGTGATCATTAGAAGAGGTCCCCCAAAGATGAAACCTGGATTTAGTTATCCTAAAAATAATGAGAACAGGAACTTTAGTGAAACTTTATTTCTCCGAAAACTACCAAATGGGGAAAAAATAGAAAGAAAGTGGCTTGTGTACTCTCAAAAACGGGACATGTCTTTTTGCTTTTGCTGTAAGCTTTTCAACATAAAGGATAGGCCTACATGGTGGTGAGTAACATCTCTATTCATGTCAATAATGGCTTGTGCGTATTTAATGTTGGGTATGATGACTGCTTTATCCTAAATCCTAATCCTTTACGAGTATAAAAGGTTTGAAATGAAACAAACATGGTTGTAAACTATCTAAATAAGTAGATATGCTATTGTCTATCAGCACAGCATGTGAGCGCAGGTTATAAGTAAGTATTTTTATTTATTTTTTATTTTTTTATTTTTTTTATAACAGTAGCCTACATCATTATAAAAGGCCTCGCAAATCTGACTTCGCACAGGGCCTCGCATATCTCCCAAGCGGCCCTGGCTGCAACGATAGCTTCTTATCGCGTCAGTCACGTTCTTGTTAAACACAAGAAGTCATTCAAAGACAGCGAAATTGTGAAAAAAGTTTCTCGAGGCTGCAGATTGCCTTTTCGATGACAGATCCACAGTGGCTGATGACACCTTGCAATCAGCTCCTACAGCCCTGACTACTAGAAACTAGCTGCCTCCTCCCAGTGCCAGGTCTCCCACTAAGGTAGAGAAATGCATTTATTTCCTCCTTTCAAACTAGGGAACTACCTGTTTTGTATCTGGTTTACTTTTCTGTTTGTTGGATCAGTAGTTGGCTATGGTACTGCAGACTGGCTGTCAGTGTGTGAGTGAGAGAAAGTGAGTGTGTGTGTGTGTGTGTGTGTGTGTGTGTGTGTGTGTGTGTGTGTGTGTGTGTGTGTGTGTGTGTGTGTGTGTGTGTGTGTGTAAGAGAGTGAGAGAGAGAGAGGGAGAGAGAGGGGGAGAGAGAGGGAGGGTTTGTGCTATGGCTCCCTATGCAGACTGGCAAATGTGTGAGTGTGTGTGTGTGTGTGTGTGTGTGTGTGTGTGTGTGTGTGTGTGTGTGTGTGTGTGTGTGTGTGTGTGAATGTGTGTGAGCGAGAATAGCAAAGAGGGAGGGTTTGTGATGGTCTTCTCCTGTGGCTGTGTGACAGAGAGAGGGAAAGTGTATTGTGAGTTTACTATGCAGGCTGGGAACTGTGTGTGTGTGTGTGTGTGTGTGTGTGTGTGTGTGTGTGTGTGTGTGTGTTTGTAGTACGTGCATGTACGTTTGCGATGTTGAAACTAGACTGGTAGATCTTGGCAGACTGGCTACTTGAAAAGTAGATCTTGGTTCCAAAAAGTGTGAGCACCCCTGGCCTAGAGCAAAACATACCAAATTCCAACAATTGAATTGTTGATTGCATGGCATTAAAAAAAAAAGTCACATTCAAATGTCCTCTGCTCCTCTTGAAAGATCTCTGTGAGGTAACATGATAGGATACACAAAACGACTTGTATCATTTTCGACAGTTATGAAATGTGTTTAAGTAGTACTTACTTTTGACAAATATATATGTTTTATTTTTTTATAATTAATAATAACCCACCACAGTTAATCACATTTTTAGATTAGATGCACAGGAGTGACCTCTCAACATTCACATATTGATATTATTAAACTTTAAGAAATAAAGACACTGGAAACCAACAGTCTTTATCATGCTTTTTATTAGTACTAATAGTGGTCTGACTCCTAGTACAGCTATAGTACTAGGAGGAGGCGGAGTGGGACGGGACATGGGATGGAAGGAGGGATATTTTTCTCGGTGGAGCTGCTGATCGATAAATGCTGCTGCCCCAGTTGTTCCGCCCGTTTCTTGAAGCATGCGATGCTCATTTCATGCGGGGAAGTGCACAAGTGCATACTTCAGGAGAAGGGTTGAGAAATGGGACGCAGCAAATATAGATATTGATGTATGAAAGAGAAAGAAATAGAGAAATGCTTTGGCTCATCATTTACACCTAAGTGCTCTTCTACACTTCCTGCCCAGCTTCCAGGGAAACCGCAAGTGCTTCCTGCAAAATAAATACAAAATAGTATACATATATAATATAATAATATACAGATTATTGTTTTGTTTTCCACATAGCCTATATATTGCCTTCATCGTATCTTATACAGAAAATAAATAAATAATCCACTTATGTGTACATTATGAACAACAATTCTATAAAAACATATTTTCAACGTTATGTTTGCGTCCTATAATCTACTTCACTATAATGATCAATATGTGTGAGATCAATGCTCTCTCTCTCTCTCTCTCTCTCTCTATCTCTCTCTCTCTCCCTCTGTCTCTTTCTTTTGTTTTTATTTTCATATTTGTTGTTCTCTTCTTTGTTATATGTTTTGTGATGATTTCATTGATTTCATTGTATATGTTCTGTGTGGACCCCAGGAAGAGGAGCTGATCAGCTAGGAGGATCCTAATAAATAAAATAAAATAAAATCAGTTCTTTGTTACTTTCTCTCTTTCTCTTTCTCTCTCTGTCTCTTCTCTCTTCTCTCTTCTCTCTTCTCTCTCTTCTCTCTCTTCTCTTTTCAATGTTTGTTATTCTTATTATCTTATTTACATTTTATATTGAGCACATGATGTCATTGTCAGTCTGCTAACAGGAAGTAGAGCTGACTGACCTCCAGGTTCTAGTCTTCACAAAACAAGCGATGTCATCTCTGATGTCATCATCCTGGAAAGCTGTAGGGGGAGGGGCATAGTCAATATGGGTGACTAGTGGTTTACTAGTTTGACTAGTGGTTTAGGTAAACAACCCTAACCCTACCCCCCTGTGTAGCCATAGACTTTTAGACCAGCATTCTTTTTGTTTGTTTTTGTTTACATTTCTGACAAACTTAAGTAGATCAATCAGAGTATAACTTAAAATCTGTTAAATATTGCAAGTATAAGGTATATACTTTGATTTATTAGAAAGTCTCAATACACTTCCAATTATGCACATATAAAGTGGTCTGTTGTTTGAGTGTCACTCAATATTGTCTGTTTGTCAAAAACAATAATTAGATATAATTCTGGATATGATAATGAAATACACTGTAGTAGGCCTACATGATTGGATAACACTCATGACACAGTCTCCCCTGTCCTCCGATGTCTACCTCCCCCAGCCTCCCCTGTCCTCCGATGTCTACCTCCCCCAGCCTCCCCTGTCCTCCGATGTCTACCTCCCCCAGCCTCCCCTGTCCTCTGATGTCTACCTCCCCCAGCCTCCCCTGTGGAGCATGGTTTGTGTTGGCCTACCTCTGCAGTCCGTCTTGCAGAGGTTACGAGACACGTCGGCTGTAAAGTCAGAGGCACAGTGGACGAGGTCGTTCAGCAGGAACACACCGAAGAGGCTCACAGGCAGAGGCTTGAATGGCCAGGTAGGTCTTCTAGGCTTGGATGGCCTGGTACGCTTTCTAGGCTTGGATGGCCTGGTACGCTTTCTAGGCTTGGATGGCCTGGTACGCTTTCTAGGCTTGAAAGATAGTCGCAGGTGTGGCTGGACTCTCTTCCTTATGGATCTCTTTCTCCTGGCGCCTACCTCTTCCAATTCTTCCTCTTCCAATTCACTCTCCTCCTCCTCTACCTCTTCCTCCTCATTCTCCTCCTCTTCCTCATCCTCTTCATCCTCCTCTTCCCCCTCCTCTTCCCACTCCTCCTCCTCCTCTTCCCACTCCTCCTCCTCCTCTTCCCACTCCTCCTCTTCCCCCTCGTCAAACTCCTCTCCGTCAGCTTTCATCTCTTCATCAAGCTGGGCCTCTGTGTCACTGCTGAGGTCATAACCACTTGTTACATTTCGTTCCTCCGTTGGAGGTTCGGTTGTAGAATTGGTTGGAGGCCTTGTCTCAGGTTCAGTTGGAGGTTCGGTTGTAGAATTGGTTGGAGGTCTCGTCTCAGGTTCGGTTGGAGGTTCGGTTGTAGAATTGGTTGGAGGTCTCGTCTCAGGTTCTGTTGGAGATTCGGTTGTAGAATCGGTTGGAGGTCTCGTCTCAGGTTCTGTTGGAGGTTCGGTTGTAGAATCGGTTGGAGGTCTCGTCTCAGGTTCTGTTGGAGGTTCAGTTGTAGAATTGGTTGGAGGTCTCGTCTCAGGTTCGGTTGGAGGTTTGACAGTAGGTTTGGGTGAAGGTTTGGCTGGAGGTCCCGTCACAGGTTTGGGTGGAGGTCTAACATGGCCAAAGTGTTTCACAAGGCTGGTGTTGAGTCCAGACATTCGCTCCACGCTGCAGACAACTGAACCAATCAAGACACGGTGAGAGAAGAGGAGGAAGGCGATGACAGGAGAGAGAACGGAAAAATGTCATTGTCAAAATCAACAGTTTGGAACAAAGGCAATTGAAAATGGGCTGGTAGGCCATGGATGACTGAAGATAGGAATGTGTCAGAGACTACCATCCGCAGAATACGTCACCATCCAAACTACAGACACTTCACTGCAAGATGCCAACCATTAGTTGTAGTCAAAAAGGATGGTTACAGGTTACAGGTGCTCCACGACTGCACACCGGCTCATATCAACTGTTTGATTTCACATTCAAACGTTTGGAGTGTCGAGCCAAAAAAAGACTCCCTGTCCCATTACTTACGCAGAGCACTGTATATACTGTATACGTATAGAATAAATCATGTTATTATCTGCGGTTACTGTATGTTTCTACGGTTACTGTATGTTTTGAAGTTTAAAACAAAGCAAGTATCCTATATATTTTTTTTTAAAAACGATAAAAGTGATCCATAGGGTGATGGCGGTTATGACAGTTATATTGGCCTACGCTCTCGCAATGCTCCATCAACCTCTCAGAACACACAATGCCAAATACAGTCTTTCACAATTAAATTCAATACACAACTAATAATAATAATTGATACAAATAATAATTGAATTGTTCTCATTTAATATAAATAACAACAGTTGACAGTGTATAACTCACCCTTGGACAAGATGTAGTCCCTCTTGAGGTGAGTCAGAGATCCACGGATGGCAGCCACCATCTGGCTCTTCAGCTCACACACAGAGAGCAGCCTCCCCTCTGACAGACCAGGGATCAGGACCACCACAGCCAACACCACGACCAGCCCCAGACGCACCTCCATGCTGTCTCTGCTGATTCTGGTTAGAAACAGGGTCGAATACGAACAATCACTGAAGAAAGAATATTGTCACTTTGTTTACCTTGACCTACCTTGCCTGTTATTGTATTATTTCTCTTTGTGCTGCAATGCCAAGGAACCGAAAGTCTAATAATGTTACTCTCTTACACTTGTGTAATGTGACGTAACAATACAACTTGAAACTGATTGAAACTGAAACAACAACAGCGGGCCAATGAACAGGCCTCTCCTTACCAGCCTGGTAGATTGAGAAGTTCCTCAGGGTGTAAGGGGCCCAGAGTTCAGCCACCTTGTCTCGGCTCCTTGGCGTATGGCTGACTGACACCACGTCGGGGGGTTTTGTACCGTCATGGTTTAGGGTGTAAAGGTCATCTGTTTCTGGGCTGACCTGCTATACCGGTATGGAGGAGTTGGTTCGTGATGTATTTCTTCCAGTCGACAGAGTAAGAACATATCAATTGTCATCAGTAGACAATGACAACTATTTTGCTGTATTGACTCTACTGTGGAATTGGGAGGGGAGCTTCATGGTATGGAGAGAACATGTTTTGAGAGAAACGGATTACAATTCTGTACATGCTGTACTGCCCCTTCTCCGATTTCTACCTCCACCAGCCTCACCTGGTACATCCTGTACTGTATAGGTAAGAACAGTATGTATGTACAGCCTCACCTGGTACATCCTGTACTGTATAGGTAAGAACAGTATGTATGTACAGCCTCACCTGCTACATCCTGTACTGTATAGGTAAGAACAGTATGTGTGTACAGCCGTAGAGGCTGCTGGTGGTAGAAATCACACTGAAGAGACTGTAGACTGTACAATGAAACTATAGAGGAATTTTGGCCATCTACCTTGATTCTAATGTGTATAATTATTTGCAGTTGAATGAGCCTGGCAGACATCCAGAAGAAGTCACACCCTCACAAGTTTTCAATTCCTTTGCGATTGTAATGTGCCTGAGGAAATCCCACACTGGCCATTCCTTTGCAGTTGTATGTAACTCACAACTTGTCCTTTGTTGGGAATTATACTTAAGGAGAGGGACAGTGTTATTCTTTGAGTTTGGGTTAGGCCCGTCACAGGCACCATTCTCCCATGTGGTCCTTTACGCACGTCAACGTATGGTTCGAACGTACAGTCATATGTTGGTTCTAAACTGTTAAGTTGGTTATTTTGTTGATACTCTATTCTAATTTTCTGTTAAAACAGCACGACATAATCGTGACCAGGTTATCCCAGAGTTTACCATCAATGTCTTATGTTCACATGCATTGTACGTAGAGAGAGTCATCAGCTTTAGCTATTGGTCTGAGCGTAAACTCCTCGCAAGCCGATTTATCTTAACTTGAGTTAGTTAGTCCTCTTCACCCCGTTGAGGGGAATAGGGCGTCCACCAGAGCTCTCCATCTCACTCTCTTTTGGGCCTGGGCCTTTGTTTCTTGCCAGCTCACCCCGATGTTCTTCAGGTCTTGGAGTGTGGAACGTCTCCAGGTGTTTTTCGGCCTTCCAACTTTCCTCTTCCCCTGCGGGTTGTAGTCCAAGGCCTGTCTAGTGATGTTGTTGGAGTCCTTCCTAAGGGTGTGCCCTATCCAGCTCCACTTTCTCCTTTTGATGGTGGTAGCTATGCTGTCCTGGTTTGTTATTCTCCACAGCTCTTCATTTGTGATTCTGATGGGCCACCACAGCTTGAGGATGTACCGCAGGCATTTGTTGACAAACACCTGGATCTTGCTTGTGAGGCCCTCGGTGGTCCTCCACGTTTCAGAGCCGTAGAGCAGGACAGTCTTCACATTGGTATCACATTGGTATCACATCTTAACTTGAGAGCATGGTGAAATAGCATTTTGAGTATTCTTAATGGAATCTTGGATCCGATATGATCGATTCTCTGTCACACAGGGATGTATTATAACTTCATGTCAAGTTGTGTAAGTGGGTCATGTGAACACTTGTATTGATCATGTCCATGACTGTTAGGAATAATCATTGGGAATAAATGTATGTCTTATGTTTGACCTGTCATCTATTCTACAGTGTTCTATTTTCATATTCTTCGACAACCACTTATCCTATGTGGCGAACATCACAGCGACAGCACACTCCTGCAGATTCTTCCTCTACAACATCAGAACGTCCATTCCTCACCAGAGAAGCAGCTCAACTCTTGATCCAGATCCATGATCCAGAATGCTGCCGCCCGTCTGGTGTTCTCTCATGTTACCCCTCTCCTTTGCACCCTTCACTGGCTCCCGATAGCAGCTTATATCAGATTCAAGACACTGGTGCTTGCCTACCAGGCAGCAAAGGGAACAGCCCCTGCCTACCTGCAATCAATGGTCACCTCCCAAACATCAGCCCACTCTTCCACCTCTTCTGGCCGACTGGCTCCATCGCCTCTACACAGATGCGGCAGTCACGTTACCCGGTCACGTCTCTTCACTATACCGGCTCCCCGCTGGTGGAACGACCTTCCCACTGCTGTCAGATCTGCAGAATCACTCCCCATCTTCCGCCGTAGACTGAAGACCCATCTCTTCAGGATACACCTGAACTGTCTCTCCTCAGACATCTACTACCCCCCTGTACTGTTTCCCCAGTGTCTTAAAAAAAAGTTGTTCTTCTTCTAGCACGACGACTGCCAATGGCCCCTGGCCCGAGCTTAGATGACTTTTTCCTGCTACGACTGGTGGATAGAGTCACTTACTTAGACAAGTATTTGTTGTAAGTCGCTTTGGATAAAGGCATCTGTTAAATGCCAAAAATGTAAATGTAATATTCTATACCATTGTGCAAGGCATAATCATACTATGGTGTGAAGTGTGTGTGTGTGTGTGTGTGTGTGTGTGTGTGTGTGTGTGTGTGTGTTCCTGTGCACAATAGCTACTAACTAGTGACATACTATTTGATATTACCACATTGTATCACAATAAACATTTTGGATAATTTGAATCATTTATTTTTGTCAAAGAGAGAAAGCAAGAGGAAGAAGAAGAGAAAGGGAGTATGTGTGTGTGTGTGTGTGTGTGTGTGTCTGTCTGTGTGTGCAGTTTTTGATTGACGGGTGGTAGCTTGCGCTACATCACATCAACGGCGATGCCGTAGATGGCGACTCTTCTATTTTTAAAAACATTCGGGGTTCAAGCCCCCGATTCCCAGGGCGAACAACGTTACTGCTGCACCTCATTCATCAGCTAGGTTAGCTGCTTCACAGCTCAAGGTAGTTACCTAAGGATTTAATTGATTGTTGTCAGGGAATGAAACCTAGTTGGAGGATCAGAGAGGTTTGTTTACATAGTTTACATTGCTCTGCATCACTGCCCCTGTACAGGTACACATGAGTAGCATTTCTTGTGTTCCATATCCTGTTCTGCCTCTGTTACCATGCCGATGTGGAATCTTTCCGCATACCGCACACATAATAAGTAAAGTAAACTATAGGTCTGGGTGTACCTTTCATATGGGTGTGTGTACAGCTACTGTATCTGTTGGGTTCTGGTTAGGGTTAAATGCTATATTCTGTTCAGCTTGGTTGTAAAGCAAGCCATGCTAACCCATCGCTTAGTTCAAACAGACCGTAGTAGACTTTAAACAACAAAGAGACACGGAGTTCATCATGATCGTTATTTTCTTGCAAGGAGAATGAATGCGAAGTCTCCCCTTAGAGACTCCGAATTCAGACTGCCTTTTCTTGCAAGGAGCAGGTCATTTTATTCTTAACAGAAAGGCACACATGTCATGAGGAAGTGCAGCGTAAGCACCAACACTTTCATTGGTTCAGTTCTCATAAGCAGTTTCTCTGCTGGGCGATTCAGACCATACAATGCCAGGAACACACATGTTCAGGAGGAGGGGGTTTCATGGACATTTACGACAGGGCCCCTCTGACAACACAATGACAGGGCCCCTCTGACAACACAATGACAGGGCCCCTCTGACAACACAATGACAGGGCCCCTCTGACAACACAATGACAGGGCCCCTCTGACAACACAATTGATTGATTGATTGAAAACTTTATTAGAAGATTTGCAGAAGTAGGTACATGAAAGTACATATTACATACAAGGTTAACTAACAGGATAAAAACCCAAGAAAGCCACTGGCTTATTTCAATTGGGGTCCTTGATTGATGACAGGGCCCCTCTGACAACACAATGTCAGGAAAGAGGAGGCACAGCCGGGACCGAAGATAAGGTTCTGTAGAACGATGAGCTTGTAAGTTTGTGCCCAAGAAGCACACAGTTGGTACTCTTCAAAAATGTACTCCTCAACAAACATTAAACATTTATGAAAACCTCATTCAGCCCTATCAGTATCTCAACTCGTTTTTCTTTTATCTTTTAAACCACTTGTTCAACTTTGGAAGTATTTTTTCTCCTTATTTCTCAAGATCAGACTAACTGACCACTGTAATGTCCCTGTTGTGTCCCTGTTGTGTAGCTGTTGTGTAGCTGTTGTGTAGCTGTTGTGTAGCTGTTGTGTACCTATTGTGTAGCTGTTGTGTACCTGTTGTGTACCTGTTGTGTACCTGTTGTGTAGCTGTTGTGTACCTGTTGTGTCCCTGTTGTGTACCTGTTGTGTAGTTATTGTGTACCTGTTGTGTAGTTATTGTGTACCTGTTGTGTACCTGTTGTGTAGCTGTTGTGTACCTGTTGTGTCCCTGTTGTGTACCTGTTGTGTAGTTATTGTGTACCTGTTGTGTAGTTATTGTGTACCAGTTGTGTATCTGTTGTGTACCTGTTGTGTACCTGTTGTGTACCTGTTGTGTAGTTATTGTGTACCTGTTGTGTAGTTATTGTGTACCTGTTGTGTAGCTGTTGTGTACCTGTTGTGTACCTGTTGTGTCCCTGTTGTGTCCCTGTTGTGTACCTGTTGTGTACCTGTTGTGTAGTTATTGTGTACCTGTTGTGTAGTTATTGTGTACCAGTTGTGTACCTGTTGTGTACCTGTTGTGTACCTGTTGTGTAGCTGTTGTGTACCTGTTGTGTCCCTGTTGTGTCCCTGTTGTGTAGCTGTTGTGTACCTGTTGTGTAGCTGTTGTGTACCTGTTGTGTAGCTGTTGTGTACCTGTTGTGTACCTGTTGTGTAGCTGTTGTGTACCTGTTGTGTACCTGTTGTGTACCTGTTGTGTACCTGTTGTGTAGCTGTTGTGTACCTGTTGTGTACCCGTGTACTCCTCTGCTTCTCTTGAAGGCTCTCTGTGAGGTAACTTGATAGGATATTCATCTAAATAACATGTGTTATTGGTTGGCATCCCACACAGAAAACTACTTGTATCCATTTTTTGATCAGATGCACAGGAGCGGCCTCCCAACATGTACATATTGATATTATTTAACTAAGAGATAAAGACATTGGAAACCAAAATACTTTATCATGCTTTTTAATTTTTCGGCAGGAAGTAGGAAAAGTTGTTACAGTCACAGCTCGAATAGCCTACATATGAGATATTATAAACAACAAGACATGATTGCGAGTACTGATAGTCGTCTGACTCCTAGTACAGGGAGACTACTGGCGCCACCTGGTGGAGGACAGTGGAGGGGGATAGAATTTGTTCCAATTGTCGAAGGTCAGCTGTGCTGTAACAGTAGGGATAAGGGATGTAACCTCTCCTAGCACACAATCTAGAGGCCATGGAGAGGAATAGATGGAGCTGCTGATAGTTAAATCCTGCTCCAGTTTCTCCGCCCGTTTCCTGAAGCATGCGATGCTCATTTCATGTGGGGAAGTGCACAAGTGCATACTTCAGGAGAAGGGTGGAGAAATGGGACGCAGCGAAAAAAACTGCTTTGGCTCATCATGCTCTGGCGCACCTAATTGCTTTACACATCCTGCCCAGCTTCCTGCCCAGCTTCAAGTGCTTCCTGCAAAATATAAAAATACAAAATAGGTAAATACAGATTATTGTTTTGTTTTCCACATAGCCTATATATTGCTCTCATCGTATCTTACACAGAAAATAAATAATACAAATAAAAAGTACATTTCTGTGTACATTATGAACAACATTTTCCAATTCTATAAAAACATTATCAACATTTTGTTTGCGTCCTATAATCTACTTCACTATAATGATCAATATGTGTGAGATCAATGGTCTCTCTCTCTCTCTCTCTCTCTCTCTCTCTCTCTCTCTCTCTCTCTCTCTCTCTCTATCTCTTTCTTTAGTTTTTATTTTCATATTAGTTGTTATCTATGTTGATGTTTTTCTTCTTTGTTATATGTTTTGTGATAATTTCCTTGTGTTTTGTGTGGACCCCAGGAAGTGTAGCTTTGCATCAGCTAATGGGGATTCTAATAAATCAAATCGAATAAAATATCAAATAAAACTCTCTCTCTTTCTTTGTTACTTTCTCTCTTTCTCTTTCTCTTTCTCTCTCTCTCTATCTCTCTCTCTCTTCTCTCTTCTCTCTCCAATGTTTGTTTTCTTATTATTATTATATCTTATCTTATTTTTATTTTATATTGAGCACATGATGTCATTGTCATTCTGCTAACAGGAAGTAGAGCTGACTGACCTCCAGGTTCTAGTCTTCACAAAACAAGCGAGGTCGTCTGTGATGTCATCATCCAGGAAGGCTGTAGGGGGAGGGGCATAGTCAATATGGTTCAAAGTTAGGGTTAGGGCTTTTGATTGATTGATTGAAAACTTTATTAGAAGATTTGCAGAAGTAGGTACATGAAAGTACATATTACATACAAGGTCAACTAACAGGATAAAAAAACAAGAAAGCCACTGGCTTATTTCAATTGGGGTCCTTGCAGGGTTAGTTCATTGAAACTGCAGGAGCTTGTCTCACTCAACGTTTTTAAAGCTAGGGAGGAAAATGAAATCCAGGTCTGTAAATGTTTTTAACAGGTAACATTGCTGAAATATTCTTGCCTGCCTTCAGTGTGAAACTTGATCTGTCTTTTCTTTTAAAATGTTTATTTATAATGTATTATGTTGTAATGTGTGTCTGTATTTTTATGCTGCTTTATAGGCCAGGTCTCTCTTGTAAAAGAGATTTTTAATCTCAATGAGACTTGGTTAAATAAAGTTTAAATAAAAAGAATATGTGTGACTAGTGGTTTAGGTAAATAGCCCTAACCCTAAGCCTAAGACTTCTTTACTGAAATACACTGTAGGCACATGATTGGATAACACTCTGACAAACAGGTTGAGGATCAGTGGAGGCTGGTGGAGGTAGACATCAGAGGACAGTGGAGGCTGGTGGAGGTAGACATCAGAGGACGGGCTCATTGTAATGCATGGAACTACCATTCCTGATTCCGGACCATGCATTACACTGAGCCCATCCTCCGATGTCTACCTCCCCCAGCCTCCCCTGTGGAGCTGGTTTGTGTTGGCCTACCTCTGCAGTGTGTCTTGCAGCGGTTGCGAGACACGCGTTTTGTAGCGTCAGTGAAACAGTGGAGGAGGTCGTTCAGCAGGAACGCGCCGAACAGGGTGACATACTTGGGCCTGGGCTGGTTAGGTCTAGGCCCTGGTCGCCCCTGTGGCTGGTCTCGCTTCTCCATGGACACTACCTCGTCTCCCTTCTCCATGGACACTACCTCGTCTCCCTCCTCCATGGACACTACCTCGTCTCCCTTATCTTCCTCATCTTCCCAATCATCAAACTCCAATTCGTCAAGCAGGGTCTCGTTGTCACCACTGAGGTCATAATCGCTTGTTACATCTGGTTCCTCCATTGAAGGTCTAGCATGGCGAAGGTGTTTCACAAGGCTGGTGTTGAGTCCAGACATTCGCTCCACGCTGCAGATAACTGAACCAATCAAGACATGGTGAGAGAAGAGGAGGAAGGCGATGACAGGAGAGAGAAGTCAAGTAGTTAGCTACATGCAGTCAAAGATGTATAGGAATGAATACGTAATACTTATATTATATTTTAAAATATATAAATATATAACAAGATATAAATATATAACAAGTAATATGTGTGTGTGTGTGTGACAGGGTCTGGTGAAAAAGTCCTCAAGTGGGGAAAGGTCATTTTAATTTTTTTCCCAGATTATGAAAGTGCAGATTGTAAACTTCCAAATGATGTGTCAATAACAGTGTCATACATTGAAATCGGAAAAATCTGAAAATAGTTGAAGAAGATTATTTTTTCAAACCAAATACTGGAGAAACTCACTCTGAATCAAAACAGGCGCAAAACAGCGGCTAGAAGTTACATCGCAATAAACATCTAACTACATGTTTAGTACATCACAACATGCTGATAGAACATCAACATGCTAAAAACATATCTACGCATAATTAGATGATCACACAGTCCTTGCTTTTGAACACGTCCTAAAACTTATGTTTGTTTACAAGCCATGTATCATTTACCCAGTAGCCTACAGCAGACGATACAGTGAATCCAAGTCACAAATTATTAGTGATCCTAAAACTGTTGTTTGTTATAGCTAGTGGGTTCTTTGACACTCCAACTTCCGTAATATGCAAAAAAACTGAAAACCTATATATATATTTTTTGTTTTAAAGAAGCTTTTTGGTAATTTGCACGACTTGAGAATTGCCGACATGTGGACCTCAACAGACGTATAAGTCATGGGACAGTGAAGCATTTTTTCTTCTTTTGGCTCTACACTCCAAAAGTTTTAAATCATTAATTACATATGACATTAAAGTAGAGATGCTATGTGAATGTTATGTGATGGTATTCATGTACATATTGGTTTCACCATTCAGAAATTACAATCAGAAACATAGCCAAAACCGTAGGCTTGCCGAAATCAACAGTTTGGTAACAGCAGATGAAAATGGGCTGGTAGGCCAAGGAAGATTTCCATTGTGGATGACTGAAGGTCATCTACAGAATACGTCAACAGCCAAACTACAGACATTTCACTGCAAGGTGCTAACCACTAGTTATCCTCAAAAAGAATGGTTACAGGTTACAGTTTGCAAAAACAAACAAAAAAATAGCTTAAGAGCCTGCAGAGGTCTGGAAAAGTGTATTGTGGACAGAGAAGATTCATATTATCATGGACCACAATGATTGCAAGAGGATCTGCCCAAGATTGACAGAATACCACCTCATCTGTGAAACATAGGTTTGGGCATGTATAGCTGCCACTAGAACGTGCTAATTTGTAGTAATTGATCGAAGTTTAAAATAAAGCAAATATCCTTTTTAGTTTTTTTAACTGATCCACAGGATCTGAAGAGATCCACAGGGTTCCATCACAAAATGACACTGAACACACAATGCTAAATACAGTCTTTCATAATTAAACGCAATACAACAAATAATAATAATTGATACAGATAATTATTTAATTGCTATATGAAAGTGTATTTCACATAAATAATAACAGCTGACAGTGTATAACTCACCCTTGTCCAATGGGAAGTCTTGCATTGGACGCATGGGTCTGTGCCTGAAAGCAGCTACCATCGCGTCCTTCAGTTCACACTTGCCGACTTGCCGACGCCCCTCTGACAGACCGGGGACCAGGACCGCCACAGCCAACACAACAACCAGACGCAACGCCATGCTGTCTCTGCTGACTCTGCTATGAAACAGGGTCGAAAAAGAACAGGTAATCGAGGCATTAATAAATCGATCGATCAATCAAAATCACATTTTTGGCGTTTAGCAGACACCTTTATCCAAAGCGACTTACAACAAATACATTTTGTCTAAGTAAGTGAATCATCAACCCATCAGTCATCATAAGAAAAAGTAATCTATGCTAGGACCAGGGTTAGACCAGGGTTAGACCAGGGTTAGGACCAGGGTTAGGACCAGGGGTCGTAGGCAGTAATCTATGCTAGGACCAGGGGTCGTTGGCGGTTACAATGCTAGAAGAAGGAAGGATTACTTTTTTCCCTCTTACCAGACCAGTTGATTGAGAAGCTCTGCAGGATGAAAGGGCCCAGTGTTCGTCCACCTTGTCTCGGCTCCTTGGAGTGTTCTGACTGACACCACGTCTGGGCTTTTATACAGTCATGGCATAGGGCGTATAGATCAACTGTTTCTGGGTTGACCTGCTATACCTGTATGGAGGGGTCGGTCGGTTCATAGACAGGGTAAGAACACGCCCATTGTCATTAGTAGACATTGGCAAATATTGTGCTGTATTTACATTTGATTGTTTGCTCAACATTCTGCGAGACTAGCACGTATGTATGGAGCCGATGAGTCATCATTTGTTTTATAGGATTTAAATCAAACTTGTTCTACATCTCTTCAATCAGAGACTTCAGTTACCGTTAGTTATAGTTTCGTATAGAATGTATGTACATGTAGGTCTATATAGGTATACACTCTATATCACCACTATTATCTTTTTTCGTCTTCTTTTTTCGTCTTCTTTTTTCTTTCTTTTTTGTTCGTTGTATTTATTTATTTTTATTATTTTTTATTAACGTTACTGTTGCTCTTACAATTCCTCTTAATTGTACCTGCTGTTGTGTTTTCAGTTATATCGGTTTACATTTATACTCTTCTTTCTGTGTTTTTTGTTTTGTTTCGTGTGAATACCCTGTAAAACGCATTGAACTGCCGTTTTTGATGTTTGTGAAGAAAATAATAAAAATCATAAATGGAAAAAAAAGACTTGAGTTATTGTTGTTTTAGACCGTGGCCCATCTATGTCAGGTGTAATTTATCCAGCGTTGCTCACGCTACCTCTTTACTTTTATATCTATAGATATATAAATATATCTATAAATAGATATTGCATGGTTTCATTGCGTATGCTATAACACCATTCTGTCTCTTTTTTTTTTTTTTTTCTAAGTATTTTTTTCTGAGTGGGGCAGTCCCACTCATATTTTCCTTTTTTATTGACAGATACAGTAGAGATTATGACAGGAAGGATGGGTGAGAGACCGTGTCACACGACCGTGTCGCCTGCAGAATCATCAGAAGGAGAGCTGGTGAGATCTCACAACCCCTACCATCACTCCAGACCAGGAGGGAGGAGGCTGCAGTGAAGCTGGTCAGGAACATGCATGACGAGCAACACCCTCTGCACGACCTGCTACCTCCAACACGAGGCAGCTGCACTGCCAGGACACTAAGGAACCAGCACAAGCTGGCTGAATCAAAGGCCAAGACCAGCAGGCTGAAAAACTCAACCCTTCATACTGCAGTTAGGCTGTACAATGACAGTATCTAGACCCACAAAAAACACAGCATGGCTACCATGACTGCTACCTGCCCTTGCTTTGCCGCATTGAAATATTTTTAACCTTAAAATTGTTGTGTACGCAGCTAATATTTTTTGTCATGTATGAATTATCTCTTGTCATGTAAGTTCAGCAGTTTTTCAGTGGGGCCTTGGCTCCACTGCAAGCATGAATTAATCAAATCAAATCAAATCAAATCATATTTGACCTGTCATCTATTTTTCAGTGTTTTAGTTTCATATACTATAAGATGCTCCTCCGATTTCTACCTCCACCAGCCTCCCATGGGTCCACACTGTATTGTACCGCTAAGAACAGTGATATGATACACAGTGCACTTAAACTTTCACCCTGGGTTAGGGTTAGGGCCCTGTCCCGAAGAAATCCCTAGCCCCTAATCCATAGACATGTGTATCTGAAAAGACTGGATGGGTAAAAGACTGGATGGGTAAAAGACTGGATGGGTAAAAGCATGATGGGACCGTATTTTCCTGATTGGTGATGTTGACCTCGCCTGGGAGTATTTTCACGATAGTTTTAGCTGTCTTATTAACAAGCATGCTCCTTTTCGGCGCTTCAGGGTTCAATTCAATTCAATTCAATTCAATTCAATTATACTTTATTTATCCCCGTGGGGAAATTCATTTTGCCACGCCACTCTCTGAAAACAACACATGACAACACAACATAAAGGACAGACAACAATACTGGGCCAGCCATGTATAGTATATAAAAAACAGTGAGATCATGATAGAAAAGTGGATAAAAAGATGGCTATAGTTATTATATTGAAATACTAAAAAGTGATGATGATGATTAAAATAAATAAATAAATACAGATTCAGGAGCCTTGACCCCGACTACTACTTTAGTTGCCATTGAACAGTCTTAGTGCAGCCGGGATAAATGATTTTTTATATCGCTCCGTCCTGGAGCGTACCGAAATGAACCGCCCTCTGCGGCGGCTGCTGGTTTGCCCAGCGAGGACATGATGGAGGGGGTGGTTGGGATTGTCCCTGATGGACAGCAGCTTGCTCCTAGTCCTTCTCTCCACCACCGTCCCCAGAGAGTCCAGGCTCCTTCCCACCACTGAACCCGCCTTTTTTACAAGCTTGTCCAGCCGTCTGGTATCCCTCTTGGAGATGTTTCCACAACAGCAGACTGCAGCGTAGAAGAGAATGCTGGCCATGACAGACTGGTAAAACATGGCCAGCATCTCTCCACACACTTCAAAAGACCTAAGGTCTAAGGTTAACCTAAGGTTAAAGGTCGAAACACTCCCTGGTTCTCTAGCGAGCTGTCATCCCTCCTTCACAAAAGAAACCGGCTCTGGGCTGCTGACAGGCAGTCCGACTCTGAAGCTGATTGGCTTTCTTTTCGGCAGGTGAGAAATAACTTCACTGCTTCTGTCAAAACAGCAAAAAGTGATTTCTATCTTTCACGTTCCACAGATGATCTGAATGACCCCAGAAGGTTTTGGAACACAGTTAAGTCCCTCTCTGCCAACTCCGGTCCTGCTGAGCTACCTTCCCAAATTATCGAGAACTCAGTACCAGTGTTCGATAAATCAGAGATGCTTAACTGTTTCAACAAACACTTTATAGCCTCCGGTTTACTGTTTGATTCCTTGTCAGGAGCCAACTCCCCACCTTCCGGTCCCCCTCCTCCTCCCTTGGCGAAAACCTCTGGTAGTCTCCCTGGGTGCCACTCTTTCTCGTTCTCCCCCTTCTCTGTTAGTGATGTCTGGAAAGCCTTAAGAGAGCTAGACCCTAGGAAATCGGCAGGTCCTGACAATCTTCCTCCTCTCTTTCTGCGCCTTGCTGCAGATTTCATTGCAGAACCTATATCACACATTTTCAATTTATCTATTTCTAACAATGTGATGCCAGAGGTCTGGAAAACCGCTTTTGTGCTCCCACTTCTGAAGGGGGGTGACCCAAAATGTTTGAACAACTACAGACCAATTTCAAAACGTTCTGTCCTAGCCAAGGTCCTTGAGCGACTAATTAACGATCAGATCAAGGACTTCCTAGATTCACACAACATCCTATCGCCCCTTCAGTCTGGCTTTAGGAAGCAGCACAGCACAGTGTCTGCTGCTGTCAAAGTGGTTAATGATATTACTGAGGCTTTGGATAAGAAGAATCACTGTGCTGCACTTTTTATCGACTTGTCTAAAGCCTTTGACACCGTCGATCATGCCATCTTATGCCAGCGCCTCTCTGATATTGGGCTGTCCCCTCATGCTGTTGGCTGGTTCTCCAACTACCTGTCACAACGGAAACAGTCTGTGCAGTTTGGTGATCTCTCATCCATACCAATGTCAAGATGCTTTAAAAGAACTCTGAACCAAAAGCAAGCAGTCTGTAACATTACTCATAACTGCCTTGTTACTCACAATACCCTGTATGTGAACCATAACTGATCAATCATAATTAGGCACACATGTTTCCTTTTATTTAAAGGGCATATATTATTTTAGGGCACCGTAGATAACAATCAGGTACATGAAGAACAAACAGGTTGATTGTCAGTTGTGTGAAGTCATTCCCTCATTATTGACATCTGAAGCCTTATACATTAGGGTTAGGATTAGGGTTGAAGGCTCCCACACATTTCTGATATATCAAATATGTGTTTATGGTCGCTCTTATTTACATTTTGAAGCCTAACACAGACCTACATTGTTTAAGAGCTTCTATTCTGGATGTCTCATTTTACAACAATATCTGCTAATAATAATAATAATAATAATAATAATAATACATTAGACTTATATAGCGCTTTTCTAGACACTCAAAGACGCTTTACAAACTGAAAAGATAGAGTAGTAATAATAAAAATAAACTTTTAAAAATAATAATATTATTTATAAATATTATTATTATTATATTATTATTATATTTAAATAAATAAGGGGCCTAATTAAGGTAGTGCTGGGAACACATGGGAAGGGGAGTGTTAACTGGTGAAGGCAAGCTTGATAATTAATCATAATTAATCCAATGCAATGCATAGCCTACTGAGTTAACTGTTTGAGTTAGTGACAGTTTAATGACAGTTTGAGTTAACCATTTGAGTTAATGACACTTGTTATGCTAATAATTAAGAAACATACGTAAAGAGAAACAACACCATTGACGACAGTGCTATATAAAATAAAACATGCACTTGTTTTGTGCAAATCTTTTAGATTCAATTCTCCCATAGACATATTCATGTGAAACAAAACATCAAAACATCATCAAACGATTTACAACGCGCCAGCCACATTGGTCAGTTTAATGGGTGAATAATGGATTGATCAGGTGCTGCAGGAGGTCTCAGAGACATTGGTCCTCTCTCCTATGAGAGGGTGTCATAGGTCCAGGGTGGGAGGAGGGGAGGGGGTCATCGGTCCAGGGTGGGAGGAGGGGAGGGGGTCATCGGTCCAGGGTGGGAGGAGGGGAGGGGGTCATCGGTCCAGGGTGGGAGGAGGGGAGGGGGTCATCGGTGCAGGGTGGGAGGAGAGGGTGAACCTGCTGTTGTCTGGAGCTGAGGGGAACAGTTCATATGGTTCACATCTCATACAAATGTTTCAAATCAAGTTAAATTCAAAGTGCATCCAGTTAAAACTTTAAAGAGATGCCTGTCCCTCTCTCTCTCTCACTCTCTCACTCTCTCTCTCTCGCTCTCTCTCTCTCCTTACCCCTCCCTCTCTCCCTATAGGCCAATACCTAAATGTAAAAGGCAAGTCACAGGTAAAGCAAATACCCTCGCGTATGTTCCCATGCATCCACCCCCCCCCCCTCCTCTCTCTCTCTTCCCCTCTCTCTCCCCCTCCCTCTCCCTCTAGGAGTGGCTAGTGAAGTCCTAGTGGTGTGTAGTCTGCTGTACTGACGGTAGAGTTGTGACTGCAGGCCGAACTCCGCCTGGTAGGCCGTCTCAGGGGTGCGTTCCCTGGGTAGGGGTCCAGCGGTGCCGTGGCGGAGGTCATCCAGAGCGCGGAAGGTCTGGAGGTCAAAGCCCCACTGGTAGGCCCCGGACCCCTCACTGTCAGGGGGGCTGGAGGCGAACCTCACTCTGGGGAGGGGGGTGGAGGATGGAACAGCAGAGACTGTTGCGGCCCGTCTCAAAAACGGACAACTGTCTGCAGCTACTGTGTGATTCCTTTCTGCAGCTTGTGACATATTTAGTTTTATATTATTGTGTCACAAACTGCAGGAAGTTGTCAGTTTTTGAGTCTATGTGAGAGCAGCTATAGTGTTATATAGTTAACTAGGTAGCAGTAGGGATTACTCACCGAATCCATTGCATTGCAATATTTTGGCTTGACTAGCGAGTGTGTCATTGATTTTCAACAACGTTGAAATTTATTAAAAATGTTCTGAATAAAAGTCTGAACAATTTGATTGGTTGCCGACTTGTTCTGACTTTTAATGCATTTTATGTGTGTGTGCCTCAGAGAAAGCCTTACCCATCCGAGGCACTGATGTGCAATGACAACAACACACTCTTTAAAAACAGGCCTACTCCAGGGGAGGCTGGTGAAGGTAGAAATCAGAGGCTGGACCCGTCGTAATGCATGAAACGCAACAAGGAACGACACCCGTTCCAAACCATTCATTAGGCCTACAAAAAGGCCTGTCCTCCAATTTTATTTTATTTTTTTAAAGACAGATACAGTATAGATTATGACAGGAAGGATGGGTGAGAGAGAGAAGGGATGACATGCAGGATATGTCCGCGGCTGGAATCGAACCGGGAGCCCTGCGGTACATGGTCAGCGCTTAATCCACTACGCCACCTAAGCGCCCCTGTCCTCCGATTTCTACCTCCACCAGCCTCGCCGGGGCCTACCCATCCATCCTCAGTACCTGCGGTCCGGTGAGAGGACCGTGTGGACCCGGCCCAGCTGGCCGTGGTACAGCCCGCAGACGTCCCTGCCCTGCCTCTGCACCCTGCAACACCAATGACAGGATCATCATCTCTCATATCATCATACTCTGCACAGCACTTTTTGCACTATTGAAGCGACTGTAAAATCCATCACTTTATTACTCTAATCAATGTAAGGTTACTTTTTTACTTACTTACGTTACTTATTATTATGTTGTTGTTGTGATTTTTTCATATCTGAATGCTGCATTGTCAATGTTGAGGAACCAAAGTCAAAGAATTTTACTCTTGTGTACCGGTACTTGAAAGGCGATTCTGATTCTGATTCTGATTCTGATTCTGATTCTGATTCTGATTCTGATTCTGATTCTGATTCTGTTTCTGATTCTGATTCTGATTCTGAGTCTGATTCTGATTCTGTTTCTGATTCTGATTCTGATTCTGATTCTGATTCTGATTCTGATTCTGATTCTGTTTCTGATTCTGATTCTGATTCTGAGTCTGATTCTGATTCTGTTTCTGATTCTGATTCTGATTATGATTCTGATTCTGATTCTGATTCTGGTTCTGATTCTGATTCTGATTCTGACACCACCAGGGTGGTGAGGGGTGGACTGCGGTGGTGGGTTGCGGTGGTGGGCGGCTGCGGTGGTGGCGGTGGAGGGTCTGTGTGCTCATGCAGAGTTAAGGTCATGTCACTGCCAGTCTGCATCACATGCATAATGCATGCCTACATGAAGTTCAATGTCAGAATGAATGCGGAGTATGTGCTGTGTTATACATGCATATTGCATGTTGTGAACATGTGATTATGAGGCTTAGAGGGTCAATGTCAGTGGGTGCACCGGGAGGGCAGGCTCATAGTAAATGCGTGGAATGACACCGTTCCTCATTCCATTCCATCAGCGACTAACAAACAGCTACTTCCCCCAGGCGATCAGATGCTTGAACAAGCCCACAGTAGCCAATTGACTATCTCCCCCTTGCTCACCCCTTGTGCATGGACTACAACAACCCTAAACTCAAGTCACCTTACTACTGTGAACTCTATCATCACTAGCGGCACCGCTTGTGCAACCTGTCTTGTCTTACCTGCTGACACCTTATCTTGACACCTTATCTTGACACCTTATCTTCTACTATGCCTATTATTTGTTTGTCTCTTATGTCCTGTACTACTGACACTTTTATTTTGAATTATGCTTGAATTATTATGCCCTATGTCTTGTGCTGCAATGCAATGTCAGGATCCGAAGGCTAAGAATTTGACTCTGTTACCCTTGTGTAATGTGAGGTAAAAAATCAACTTCAAAACTTGAAACTTGAAACTTCCATTCTCAACTCACCTGAAGGGGCTGGATGGCTCTGAGTCCTTGAACCCGTGCAGTCTGAGGGCCACTCCTGACCCGGCCATAGCTGAGCCTGCGGCCAGAGAGAACACACAACATTGTTGTGCTGGCGTGCTGCTGTGGGCCGTGGGGCCCTGTGGCCTGCTTACCAATGGCTGCTGTTGCTGCTGTTGTTTTAGCATAAGGACAGCGTTATGGATGACTGTATTCACTTAAACCACCAGGCATTCCACAACTTTGGCAGAGACGTTTGAATATAAACAATTCCGAAAGATGGCCAGTAGAATTCAAATAAGAGGGAACACAATGTAATGGCTGCGTTCGTAAATTCGCTCTGGAAAATGTTATCAGCACTAATGGAACGCCTCTTGTCCAATCAAATTGTCCAATCAAAATTACCCCAATCAAATTGTCCAATCAAAATTACGCCTCTTGTCCAATCAAATTACTTTTATGACGTTGAACCCGGTCAGTGTGCGCTCCGGCACTCTCAGAGGGAATTTATGAACGCAGCCATAGTCTTATTGAGCTGAACACACAGAACGACGGAAAACACTTTCATTTGATATCTGTGGCTGAATTAACACATGGGATAATATCGAGTTTTCAATACAGTGTCTGATTAACCATTATTCTCCACAGCTTCCCTCTATAAAAGAGCATTGGTATTACCTGGAGGCAAGGGGCCAGAGACAATGGGAGACTGCTGGTCTCTTTTCTCCTCTCCTCTCTTCTACTGTCCTCTTCTTCTCTCCTCTCTCTCTCTCTCTCTCTCCTATTTCTCTCTATCTTCTCCTCTCCTCTGTCCTCTCTCTCTCTTCTCTCTATCCATACTGGATAATGTCTCTACAGGGGATCCAAACTCTACTTTAGTTACTAGGACGAGAGAGAGAGAGAGAGAGAGAGAGAGAGAGAGAGAGAGAGAGAGAGAGAGAGAGAGAGAGAGAGAGAGAGAGAGAAACCTAACCCAGTCCATCCCCTCTCTCTATACAACTGGGCCACTCATCCAACTGACACTAACACAGGGGGGTAAGCTCACACGCCACTCTAATCAGGTTGCCCAGGTAACCAGTAGGCTGCAGGCTGCAGTAATTGGATGACTGGGTCTTGGTTACAGAGCCTCCAGTGGTGTCGTACGGTGAGCTCTCTGCCGCGTAATGTGGCATTACTCAGGTGGGGGCTACGCATCAGTAGCAGGTAAGATTAATTCTCTGTACAAGGTAAAGCGCTTTGAGCACCTGTATGGTGGAAAGGCGCTATATAAGTTTAGTATAAGTATTATTATTAATACTATTATTATTGTTAAGAAACTTTGGACCAGCTGCAGGGCTATGGTTGAAAATAGGTGGCCACTTAACCGCAATACAACTTTTTCTTTTTATCAGCACATAATACATGTTTTAATATTTGGGGGTAGAAGGGGGGCGGTTGGGGTTGGGGGGTGCCAGACTGCCAGGCTGCCAGCCAGACACTGACATAGGCCGTGTCTGGGTGTGGAAAGAGACAGCATCGCATGCGTCGATGGTTGTCTTCAGTTCGCCTTTTGAGCACTAGAGGGAGGTGTTTCTCTTTTTAAAAAATAGAAATCCTGTGTTCTCTGGTCCAACAGGGCCTACTGTCTGTACTAAGTCAAGAATTAATTTGCAATTTAGGAGAGAGGGGGGGGGGGGAGTGGAGCAGGATGGAATAGCAGAGGGGGGGGGGGGGGGGGAGTGGAGGGGGGGGGGGGGGGGGGAGTGGAGCAGGATGGAATAGCAGAGACTGTTGCGGCCCGTCTCAAAAACGGCCAACTGTCTGCAGCTACTGTGTGATTCCTTTCTGCAGTTGTCTGTTTTTGAGTCTATGTGAGAGCAGCTATAGTGTTATATAGTTAACGAGGTAGCAGTAGGGATTACTCACCGAATCCATTGCATTGCAATATTTTGGCTTGACTGGCAAGTGTGTCATTGATTTTCAACAACATTGAAATGTATTAACTATTTTCAGAATAAAAGTCAGAACAATTTGATTGGTTGCCGACTTGTTCTGACTTTTAATGCATTTTATGTGTGTGTGCCTCAGAGAAAGCCTTACCCATCCGACGCACTGATGTGCAATGACAACAACACACTCTTTAAAAACAGGCCTACTCCAGGGGAGGCTGGTGAAGGTAGAAATCAGAGGCTGGACCCGTCGTAATGCTTGAAACGCAACAAGGAACGATACCCGTTCCTCATTCTGTTCCAAAACATTAATTAGGCCTACAAAAAGGCCCGTCCTCCGATTTCTACCTCCACCAGCCTCCCCGGGGCCTACCCATCCATCCTCAGTACCTGCGGTCCGGTGAGAGGACCGTGTGGACCCGGCCCAGCTGGCCGTGGTACAGCCCGCGGACGTCCCTGCCCTGCCTCTGCACCCTGCAACACCAATGACAGGATCCTCATCTCTCATATCATCATACTCTGCACAGCTTTTTTTGCACTATTGAAGCGACTGTAAAATGAAATCCATCACTTTATTACTCTAAGTCTAATCAATGTAAGGCTACTTTTTTACTTACTTACGTTACTTATTATTATTATTATTATGTTGTTGTTGTGATTTTTTCATATCTGAATGCTGCATTGTCAATGTTGAGGAACCAAAGTCAAAGAATTTTACTCTTGTGTACCGGTACTTGAAAGGCGATTCTGATTCTGATTCTGATTCTGATTCTGATTCTGGTTCTGACTCTGATTCTGATTCTGACACCACCAGGGTGGTGAGGGGTGGACTGCGGTGGTGGGTTGCGGTGGTGGGCGGCTGCGGTGGTGGCGGTGGAGGGTCTGTGTGCTCATGCAGAGTTAAGGTCATGTCACTGCCAGTCTGCATCACATGCATAATGCATGCCTACATGAAGTTCAATGTCAGAATGCATGCGGTGCATGTGCTGTGTTATACATGCATATTGCATGTTGTGAACATGTGATTATGAGGCTTAGAGGGTCAATGTCAGTGGGTGCACCGGGAGGGCAGGCTTATAGTAAATGCGTGGAATGACACCGTTCCTCATTCCATTCCATCAGCGACTAACAAACAGCTACTTCCCCCAGGCAATTGACTATCTTCCCCTAGCTCCACCTGCGACCTCCAACACGAGGCAGCTGCACTGCCAGGACACTAAGGAACCAGCACAAGCTGGCTGAATCAAAGGCCAAGACCAGCAGGCTGAAAAACTCAACCCTTCATACTGCAGTTAGGCTGTACAATGACAGTATCTAGACCCACAAAAAACACAGCATGGCTACCATGACTGCTACCTGCCCTTGCTTTGCTGCCTTGAAATATTTTTAACCTTAAAATTGTTGTGTACGCTGCTAATATTTTTTGGCATGTATGAATTCTCTCTTGTCATGTAAGTTCAGCAGTTTTTCAGTGGGGCCTTGGCTCCACTGCAAGCATGAATTAATCAAATCAAATCAAATCAAATCATATTTGACCTGTCGTCTATTTTTCAGTGTTTTAGTTTCATATACTATAAGATGCTCCTCCGATTTCTACCTCCACCAGCCTCCCATGGGTCCACACTGTATTGTACCGCTAAGAACAGTGATATGATACACAGTGCACTTAAACTTTCACCCTGAACCAGGGCCCTGTCCCGAAGAAACCCCTAGCCCCTAATCCATAGACATGTGTATCTGAAAAGACTGGATGGGTAAAAGACTGGATGGGTAAAAGACTGGATGGGTAAAAGACTGGATGGGTAAAAGCATGATGGTTCTATGGTAGCCGTGGGCCGTAGGGCGGCTGTGGCGCAGGAGGTAGAGCTGCCGTCTAATGATCACAAGGTCGGCAGATCGGCAGTTCGAGCCCCGGCTGTTCCACATGTCGAAGTGTCCTTGGGCAAGACACTGAACCCCAAATTGCTCCCAGTGAGCGGGCCGGCGCCTTGCATGGCAGCTCGCCGCCATTGGTGTGTGAATGTGTGTGTGAATGGGTGAATGAGAGGCCGTTGTAAAACGCTTTGGATAAAGGCGCTATATAAGTGCAGTCCATTTCTAGGTTTCACCTAGCCTGTCAGAGGGCAAGTTTGACCTACGGCCATCTTGCTTTCACCCATCCAATCCTCCAGCTTTACTGTACGTAGTCCCGCAAAACAATCATGTTCTTACAGAGGAAGCTCATTCTGATGCTGGGTCGTACATAAATGGACTGACTTATATAGCGCCTTATTCCAAAGTGCTTTACAACGGCCTCTCATTCACCCATTCACACACACATTCACACACCAATGGCGGCAAGCTACCATGCAAGGCGCCGGCCTGTGCATTCGGAGCAATTTGGGGTTGTGCAATGTAAGTCACTTTAGATAAAAGCGTCAGCTAAATGGTGTATATTAGAATAGGATCATGTAAAGATCACTGTTCCAAAGATGAATAGGGAATACATTTAAGTCTGCAAAACAGAGTTAGAGAGGCTGGGGGAGGTAGAAATCAGAGGCCAGACAGAATGATATCAAACTCCCGTCCTCCAGTTCCTGCCTTCCCTAACTTGTGACTTTTTTTTATGCTTTGATTTTTCTGGGTTCTTGACCCGTACCTAGCAGGCTTCCCGTGCATGACTATCACAATTGTTATAAGATTCAGATTCAGTGGCCTGGGGTGGTCCAGTGGTCTAGCACCGCGGTCTACAGTGCACACATATGCCCATGTCGGCATGGGTTTGAATCCGGCCCATGGCCTGCTGACATGCCCTCTCTTACTTTCCTGTCTGTCTTCACTATCTCTGTCAAATAAAATGAAAGATATGAGTGGGGCTACCCCACTCAGAGAAAAAAAACACATTTCAGATTCAATTGAATTGCCATTGGCATAGTACAAGGACAGAGACAACGAAATGCTTTCTGCATCTTTGCCATAGTACAATAATGCAAAAAGCAATAAAGATATGTGTACAGATAAATGTACAGTGAGTTATGTACACACAAGGGCAAGCTATGCACAGTAAGATATATGCAGTGGACAAAGGTGTCTGCTACATGGCCTGAATGTAAATGTACCAGTGTTTCCAGAAGGTAATCCCCTAAATACCAATGTCAAGATGCTTTAAAAGAACTCTGAACCAAAAGCAAGCAGTCTGTAACATTACTCATAACTGCCTTGTTACTCACAATACCCTGTATGTGAACCATAACTGATCAATCATAACTAGGCACACATGTTTCCTTTTATTTAAAGGGCATATATTATTTTAGGGCACCGTAGATAACAATCTAAGTCATTCCGACATTATTGACATCTGAAGCCTCATACATTAGGGTTAGGATTAGGGTTGAAGGCTCCCACACATTTCTGATATATCAAATATGTGTTTATGGTCGCTCTTATTTACATTTTGAAGCCTAACACAGACCTACATTGTTTAAGAGCTTCTATTCTGGATGTCTCATTTTACAACAATATCTGCTAATAATAATAATAATAATAATAATAATAATAATAATACATTAGACTTATATAGCGCTTTTCTAGACACTCAAAGATGCATTACAAACTGAAAAGATAGAGTAGTAATAATAAAAAGAAACTTTTTTTATTTTTATTTATAAATAATATTATTATTATATTATTATATTTAAATAAATAAGGGGCCTAATTAAGGTAGTGCTGGGGACACATGGGAAGGGGAGGGTTAACTGGTGAAGGCAAGCTTGATAAGCAAGCTTGATAATTAATAATAAATAAGAAACATACGTAAAGAGAAACAACACCATTGACGACAGTGCTATATCAAATAAAACATGTACTTGTTTTGTGCAAATCTTTTAGATTCAATTCTCCCATAGACATATTCATGTGAAACAAAACATCAAAACATCATAAAACGGTTTACAACGCGCCAGCCACATTGGTCAGTTTAATGGGTGTTTAATGGATTGATCAGGTGCTGCAGGAGGTCTCAGAGACATTGGTCCTCTCTCCTATGAGAGGGTGTCATCGGTCCAGGGTGGGAGGAGGGGAGGGGGTCATCGGTCCACGGTGGGAGGAGGGGAGGGGGTCATCGGTGCAGGGTGGGAGGAGGGGAGGGGGTCATCGGTGCAGGGTGGGAGGAGAGGGTGAACCTGCTGTTGTCTGGAGCTGAGGGGAACAGTTCACATGGTTCACATCTCATACAAATGTTTCAAATCAAGTTCAATTCAAAGTGCATCCAGTTAAAACATTAAAGAGATGCCTGTCCCTCTCTCTCTCTCTCACTCTCTCACTCTCTCTCTCTCTCTCTCTCTCTCTCTCTCTCTCTCTCTCTCTCTCTCTCTCTCTCTCTCTCTCTCCTTACCCCTCCCTCTCTCCCTATAGGCCAATACCTAAATGTAAAAGGCAAGTCACAGGTAAAGCAAATACCCTGGCGTATGTTCCCATGCATCCACCCCCCCCTCCTCTCTCTCTCTTCCCCTCTCTCTCCCCCTCCCTCTCCCTCTAGGAGTGGCTAGTGAAGTCCTAGTGGTGTGTAGTCTGCTGTACTGACGGTAGAGTTGTGACTGCAGGCCGAACTCCGCCTGGTAGGCCGTCTCAGGGGTGCGTTCCCTGGGTAGGGGTCCAGCGGTGCCGTGGCGGAGGTCATCCAGAGCGCGGAAGGTCTGGAGGTCAAAGCCCCACTGGTAGGCCCCGGACCCCTCACTGTCAGGGGGGCTGGAGGCGAACCTCACTCTGGGGAGGGGGGTGGAGGATGGAACAGCAGAGACTGTTGCGGCCCGTCTCAAAAACGGACAACTGTCTGCAGCTACTGTGTGATTCCTTTCTGCAGCTTGTGACATATTTAGTTTTATATTATTGTGTCACAAACTGCAGGAAGTTGTCCGTTTTTGAGTCTATGTGAGAGCAGCTATAGTGTTATATAGTTAACTAGGTAGCAGTAGGGATTACTCACCGAATCCATTGCATTGCAATATTTTGGCTTGACTAGCAAGTGTGTCATTGATTTTCAACAACGTTGAAATTTATAAAAAATGTTCAGAATAAAAGTCTGAACAATTTGATTGTTTGCCGACTTGTTCTGACTTTTAATGCATTTTATGTGTGTGTGCCTCAGAGAAAGCCTTACCCATCCGAGGCACTGATGTGCAATGACAACAACCCACTCTTTAAAAACAGGCCTACTCCAGGGGAGGCTGGTGAAGGTAGAAATCAGAGGCTGGACCCGTCGTAATGCATGAAACGCAACAAGGAACGACACCCGTTCCAAACCATTCATTAGGCCTACAAAAAGGCCTGTCCTCCAATTTTATTTTATTTTTTTAAAGACAGATACAGTATAGATTATGACAGGAAGGATGGGTGAGAGAGAGAAGGGATGACATGCAGGATATGTCCGCGGCTGGAATCGAACCGGGAGCCCTGCGGTACATGGTCAGCGCTTAATCCACTACGCCACCTAAGCGCCCCTGTCCTCCGATTTCTACCTCCACCAGCCTCGCCGGGGCCTACCCATCCATCCTCAGTACCTGCGGTCCGGTGAGAGGACCGTGTGGACCCGGCCCAGCTGGCCGTGGTACAGCCCGCGGACGTCCCTGCCCTGCCTCTGCACCCTGCAACACCAATGACAGGATCATCATCTCTCATATCATCATACTCTGCACAGCATTTTTTGCACTATTGAAGCGACTGTAAAATCCATCACTTTATTACTCTAATCAATGTAAGGTTACTTTTTTACTTACTTACGTTACTTATTATTATGTTGTTGTTGTGATTTTTTCATATCTGAATGCTGCATTGTCAATGTTGAGGAACCAAAGTCAAAGAATTTTACTCTTGTGTACCGGTACTTGAAAGGCGATTCTGATTCTGATTCTGATTCTGATTCTGATTCTGATTCTGATTCTGATTCTGATTCTGTTTCTGATTCTGATTCTGTTTCTGATTCTGATTCTGATTCTGATTCTGATTCTGATTCTGATTCTGATTCTGATTCTGATTCTGATTCTGTTTCTGATTCTGATTCTGTTTCTGATTCTGATTCTGATTCTGATTCTGATTCTGATTCTGATTCTGTTTCTGATTCTGATTCTGATTCTGATTCTGATTCTGATTCTGATTCTGATTCTGATTCTGATTCTGGTTCTGACTCTGATTCTGATTCTGACACCACCAGGGTGGTGAGGGGTGGACTGCGGTGGTGGGTTGCGGTGGTGGGCGGCTGCGGTGGTGGCGGTGGAGGGTCTGTGTGCTCATGCAGAGTTAAGGTCATGTCACTGCCAGTCTGCATCACATGCATAATGCATGCCTACATGAAGTTCAATGTCAGAATGCATGCGGTGTATGTGCTGTGTTATACATGCATATTGCATGTTGTGAACATGTGATTATGAGGCTTAGAGGGTCAATGTCAGTGGGTGCACCGGGAGGGCAGGCTCATAGTAAATGCGTGGAATGACACCGTTCCTCATTCCATTCCATCAGCGACTAACAAACAGCTACTTCCCCCAGGCAATTTACTATCTTCCCCTAGCTCCACCTGCGACCTCCAACACGAGGCAGCTGCACTGCCAGGACACTAAGGAACCAGCACAAGCTGGCTGAATCAAAGGCCAAGACCAGCAGGCTGAAAAACTCAACCCTTCATACTGCAGTTAGGCTGTACAATGACAGTATCTAGACCCACAAAAAACACAGCATGGCTACCATGACTGCTACCTGCCCTTGCTTTGCCGCCTTGAAATATTTTTAACCTTAAAATTGTTGTGTACGCTGCTAATATTTTTTGGCATGTATGAATTATCTCTTGTCATGTAAGTTCAGCAGTTTTTCAGTGGGGCCTTGGCTCCACTGCAAGCATGAATTAATCAAATCAAATCAAATCAAATCATATTTGACCTGTCGTCTATTTTTCAGTGTTTTAGTTTCATATACTATAAGATGCTCCTCCGATTTCTACCTCCACCAGCCTCCCATGGGTCCACACTGTATTGTACCGCTAAGAACAGTGATATGATACACAGTGCACTTAAACTTTCACCCTGGGTTAGGGTTAGGGCCCTGTCCCGAAGAAATCCCTAGCCCCTAATCCATAGACATGTGTATCTGAAAAGACTGGATGGGTAAAAGACTGGATGGGTAAAAGACTGGATGGGTAAAAGCATGATGGGACCGTATTTTCCTGATTGGTGATGTTGACCTCGCCTGGGAGTATTTTCACCATAGTTTTAGCTGTCTTATTAACAAGCATGCTCCTTTTCGGCGCTTCAGGGTTCAATTCAATTCAATTCAATTCAATTCAATTATACTTTATTTATCCCCGTGGGGAAATTCATTTTGCCACGCCACTCTCTGAAAACAACACATGACAACACAACATAAAGGACAGACAACAATACTGGGCCAGCCATGTATAGTATATAAAAAACAGTGAGATCATGATAGAAAAGTGGATTAAAAAGATGGCTATAGTTATTATATTGAAATACTAAAAAGTGATGATGATGATTAAAATAAATAAATAAATACAGATTCAGGAGCCTTGACCCCGACTACTACTTTAGTTGCCATTGAACAGTCTTAGTGCAGCCGGGATAAATGATTTTTTATATCGCTCCGTCCTGGAGCGTACCAAAATGAACCGCCCTCTGCGGCGGCTGCTGGTTTGCCCAGCGAGGACATGATGGAGGGGGTGGTTGGGATTGTCCCTGATGGACAGCAGCTTGCTCCTAGTCCTTCTCTCCACCACCGTCCCCAGAGAGTCCAGGCTCCTTCCCACCACTGAACCCGCCTTTTTTACAAGCTTGTCCAGCCGTCTGGTATCCCTCTTGGAGATGTTTCCACAACAGCAGACTGCAGCGTAGAAGAGAATGCTGGCCATGACAGACTGGTAAAACATGGCCAGCATCTCTCCACACACTTCAAAAGACCTAAGGTCTAAGGTTAACCTAAGGTTAAAGGTCGAAACACTCCCTGGTTCTCTAGCGAGCTGTCATCCCTCCTTCACAAAAGAAACCGGCTCTGGGCTGCTGACAGGCAGTCCGACTCTGAAGCTGATTGGCTTTCTTTTCGGCAGGTGAGAAATAACTTCACTGCTTCTGTCAAAACAGCAAAAAGTGATTTCTATCTTTCACGTTCCACAGATGATCTGAATGACCCCAGAAGGTTTTGGAACACAGTTAAGTCCCTCTCAGCTAACTCCGGTCCTGCTGAGCTACCTTCCCAAATTATCGACAACTCAGTACCAGTGTTCGATAAATCAGAGATGCTTAACTGTTTCAACAAACACTTTATAGCCTCCGGTTTACTGTTTGATTCCTTGTCAGGAGCCAACTCCCCACCTTCCGGTCCCCCTCCTCCTCCCTTGGCGAAAACCTCTGGTAGTCTCCCTGGGTGCCACTCTTTCTCGTTCTCCCCCTTCTCTGTTAGTGATGTCTGGAAAGCCTTAAGAGAGCTAGACCCTAGGAAATCGGCAGGTCCTGACAATCTTCCTCCTCTCTTTCTGCGCCTTGCTGCAGATTTCATTGCAGAACCTATATCACACATTTTCAATTTATCTATTTCTAACAATGTGATGCCAGAGGTCTGGAAAACCGCTTTTGTGCTCCCACTTCTGAAGGGGGGTGACCCAAAATGTTTGAACAACTACAGACCAATTTCAAAACGTTCTGTCCTAGCCAAGGTCCTTGAGCGACTAATTAACGATCAGATCAAGGACTTCCTAGATTCACACAACATCCTATCGCCCCTTCAGTCTGGCTTTAGGAAGCAGCACAGCACAGTGTCTGCTGCTGTCAAAGTGGTTAATGATATTACTGAGGCTTTGGATAAGAAGAATCACTGTGCTGCACTTTTTATCGACTTGTCTAAAGCCTTTGACACCGTCGATCATGCCATCTTATGCCAGCGCCTCTCTGATATTGGGCTGTCCCCTCATGCTGTTGGCTGGTTCTCCAACTACCTGTCACAACGGAAACAGTCTGTGCAGTTTGGTGATCTCTCATCCATACCAATGTCAAGATGCTTTAAAAGAACTCTGAACCAAAAGCAAGCAGTCTGTAACATTACTCATAACTGCCTTGTTACTCACAATACCCTGTATGTGAACCATAACTGATCAATCATAACTAGGCACACATGTTTCCTTTTATTTAAAGGGCATATATTATTTTAGGGCACCGTAGATAACAATCAGGTACATGAAGAACAAACAGGTTGATTGTCAGTTGTGTGAAGTCATTCCCTCCTTATTGACATCTGAAGCCTTATACATTAGGGTTAGGATTAGGGTTGAAGGCTCCCACACATTTCTGATATATCAAATATGTGTTTATGGTCGCTCTTATTTACATTTTGAAGCCTAACACAGACCTACATTGTTTAAGAGCTTCTATTCTGGATGTCTCATTTTACAACAATATCTGCTAATAATAATAATAATAATAATAATAATAATAATAATAATAATACATTAGACTTATATAGCGCTTTTCTAGACACTCAAAGACGCTTTACAAACTGAAAAGATAGAGTAGTAATAATAAAAATAAACTTTTAAAAATAATAATATTATTTATAAATATTATTATTATTATATTATTATATTTAAATAAATAAGGGGCCTAATTAAGGTAGTGCTGGGAACACATGGGAAGGGGAGGGTTAACTGGTGAAGGCAAGCTTGATAATTAATCATAATTAATCCAATGCAATGCATAGCCTACTGAGTTAACTGTTTGAGTTAGTGACAGTTTAATGACAGTTTGAGTTAACCATTTGAGTTAATGACACTTGTTATGCTAATAATTAAGAAACATACGTAAAGAGAAACAACACCATTGACGACAGTGCTATATAAAATAAAACATGCACTTGTTTTGTGCAAATCTTTTAGATTCAATTCTCCCATAGACATATTCATGTGAAACAAAACATCAAAACATCATCAAACGATTTACAACGCGCCAGCCACATTGGTCAGTTTAATGGGTGAATAATGGATTGATCAGGTGCTGCAGGAGGTCTCAGAGACATTGGTCCTCTCTCCTATGAGAGGGTGTCATAGGTCCAGGGTGGGAGGAGGGGAGGGGGTCATCGGTCCAGGGTGGGAGGAGGGGAGGGGGTCATCGGTGCAGGGTGGGAGGAGAGGGTGAACCTGCTGTTGTCTGGAGCTGAGGGGAACAGTTCATATGGTTCACATCTCATACAAATGTTTCAAATCAAGTTAAATTCAAAGTGCATCCAGTTAAAACTTTAAAGAGATGCCTGTCCCTCTCTCTCTCTCACTCTCTCACTCTCTCTCTCTCGCTCTCTCTCTCTCCTTACCCCTCCCTCTCTCCCTATAGGCCAATACCTAAATGTAAAAGGCAAGTCACAGGTAAAGCAAATACCCTGGCGTATGTTCCCATGCATCCACCCCCCCCCCCCTCCTCTCTCTCTCTTCCCCTCTCTCTCCCCCTCCCTCTCCCTCTAGGAGTGGCTAGTGAAGTCCTAGTGGTGTGTAGTCTGCTGTACTGACGGTAGAGTTGTGACTGCAGGCCGAACTCCGCCTGGTAGGCCGTCTCAGGGGTGCGTTCCCTGGGTAGGGGTCCAGCGGTGCCGTGGCGGAGGTCATCCAGAGCGCGGAAGGTCTGGAGGTCAAAGCCCCACTGGTAGGCCCCGGACCCCTCACTGTCAGGGGGGCTGGAGGCGAACCTCACTCTGGGGAGGGGGGTGGAGGATGGAACAGCAGAGACTGTTGCGGCCCGTCTCAAAAACGGCCAACTGTCTGCAGCTACTGTGTGATTCCTTTCTGCAGCTTGTGACATATTTAGTTTTATATTATTGTGTCACAAACTGCAGGAAGTTGTCAGTTTTTGAGTCTATGTGAGAGCAGCTATAGTGTTATATAGTTAACTAGGTAGCAGTAGGGATTACTCACCGAATCCATTGCATTGCAATATTTTGGCTTGACTAGCGAGTGTGTCATTGATTTTCAACAACGTTGAAATTTATTAAAAATGTTCAGAATAAAAGTCTGAACAATTTGATTGGTTGCCGACTTGTTCTGACTTTTAATGCATTTTATGTGTGTGTGCCTCAGAGAAAGCCTTACCCATCCGACGCACTGATGTGCAATGACAACAACACACTCATTAAAAACAGGCCTAGTGAAGGTAGAAATCAGAGGCTGGACCCGTCGTAATGCATGAAACGCAACAAGGAACGATACCCGTTCCTCATTCTGTTCCAAAACATTCATTAGGCCTACAAAAAGGCCCGTCCTCCGATTTCTACCTCCACCA
The DNA here is from genome assembly GCF_963989245.1 of Nansenia antarctica. Lineage (NCBI taxonomy): Eukaryota > Metazoa > Chordata > Actinopteri > Argentiniformes > Microstomatidae > Nansenia > Nansenia antarctica. The sequence goes on along the minus strand of NC_137686.1, from coordinate 10,873,761 downwards.
GCCTCCCCGGGGCCTACCCATCCATCCTCAGTACCTGCGGTCCGGTGAGAGGACCGTGTGGACCCGGCCCAGCTGGCCGTGGTACAGCCCGCGGACGTCCCTGCCCTGCCTCTGCACCCTGCAACACCAATGACAGGATCCTCATCTCTCATATCATCATACTCTGCACAGCTTTTTTTGCACTATTGAAGCGACTGTAAAATGAAATCCATCACTTTATTACTCTAAGTCTAATCAATGTAAGGCTACTTTTTTACTTACTTACGTTACTTATTATTATTATTATTATTATGTTGTTGTGATTTTTTCATATCTGAATGCTGCATTGTCAATGTTGAGGAACCAAAGTCAAAGAATTTTACTCTTGTGTACCGGTACTTGAAAGGCGATTCTGATTCTGATTCTGATTCTGATTCTGATTCTGATTCTGATTCTGATTCTGTTTCTGATTCTGATTCTGATTCTGATTCTGATTCTGTTTCTGATTCTGATTCTGATTCTGATTCTGATTCTGATTCTGATTCTGATTCTGATTCTGATTCTGATTCTGATTCTGATTCTGACACCACCAGGGTGGTGAGGGGTGGACTGCGGTGGTGGGTTGCGGTGGTGGGCGGCTGCGGTGGTGGCGGTGGAGGGTCTGTGTGCTCATGCAGAGTTAAGGTCATGTCACTGCCAGTCTGCATCACATGCATAATGCATGCCTACATGAAGTTCAATGTCAGAATGAATGCGGTGTATGTGCTGTGTTATACATGCATATTGCATGTTGTGAACATGTGATTATGAGGCTTAGAGGGTCAATGTCAGTGGGTGCACCGGGAGGGCAGGCTCATAGTAAATGCGTGGAATGACACCGTTCCTCATTCCATTCCATCAGCGACTAACAAACAGCTACTTCCCCCAGGCAATTGACTATCTTCCCCTAGCTCCACCTGCGACCTCCAACACGAGGCAGCTGCACTGCCAGGACACTAAGGAACCAGCACAAGCTGGCTGAATCAAAGGCCAAGACCAGCAGGCTGAAAAACTCAACCCTTCATACTGCAGTTAGGCTGTACAATGACAGTATCTAGACCGACAAAAAACACAGCATGGCTACCATGACTGCTACCTGCCCTTGCTTTGCCGCCTTGAAATATTTTTAACCTTAAAATTGTTGTGTACGCTGCTAATATTTTTTGGCATGTATGAATTATCTCTTGTCATGTAAGTTCAGCAGTTTTTCAGTGGGGCCTTGGCTCCACTGCAAGCATGAATTAATCAAATCAAATCAAATCAAATCATATTTGACCTGTCATCTATTTTTCAGTGTTTTAGTTTCATATACTATAAGATGCTCCTCCGATTTCTACCTCCACCAGCCTCCCATGGGTCCACACTGTATTGTACCGCTAAGAACAGTGATATGATACACAGTGCACTTAAACTTTCACCCTGGGTTAGGGTTAGGGCCCTGTCCCGAAGAAATCCCTAGCCCCTAATCCATAGACATGTGTATCTGAAAAGACTGGATGGGTAAAAGACTGGATGGGTAAAAGACTGGATGGGTAAAAGCATGATGGGACCGTATTTTCCTGATTGGTGATGTTGACCTCGCCTGGGAGTATTTTCACGATAGTTTTAGCTGTCTTATTAACAAGCATGCTCCTTTTCGGCGCTTCAGGGTTCAATTCAATTCAATTCAATTCAATTCAATTATACTTTATTTATCCCCGTGGGGAAATTCATTTTGCCACGCCACTCTCTGAAAACAACACATGACAACACAACATAAAGGACAGACAACAATACTGGGCCAGCCATGTATAGTATATAAAAAACAGTGAGATCATGATAGAAAAGTGGATAAAAAGATGGCTATAGTTATTATATTGAAATACTAAAAAGTGATGATGATGATTAAAATAAATAAATAAATACAGATTCAGGAGCCTTGACCCCGACTACTACTTTAGTTGCCATTGAACAGTCTTAGTGCAGCCGGGATAAATGATTTTTTATATCGCTCCGTCCTGGAGCGTACCGAAATGAACCGCCCTCTGCGGCGGCTGCTGGTTTGCCCAGCGAGGACATGATGGAGGGGGTGGTTGGGATTGTCCCTGATGGACAGCAGCTTGCTCCTAGTCCTTCTCTCCACCACCGTCCCCAGAGAGTCCAGGCTCCTTCCCACCACTGAACCCGCCTTTTTTACAAGCTTGTCCAGCCGTCTGGTATCCCTCTTGGAGATGTTTCCACAACAGCAGACTGCAGCGTAGAAGAGAATGCTGGCCATGACAGACTGGTAAAACATGGCCAGCATCTCTCCACACACTTCAAAAGACCTAAGGTCTAAGGTTAACCTAAGGTTAAAGGTCGAAACACTCCCTGGTTCTCTAGCGAGCTGTCATCCCTCCTTCACAAAAGAAACCGGCTCTGGGCTGCTGACAGGCAGTCCGACTCTGAAGCTGATTGGCTTTCTTTTCGGCAGGTGAGAAATAACTTCACTGCTTCTGTCAAAACAGCAAAAAGTGATTTCTATCTTTCACGTTCCACAGATGATCTGAATGACCCCAGAAGGTTTTGGAACACAGTTAAGTCCCTCTCTGCCAACTCCGGTCCTGCTGAGCTACCTTCCCAAATTATCGAGAACTCAGTACCAGTGTTCGATAAATCAGAGATGCTTAACTGTTTCAACAAACACTTTATAGCCTCCGGTTTACTGTTTGATTCCTTGTCAGGAGCCAACTCCCCACCTTCCGGTCCCCCTCCTCCTCCCTTGGCGAAAACCTCTGGTAGTCTCCCTGGGTGCCACTCTTTCTCGTTCTCCCCCTTCTCTGTTAGTGATGTCTGGAAAGCCTTAAGAGAGCTAGACCCTAGGAAATCGGCAGGTCCTGACAATCTTCCTCCTCTCTTTCTGCGCCTTGCTGCAGATTTCATTGCAGAACCTATATCACACATTTTCAATTTATCTATTTCTAACAATGTGATGCCAGAGGTCTGGAAAACCGCTTTTGTGCTCCCACTTCTGAAGGGGGGTGACCCAAAATGTTTGAACAACTACAGACCAATTTCAAAACGTTCTGTCCTAGCCAAGGTCCTTGAGCGACTAATTAACGATCAGATCAAGGACTTCCTAGATTCACACAACATCCTATCGCCCCTTCAGTCTGGCTTTAGGAAGCAGCACAGCACAGTGTCTGCTGCTGTCAAAGTGGTTAATGATATTACTGAGGCTTTGGATAAGAAGAATCACTGTGCTGCACTTTTTATCGACTTGTCTAAAGCCTTTGACACCGTCGATCATGCCATCTTATGCCAGCGCCTCTCTGATATTGGGCTGTCCCCTCATGCTGTTGGCTGGTTCTCCAACTACCTGTCACAACGGAAACAGTCTGTGCAGTTTGGTGATCTCTCATCCATACCAATGTCAAGATGCTTTAAAAGAACTCTGAACCAAAAGCAAGCAGTCTGTAACATTACTCATAACTGCCTTGTTACTCACAATACCCTGTATGTGAACCATAACTGATCAATCATAACTAGGCACACATGTTTCCTTTTATTTAAAGGGCATATATTATTTTAGGGCACCGTAGATAACAATCAGGTACATGAAGAACAAACAGGTTGATTGTCAGTTGTGTGAAGTCATTCCCTCATTATTGACATCTGAAGCCTTATACATTAGGGTTAGGATTAGGGTTGAAGGCTCCCACACATTTCTGATATATCAAATATGTGTTTATGGTCGCTCTTATTTACATTTTGAAGCCTAACACAGACCTACATTGTTTAAGAGCTTCTATTCTGGATGTCTCATTTTACAACAATATCTGCTAATAATAATAATAATAATAATAATAATACATTAGACTTATATAGCGCTTTTCTAGACACTCAAAGACGCTTTACAAACTGAAAAGATAGAGTAGTAATAATAAAAATAAACTTTTAAAAATAATAATATTATTTATAAATATTATTATTATTATATTATTATATTTAAATAAATAAGGGGCCTAATTAAGGTAGTGCTGGGAACACATGGGAAGGGGAGGGTTAACTGGTGAAGGCAAGCTTGATAATTAATCATAATTAATCCAATGCAATGCATAGCCTACTGAGTTAACTGTTTGAGTTAGTGACAGTTTAATGACAGTTTGAGTTAACCATTTGAGTTAATGACACTTGTTATGCTAATAATTAAGAAACATACGTAAAGAGAAACAACACCATTGACGACAGTGCTATATAAAATAAAACATGCACTTGTTTTGTGCAAATCTTTTAGATTCAATTCTCCCATAGACATATTCATGTGAAACAAAACATCAAAACATCATCAAACGATTTACAACGCGCCAGCCACATTGGTCAGTTTAATGGGTGAATAATGGATTGATCAGGTGCTGCAGGAGGTCTCAGAGACATTGGTCCTCTCTCCTATGAGAGGGTGTCATAGGTCCAGGGTGGGAGGAGGGGAGGGGGTCATCGGTCCAGGGTGGGAGGAGGGGAGGGGGTCATCGGTCCAGGGTGGGAGGAGGGGAGGGGGTCATCGGTCCAGGGTGGGAGGAGAGGGTGAACCTGCTGTTGTCTGGAGCTGAGGGGAACAGTTCATATGGTTCACATCTCATACAAATGTTTCAAATCAAGTTAAATTCAAAGTGCATCCAGTTAAAACTTTAAAGAGATGCCTGTCCCTCTCTCTCTCTCACTCTCTCACTCTCTCTCTCTCGCTCTCTCTCTCTCCTTACCCCTCCCTCTCTCCCTATAGGCCAATACCTAAATGTAAAAGGCAAGTCACAGGTAAAGCAAATACCCTGGCGTATGTTCCCATGCATCCACCCCCCCCCCCTCCTCTCTCTCTCTTCCCCTCTCTCTCCCCCTCCCTCTCCCTCTAGGAGTGGCTAGTGAAGTCCTAGTGGTGTGTAGTCTGCTGTACTGACGGTAGAGTTGTGACTGCAGGCCGAACTCCGCCTGGTAGGCCGTCTCAGGGGTGCGTTCCCTGGGTAGGGGTCCAGCGGTGCCGTGGCGGAGGTCATCCAGAGCGCGGAAGGTCTGGAGGTCAAAGCCCCACTGGTAGGCCCCGGACCCCTCACTGTCAGGGGGGCTGGAGGCGAACCTCACTCTGGGGGGGGGGGGGGAGCAGGATGGAACAGCAGAGACTGTTGCGGCCCGTCTCAAAAACGGACAACTGTCTGCAGCTACTGTGTGATTCCTTTCTGCAGCTTGTGACATATTTAGTTTTATATTATTGTGTCACAAACTGCAGGAAGTTGTCAGTTTTTGAGTCTATGTGAGAGCAGCTATAGTGTTATATAGTTAACTAGGTAGCAGTAGGGATTACTCACCGAATCCATTGCATTGCAATATTTTGGCTTGACTAGCGAGTGTGTCATTGATTTTCAACAACGTTGAAATTTATTAAAAATGTTCAGAATAAAAGTCTGAACAATTTGATTGGTTGCCGACTTGTTCTGACTTTTAATGCATTTTATGTGTGTGTGCCTCAGAGAAAGCCTTACCCATCCGACGCACTGATGTGCAATGACAACAACACACTCATTAAAAACAGGCCTAGTGAAGGTAGAAATCAGAGGCTGGACCCGTCGTAATGCATGAAACGCAACAAGGAACGATACCCGTTCCTCATTCTGTTCCAAAACATTCATTAGGCCTACAAAAAGGCCCGTCCTCCGATTTCTACCTCCACCAGCCTCCCCGGGGCCTACCCATCCATCCTCAGTACCTGCGGTCCGGTGAGAGGACCGTGTGGACCCGGCCCAGCTGGCCGTGGTACAGCCCGCGGACGTCCCTGCCCTGCCTCTGCACCCTGCAACACCAATGACAGGATCCTCATCTCTCATATCATCATACTCTGCACAGCTTTTTTTGCACTATTGAAGCGACTGTAAAATGAAATCCATCACTTTATTACTCTAAGTCTAATCAATGTAAGGCTACTTTTTTACTTACTTACGTTACTTATTATTATTATTATGTTGTTGTGATTTTTTCATATCTGAATGCTGCATTGTCAATGTTGAGGAACCAAAGTCAAAGAATTTTACTCTTGTGTACCGGTACTTGAAAGGCGATTCTGATTCTGATTCTGATTCTGATTCTGATTCTGATTCTGTTTCTGATTCTGATTCTGATTCTGATTCTGATTCTGATTCTGATTCTGATTCTGATTCTGATTCTGATTCTGAGTCTGATTCTGATTCTGATTCTGGTTCTGATTCTGATTCTGATTCTGACACCACCAGGGTGGTGAGGGGTGGACTGCGGTGGTGGGTTGCGGTGGTGGGCGGCTGCGGTGGTGGCGGTGGAGGGTCTGTGTGCTCATGCAGAGTTAAGGTCATGTCACTGCCAGTCTGCATCACATGCATAATGCATGCCTACATGAAGTTCAATGTCAGAATGCATGCGGTGTATGTGCTGTGTTATACATGCATATTGCATGTTGTGAACATGTGATTATGAGGCTTAGAGGGTCAATGTCAGTGGGTGCACCGGGAGGGCAGGCTCATAGTAAATGCGTGGAATGACACCGTTCCTCATTCCATTCCATCAGCGACTAACAAACAGCTACTTCCCCCAGGCAATTGACTATCTTCCCCTAGCTCCACCTGCGACCTCCAACACGAGGCAGCTGCACTGCCAGGACACTAAGGAACCAGCACAAGCTGGCTGAATCAAAGGCCAAGACCAGCAGGCTGAAAAACTCAACCCTTCATACTGCAGTTAGGCTGTACAATGACAGTATCTAGACCCACAAAAAACACAGCATGGCTACCATGACTGCTACCTGCCCTTGCTTTGCCGCCTTGAAATATTTTTAACCTTAAAATTGTTGTGTACGCTGCTAATATTTTTTGGCATGTATGAATTATCTCTTGTCATGTAAGTTCAGCAGTTTTTCAGTGGGGCCTTGGCTCCACTGCAAGCATGAATTAATCAAATCAAATCAAATCAAATCATATTTGACCTGTCGTCTATTTTTCAGTGTTTTAGTTTCATATACTATAAGATGCTCCTCCGATTTATACCTCCACCAGCCTCCCATGGGTCCACACTGTATTGTACCGCTAAGAACAGTGATATGATACACAGTGCACTTGAACTTTCACCCTGAACCAGGGCCCTGTCCCGAAGAAATCCCTAGCCCCTAATCCATAGACATGTGTATCTGAAAAGAGTGGATGGGTAAAAGACTGGATGGGTAAAAGCATGATGGTTCTATGGTAGCCGTGGGCCGTAGGGCGGCTGTGGCGCAGGAGGTAGAGCTGCCGTCTAATGATCACAAGGTCGGCAGATCGGCAGTTCGAGCCCCGGCTGTTCCACATGTCGAAGTGTCCTTGGGCAAGACACTGAACCCCAAATTGCTCCCAGTGAGCGGGCCGGCGCCTTGCATGGCAGCTTGCCGCCATTGGTGTGTGAATGTGTGTGTGAATGGGTGAATGAGAGGCCGTTGTAAAGCGCTTTGGATAAAGGCGCTATATGTGCAGTCCATTTCTAGGTTTCACCTAGCCCGTCAGAGGGCAAGTTTGACCTACGGCCATCTTGCTTTCACCCATCCAATCCTCCAGCTTTACTGTACGTAGTCCCGCAAAACAATCATGTTCTTACAGAGGAAGCTCATTCTGATGCTGGGTCGTACATAAATGGACTGACTTATATAGCGCCTTATTCCAAAGTGCTTTACAACGGCCTCTCATTCACCCATTCACACACCAATGGCGGCAAGCTACCATGCAAGGCGCCGGCCTGTGCATTCGGAGCAATTTGGGGTCGTGCAATGTAAGTCAATTTAGATAAAAGCGTCAGCTAAATGGTGTATATTAGAATAGGATCATGTAAAGATCACTGTTCCAAAGATGAATAGGGAATACATTTAAGTCTGCAAAACAGAGTTAGAGAGGCTGGGGGAGGTAGAAATCAGAGGCCAGACAGAATGATATCAAACTCCCGTCCTCCAGTTCCTGCCTTCCCTAACTTATGACTTTTTTTTATACTTTGATTTTTCTGGGGACTTGACCCGTACCTAGCAGGCTTCCCGTGCATGACTATCACAATTGTTATAAGATTCAGATTCAGTGGCCTGGGGTGGTCCAGTGGTCTAGCACCGCGGTCTACAGTGCACACATATGCCCATGTCGGCATGGGTTTGAATCCGGCCCATGGCCTGCTGACATGCCCTCTCTTACTTTCCTGTCTGTCTTCACTATCTCTGTCAAATAAAATGAAAGATATGAGTGGGACTACCCCACTCAGAGAAAAAAAAACAAAATCAGATTCAATTGAATTGCCATTGGCATAGTACAAGGACAGAGACAACGAAATGCTTTCTGCATCTTCGCCATAGTACAATAGTGCAATAATGCAAAAAGCAATAAAGATATGTGTACAGATTATTATGTGTACAGAGTACAGTGAGTTATGTACACACAAGGGCAAGCTATGTACAGTAAGATATATGCAGTGGACAAAGGTGTCTGCTACATGGCCTGAATGTAAATGTACCAGTGTTTCCAGATGGTAATCCCCTAAATACCAATGTCAAGATGCTTTAAAAGAACTCTGAACCAAAAGCAAGCAGTCTGTAACATTACTCATAACTGCCTTGTTACTCACAATACCCTGTATGTGAACCATAACTGATCAATCATAACTAGGCACACATGTTTCCTTTTATTTAAAGGGCATATATTATTTTAGGGCACCGTAGATAACAATCAGGTACATGAAGAACAAACAGGTTGATTGTCAGTTGTGTGAAGTCATTCCCTCATTATTGACATCTGAAGCCTCATACATTAGGGTTAGGATTAGGGTTGAAGGCTCCCACACATTTCTGATATATCAAATATGTGTTTATGGTCGCTCTTATTTACATTTTGAAGCCTAACACAGACCTATATTGTTTAAGAGCTTCTATTCTGGATGTCTCATTTTACAACAATATCTGCTAATAATAATAATAATAATAATAATAATACATTAGACTTATATAGCGCTTTTCTAGACACTCAAAGATGCATTACAAACTGAAAAGATAGAGTAGTAATAATAAAAAGAAACTTTTTTTATTTTTATTTATAAATAATATTATTATTATATTATTATATTTAAATAAATAAGGGGCCTAATTAAGGTAGTGCTGGGGACACATGGGAAGGGGAGGGTTAACTGGTGAAGGCAAGCTTGATAATTAATAATAAATAAGAAACATACGTAAAGAAAAACAACACCATTGACGACAGTGCTATATCAAATAAAACATGTACTTGTTTTGTGCAAATCTTTTAGATTCAATTCTCCCATAGACATATTCATGTGAAACAAAACATCAAAACATCATAAAACGGTTTACAACGCGCCAGCCACATTGGTCAGTTTAATGGGTGTTTAATGGATTGATCAGGTGCTGCAGGAGACATTGGTCCTCTCTCCTATGAGAGGGGGTCATAGGTCCAGGGTGGGAGGAGGGGAGCGGGTCATCGGTCCAGGGTGGGAGGAGGGGAGGGGGTCATCGGTCCAGGGTGGGAGGAGAGGGTGAACCTGCTGTTGTCTGGAGCTGAGGGGAACAGTTCACATGGTTCACATCTCATACAAATGTTTCAAATCAAGTTCAATTCAAAGTGCATCCAGTTAAAACATTAAAGAGATGCCTGTCCCTCTCTCTCTCTCACTCTCTCACTCTCTCTCTCTCTCTCTCTCTCTCTCTCTCTCTCTCTCTCTCTCTCTCTCTCTCTCCTTACCCCTCCCTCTCTCCCTATAGGCCAATACCTAAATGTAAAAGGCAAGTCACAGGTAAAGCCAATACCCTGGCGTATGTTCCCATGCATCCACCCCCCCCTCCTCTCTCTCTCTTCCCCTCTTTCCCCCCCCCCCTCTCCCTCTAGGAGTGGCTAGTGAAGTCCTAGTGGTGTGTAGTCTGCTGTACTGACGGTAGAGTTGTGACTGCAGGCCGAACTCCGCCTGGTAGGCCGTCTCAGGGGTGCGTTCCCTGGGTAGGGGTCCAGCGGTGCCGTGGCGGAGGTCATCCAGAGCGTGGAAGGTCTGGAGGTCAAAGCCCCACTGGTAGGCCCCGGACCCCTCACTGTCAGGGGGGCTGGAGGCGAACCTCACTCTGGGGGGGTGGAGCAGGATGGAACAGCAGAGACTGTTGCGGCCCGTCTCAAAAACGGACAACTGTCTGCAGCTACTGTGTGATTCCTTTCTGCAGCTTGTGACATATTTAGTTTTATATTATTGTGTCACAAACTGCAGGAAGTTGTCCGTTTTTGAGTCTATGTGAGAGCAGCTATAGTGTTATATAGTTAACTAGGTAGCAGTAGGGATTACTCACCGAATCCATTGCATTGCAATATTTTGGCTTGACTAGCAAGTGTGTCATTGATTTTCAACAACGTTGACATTTATTTAAAATGTTCAGAATAAAAGTCTGAACAATTTGATTGGTTGCCGACTTGTTCTGACTTTTAATGCATTTTATGTGTGTGTGCCTCAGAGAAAGCCTTACCCATCCGAGGCACTGATGTGCAATGACAACAACACACTCTTTAAAAACAGGCCTACTCCAGGGGAGGCTGGTGAAGGTAGAAATCAGAGGCTGGACCCGTCGTAATGCATGAAACGCAACAAGGAACGATACCCGTTCCAAACCATTCATTAGGCCTACAAAAAGGCCCGTCCTCCGATTTCTACCTCCACCAGCCTCCCCGGGGCCTACCCATCCATCCTCAGTACCTGCGGTCCGGTGAGAGGACCGTGTGGACCCGGCCCAGCTGGCCGTGGTACAGCCCGCGGACGTCCCTGCCCTGCCTCTGCACCCTGCAACACCAATGACAGGATCATCATCTCTCATATCATCATACTCTGCACAAGTTACTTTTTTACTTACTTACGTTACTTATTATTATGTTGTTGTGATTTTTTCATATCTGAATGCTGCATTGTCAATGTTGAGGAACCAAAGTCAAAGAATTTTACTCTTGTGTACCGGTACTTGAAAGGCGATTCTGATTCTGATTCTGATTCTGATTCTGATTCTGATTCTGATTCTGATTCTGATTCTGATTCTGGTTCTGACTCTGATTCTGATTCTGACACCACCAGGGTGGTGAGGGGTGGACTGCGGTGGTGGGTTGCGGTGGTGGGCGGCTGCGGTGGTGGCGGTGGAGGGTCTGTGTGCTCATGCAGAGTTAAGGTCATGTCACTGCCAGTCTGCATCACATGCATAATGCATGCCTACATGAAGTTCAATGTCAGAATGAATGCGGTGTATGTGCTGTGTTATACATGCATATTGCATGTTGTGAACATGTGATTATGAGGCTTACAGGGTCAATGTCAGTGGGTGCACCGGGAGGGCAGGCTTATTGTAGATGCGTGGAATGACACCGTTCCTCATTCCATTCCATCAGCGACTAACAAACAGCTACTTCCCCCAGGCGATCAGATGCTTGAACAAGCCCACAGTAGCCAATTGAATATCTCCCCCTTGCTCACCCCTTGTGCATGGACTACAACAACCCTAAACTCAAGTCACCTGACTACTGTGAACTCTATCATCACTAGCGGCACCGCTTGTGCAACCTGTCTTGTCTTACCTGCTGACACCTTATCTTGACACCTTATCTTGACACCTTATCTTCTACTATGCCTATTATTTGTTTGTCTCTTATGTCCTGTACTACTGACACTTTTATTTTGAATTATGCTTGAATTATTATGCCCTATGTCTTGTGCTGCAATGCAATGTCAGGATCCGAAGGCTAAGAATTTGACTCTGTTACCCTTGTGTAATGTGAGGTAAAAAATCAACTTCAAAACTTGAAACTTGAAACTTCCATTCTCAACTCACCTGAAGGGGCTGGATGGCTCTGAGTCCTTGAACCCGTGCAGTCTGAGGGCCACTCCTGACCCGGCCATAGCTGAGCCTGCGGCCAGAGAGAACACACAACATTGTTGTGCTGGCGTGCTGCTGTGGGCCGTGGGGCCCTGTGGCCTGCTTACCAATGGCTGCTGTTGCTGCTGTTGTTTTAGCATAAGGACAGCGTTATGGATGACTGTATTCACTTAAACCACCAGGCATTCCACAACTTTGGCAGAGACGTTTGAATATAAACAATTCCGAAAGATGGCCAGTAGAATTCAAATAAGAGGGAACACAATGTAATGGCTGCGTTCGTAAATTCGCTCTGGAAAATGTTATCAGCACTAATGGAACGCCTCTTGTCCAATCAAATTGTCCAATCAAAATTACCCCAATCAAATTGTCCAATCAAAATTACGCCTCTTGTCCAATCAAATTACTTTTATGACGTTGAACCCGGTCAGTGTGCGCTCCGGCACTCTCAGAGGGAATTTATGAACGCAGCCATAGTCTTATTGAGCTGAACACACAGAACGACGGAAAACACTTTCATTTGATATCTGTGGCTGAATTAATGTCACAGTTTAGAGTGAACACCCCTAAACCTTCCCGGCACAGAATATGTAATTCTCCAACACACACCCTCACACAGAAGACCAAGACGAGCGTATGAAAACAATCATCTTTATTACAAATTTCCTATTACACAATGCTAAAATCCATATAAATTAACTACTTTAAAATGAGGGTTTGGGGGAAGGCGCACACGACAGACAACAGAGTTCAGGTGCGTGGGGTAGGCTCTCCTCCTCAACGCTACCCCACAAAAATCAAACCAAAGAAATAAACAAAGAGTCTCTATTTGCCTGAGGTTGAAACGAGGCCTGTCGTCGTGACGTCGGCGGGGCTCCGCCTCCGAGAATCCCCAAGCTCACTGGTATCCAGAGCGACTCGGCAGTAGAGTGATTTTCCCCAGCGATTTCCCAGTAGAGTCCCCCCCGCCAGCAACCACCGTCGGCTCGGCTAGTCCTGGTCCTCGGCTCAGCTAGTCCCCCGTCAGCAACCACCGTCGGCTCGGCTCCACCGAATAGTCCGCCGTCGGCAGCCACCACTCGACCAGGCAGTCAATCCGCCACACAGGCACTCCACCAACTGCAATATCGGTTTGTCATATACGAAATAGCATGTGTCCACTCACGACAATGCGACCCCCATGTCTCCCTCCCTTCTCTTCTAAAGTCCAGGGCCTTTAAAGGGCGCAGCAGCCAATCCGCTCGTCAGTGCAGCCAATCGCAAAACCCAGGGCAGCTGTGCCCATAAACATCTCCCGCGAACCTCCCCTGATTAGTCCCATTTTCATCTCGTGACATTAACACATGGGATAATATCGAGTTTTCAATACAGTGTCTGATTAACCATTATTCTCCACAGCTTCCCTCTATAAAAGAGCATTGGTATTACCTGGAGGCAAGGGGCCAGAGACAATGGGAGACTGCTGGTCTCTTTTCTCCTCTCCTCTCTTCTACTGTCCTCTTCTTCTCTCCTCTCTCTCTCTCTCACTCTCTCTCTCTCTCTCCTATTTCTCTCTATCTTCTCCTCTCCTCTGTCCTCTCTCTCTCTTCTCTCTATCCATACTGGATAATGTCTCTACAGGGGATCCAAACTCTACTTTAGTTACTAGGACGAGAGAGAGAGAGAGAGAGAGAGAGAGAGAGAGAGAGAGAGAGAGAGAGAGAGAGAGAGAGAGAGAGAGAGAGAAACCTAACCCAGTCCATCCCCTCTCTCTATACAACTGGGCCACTCATCCAACTGACACTAAGACAGGGGGGTAAGCTCACACGCCACTCTAATCAGGTTGCCCAGGTAACCAGTAGGCTGCAGGCTGCAGTAATTGGATGACTGGGTCTTGGTTACAGAGCCTCCAGTGGTGTCGTACGGTGAGCTCTCTGCCGCGTAATGTGGCATTACTCAGGTGGGGGCTACGCATCAGTAGCAGGTAAGATTAATTCTCTGTACAAGGTAAAGCGCTTTGAGCACCTGTATGGTGGAAAGGCGCTATATAAGTTTAGTATAAGTATTATTATTAATACTATTATTATTGTTAAGAAACTTTGGACCAGCTGCAGGGCTATGGTTGAAAATAGGTGGCCACTTAACCGCAATACAACTTTTTCTTTTTATCAGCACATAATACATGTTTTAATATTTGGGGGTAGAAGGGGGGCGGTTGGGGTTGGGGGGTGCCAGACTGCCAGGCTGCCAGCCAGACACTGACATAGGCCGTGTCTGGGTGTGGAAAGAGACAGCATCGCATGCGTCGATGGATGTCTTCAGTTCGCCTTTTGAGCACTAGAGGGAGGTGTTTCTCTTTTTAAAAAATAGAAATCCTGTGTTCTCTGGTCCAACAGGGCCTACTGTCTGTACTAAGTCAAGAATTAATTTGCAATTTAGGAGAGAGGGGGGGGGGGGGGGAGTGGAGCAGGATGGAATAGCAGAGGGGGGGGGGGGGGGGGGAGTGGAGGGGGGGGGGGGGGGAGTGGAGCAGGATGGAATAGCAGAGACTGTTGCGGCCCGTCTCAAAAACGGCCAACTGTCTGCAGCTACTGTGTGATTCCTTTCTGCAGTTGTCTGTTTTTGAGTCTATGTGAGAGCAGCTATAGTGTTATATAGTTAACGAGGTAGCAGTAGGGATTACTCACCGAATCCATTGCATTGCAATATTTTGGCTTGACTGGCAAGTGTGTCATTGATTTTCAACAACATTGAAATGTATTAACTATTTTCAGAATAAAAGTCTGAACAATTTGATTGGTTGCCGACTTGTTCTGACTTTTAATGCATTTTATGTGTGTGTGCCTCAGAGAAAGCCTTACCCATCCGACGCACTGATGTGCAATGACAACAACACACTCTTTAAAAACAGGCCTACTCCAGGGGAGGCTGGTGAAGGTAGAAATCAGAGGCTGGACCCGTCGTAATGCTTGAAACGCAACAAGGAACGATACCCGTTCCTCATTCTGTTCCAAAACATTAATTAGGCCTACAAAAAGGCCCGTCCTCCGATTTCTACCTCCACCAGCCTCCCCGGGGCCTACCCATCCATCCTCAGTACCTGCGGTCCGGTGAGAGGACCGTGTGGACCCGGCCCAGCTGGCCGTGGTACAGCCCGCGGACGTCCCTGCCCTGCCTCTGCACCCTGCAACACCAATGACAGGATCATCATCTCTCATATCATCATACTGTGCACAGCATTTTTTGCACTATTGAAGCGACTGTAAAATGAAATCCATCACTTTATTACTCTAATCAATGTAAGGTAACTTTTTTACTTACTTACGTTACCAGTACTTGAAAGGCGATTCTGATTCTGATTCTGATTCTGATTCTGATTCTGATTCTGATTCTGATTCTGATTCTGATTCTGATTCTGATTCTGATTCTGATTCTGATTCTGATTCTGGTTCTGATTCTGACACCACCAGGGTGGTGAGGGGTGGACTGCGGTGGTGGGTTGCGGTACTCTTAAAGGTGAATCTGTTCTCCTCACTGTCTGTTGGGAGGGATGTTGAGCTCCTCCCCTTTAACACAATAGAATGTTGCCTATTCATAGCTTTCATGTGACGTCACAGCATAGTGGAAACGCCCACCTGACGGGCAAAAGGCACTGCCTGTGAAGTTGCAGAGCACCAGGAAACACAGTAGCATTGGTTAGAAAACAATCATGCCAGATAGTTGCTGTGCAATCGGGTGTACAAACCGGCGAGGAGATAGGCCTGGGTTGTGTCTTTATAGGATACCGAGTGAAAAAGAAAATAAAGAGAGGAGAAATGTGTGGATTAATACCATCAAACGAAGTGTACCAGGAGCGGGAAAATATGCATATTTTGAATAGGCCTACATAATTAGGCTACAGCTGATCTTTAGTAAAGAAAAAAAAAGAAGGGGTATAACACGATTGACAATCATAACGGAAGTAGTAATGAATCATAATTTCAAAGGTGTAATATGGTATGAATAACCATAATTAGTCATCATAAACTGCTTTGGAGGACCAAGTGTCATAAGCCACTATCATTGTTAGTTTACAATCATTTTCATTGCATTGTAGAAAACACTTTCTGTCAGATCGGTCCGGTAACGGGATGTGATTCCATGCTACCACATTACTTCTTCGTTCTGGTTTCTACTACACTACGAGTAGTGGGCGAGTCGAAAAGAAGTGGGGGTGACAAAAGCGCTTTGCTGTAGTCTAGAGTCGCTTGACAACTCCCAGGCTGATGTATCTGACCTAACTGTTTTTCATCAGAATGCTAGTATTATTCTACGAAGTAATTTCTGATGTTCTAACATAGCTAATGTATTTCATTTCTGCCGATTTCAGAGTCTACATTTACTGTAGCCAATCAATGGGATAACCAAATATTATAGGTTGTGTACTACAGCTGATGACTATAGCATGCACACAGCTTACATATGGAGTTTTATTATCAAACAGAACACTCACACAGGATATGAATAATCAATAGAGAGACAATATCATGACATAATAATGAACACAACAATATCATATTAGCGAAATAGTAAAAAAAAGTACATGAGTCTGAAAGTGCAACAATACACCTCCATGGAGTTGCTCACTCATCCTCAACCCTCCCACCTAAATGGAGCGTTATAGTGCAACCCATATAACCAGAGCCTTTGATAAAGATGTAACCCCACAACCCCACTTCATCCACCCTCAGCTCACCCACAGCTGTGTATACCATAGAATGAATGAAGACATGTCAAGGTTTGTTCAGTTTTTTCTGCTCCCTCTTCTGTTTAGCTAGTTCTCTTTTACAGTTACTGCATTTCCAACATGATCGTTTTATGTTAGTGGTGTCTATCTTTAAGCAAGCGCTGTGAATGTATTGTGTTTTACAGATCCCTGATGTACACTCAAGTATGTCATCAGTAGGCAGGACAGGCATTCCACAGTAACAACTCTTGCCTTCAGCTGGTTTGGTGGCATGTGATGCTAGAACAGGAGCTGTGAAGACTTTACCTACTAGCTCTGGAATTACACAGGTCCTGACAAATGTGTGGACCTTCTCGCAGATAATGTAAAAGAAGTCTGAATCAGGCAGAACTCTCTCAATGTACATTTCTTCTGTGTCTGCTGTCCCTGGTCCCCAAACAGCGAAGTCACAGTAGCTTGCTTCTGTCAGGTGAATTTGGGTCTGGACCTAATAATAAATAATGCATTATATTTAGTCAACTTGAAATGAAAGTAACAATTGCGATGCTTTACACCAGCAAATATAAAAACAGATTGATTTTTTAAAAATCACCTGATAATAGTACTGATGGTCCCTCTTTAGTGATAGTTTGCCCTCAGTCAGTTGTAGACAAAACGTGCTGTCTCTGCTTTTCTCCACCATTGTGGTACCCTGAAGGCTGCTGGGTGCCTTAACCTCCAACACACCCATGTCATGGCAGTCACATGTTAGGACACCATCAGGTGATAACCAAGGATATTTGGGGGTGATGAACAGCCCTGCTTTGTTAACAGTGAGGTTAGTGTGTTGGCTCTCCGTGAGCTTGGTGTATTTCTTAACAACCTCTTCTTCATGTTCAACACCCCATCTAAAAACAACACAAACAGTGTGTCTTAGCAATTTATGGTAATAGCTTACATGTTTACCACAACAAAGTGCACAGCTAATATGACAGCAATGAACACAGCTCTTATCACAGTAACATTACTGAGGGATCATCATATACTCATTGTACATCGAGAAAGGTGATGGGGGATGAAGATTTAGGGGGAATGGTGGAGTGGTGGCCTGGAATGAACAATGCAGGGCCATCACTCTAGAGTGACTCAGCATTGTTTTGAGTTTCTAGGGTCAACGACAGGCATGGAATACAAAAGGGTAATTGCATATATTCAAATGTATCTTATGGAACACAGAAAGGCAGAAACTGTGCAATCAAGTCTTTGTAGTCATTTAAATGTGTCTATTGTTCTAGCCCAAGTCAAGTATTGCATATGATAATTTTCTCTTACATCCCCTAGATCGCTGTCGATGTGAGTACCTAAGTGGCTGTGAATACCTGAGGGAATGTGGTGTTTTCTTTGTATCCTTGTAGGCGACTGGATAGCACACTTTCTTCAGCAGGGAGACTGATGGTTTGACTGGGTCAGTGTGGCAGACTGCTCGTATGTTGGAAGCAGTCACCCTTCCTGCCTTCTGCTCAAACCACATGGCACATTTTGCTTGAAGTTGTGTCTCCTTCTCTATCACGTGGCACTATTTGAAATAAATAAGGTTTAGTAACAAGTTTGTGACATGTGGATATGACCACATTTACTGACTGATGTGGCCTAAATGTAGCCTACCTGTTCTTCTGTCAAACTCAACCCTGTAAAGATCTCTTCACTCTTTGCCTGTAGTTCTTTGTCTGATAAAGCTCGATACTGGGGCATGTACAGTTGGCTTAAAGGTGCAGGGATGTTCAGCTGCACTGCCCTTGGTATGAACCTGAGTGTGAATGAAAAGACCATTGTAAATTGTTATTGGTGCTGAGAAAAGTTGCCATATAAATGCAATGAATTATTATCATAAAGTGTGTCTAAAGACGGCATGGCATGTTAGTTATTTTTTGGGAAACCAAACAATCATTATTATTTAGTGTTAACCTCTTTGCATGGCCAGGGACAACAGACAGGATGCAGCTTTTCACTGGTTTTTTCTCCCTGTCTTCAGTTGCCTGCAGCATGCTGTAGAATGCTGTACATTCATCAGGGGTTGGAGGTGGTATCTTTGCTGGGGGGAGGTCACCCCAGCCAGCAGCTTCTCTCTTTCGCTGGACCTTTGTAAACCTTATCTGGCTCGCTTCAGCATACAAGTCAGCTGGTTTCAAGGATGCCATACTGGGCTCAATCCAGCTGCAGGCCTTTTCAGTGCATGCAGTGCCATCTAGCCTGCATGTAATTGGATGTAGTAAAGCGAACCACACTGGAAATAAGTCCCGAACGTTGTCATGACGTCCCTAACAAATGACTTTACTGTGATGTATAATGCATTTGTTGAATCAAATCAAATCATACCTGTTCACAGCTGCAAGCAGGGCATAGGTTATGGCACCCATGTGGGAGCAAACTTCTCCTAATCCTGCCATGCAGACACAGTGACCAAATCGGATTAATCCGTCCTTTTCCACAGCAACCCATGCTGTCAGTGGTGGATCATTGAGGCAGTAGGAATGGTTCACCTGACACGGACAGAGGTTTTGTTTAGATTTCATTTCATCAATGTCAGCCCTGTCACCAGCTGTAAACATCTGTGATCAACGTAACTATCTACCAAAATTAGAGCTATCTAGCACAAGAGAGTAATTTAGCTGTGTAACGTTAGATTAGACAACGTAGCATAACCAAAGGCAAACGTTAGGCACCTTCGCTTTGACAAGAGGCTAGAGCTAGCTTACCACTGACCGTAACGTAACGTTAGCTAGCATACCGATAGCATTGGCTAATTTAACGTCACTCACCTTGGCTTTGACGATGAAGAAATTCTTCACTTTCCACACGCCAGCATTAGTTACCCAACCAGAGTGGAAATATTTGTAGCTTTCGGTGCTTTTAAAAGCCTTCATCCTGGCTGCGGTGTATGGGGATGGATTCTCCACCAGATATATCCAGATGTCACCGAACACGAGATCAGGCAGGGCATTTAGTGGTTCAAACACAGCCGCGGGGGCTAAATATGGGTCGCAAGTGCCCAATATGTGTAGCTTTTCCGTGTATCTTGATAGTTCTTCATGGGTGAGGTGGTCTAAATAGTAGGCAGCCGGTAAATTGCGTCCACTCGCCATGTTGAGCGATGTTGCTATGATACTTTTTGCCCGTCAGGTTGGTGGTTGCTAGGGAAGAAACCACGTGACTGAAAGCTATGAATAAATATAATTAATCATTATTATTATTAATATTAATACATTATTTAACGATTAACACATTTTAACCACATGAGAAACACTTGGATAGAGGTGTAATAATGATAATGTTACAATTAAGGAATCGTTTATAAATGTTAGCAAATCATTACCTAACCAAACAAACAATACATTTACATATAATCATGAATCTTATTGAATTTTTTTGAAATCATGTGATTCAAGTTAAATTACTTTATGTATTTGTAGAATAAACTCAATGCAAAATGAATATTGCATTGTATTATTCATAAATATTTAGAACCTGTGGTTCCTTGCTCCGTGTAGTGTGGTAAGGTCTAAGTGTTACAGGAGGGATGGTAAGGTACAGTATTGGTTGTATGTAATAGTGCTGATTTCTACCTACACTCACCGAACACTTTGTTCAGAACACCTGCACACCATCTCATTCGTTCAGGTGGTGTAAGGGTGTGAGCAATTTTCATGTTACACTTTGGGCCTGTTAATACCAATCAATCATTGCTTGAACGCCGCAGCCTATTTGAGTATTGTTTCTGACCATGTGCTTCCCTTTATGGCCACAGTGTACCCATCTTGGCTGCTTCACGCATGGTAATGCACCATGTCACAAAGCAAAAGTCATCTCAAACTGGTTTCGTGAACATGGCAGTGGGTTCAGTGTTCTTCAGTGGCCTTGCCAGTTACCGGATCTGAATCACAGAACACCTTTGGGATGTGATAGAACGTGAGATTTAGGCATACAGCTTGAAAGTGCACCTGAAAAATCTTCCGCGACGCAATCATGTCGTCATGGGACCAGAATCTCAAACGAATGTTTGAAAAATCTTGTGGAATCAATTGAGGCTGTTTTGAGGGCAAAAGGAGGCCCTACCCAGTATTAGTAGTGTTCATAATTAAGTGTTTGGTGAGTGCATATTGTATGCTTGTAAATTGACTGACTTAAATGTTTATTGTGATACTGACTTAAATGCTTGTTGTGATACTGATTTACTGACTGACTGAAGATCCTTATGTGGACAGTGTGTGTAGGTATACATGTAAATCTAAATAGTAGAGAACTATGGATACACAATAATTTATTTTCACATTTTAAACATTAGCAAGCAGTACATACACCAATTGTTGTGCTTAAGTATGAATCCTTTAATGAGAGTAAGCTGGTTCAAAAGTAACAATTGTCCTGGTCATTTAAACTATGAATGAAATATCATAGACTGATCGATTGATAGCAAGAGACCATGGTACATAACATATGTTTGTGATGGAATTTCAAATAAATGATGTCTTGTATTCTCAGCTTTTATTGATTACAAAAGTATTATTGTTATATAGTGCATATAACAACAGTTTGGAACATCATTAAAAGGTTAGCTCAGAAACGGCATGGTAGGCCAAGGAAGACTTCAACAGAGGATGACCGAAGAATGGTCACTGTGACTAAGAAAACCCAAAAAACCACTGTCCCACAGAGAGGAACACTCTCCAGGAGGTAGGCGTGAATGTGCCAGAGTCATCAGCAGAAGACATCACCAGCAAAACTTACAGACGTTACTCTGCAAGCTGCAAGCTATTAGTTAGCCACAAAGACAGGATGGCTAGGTTATGGTTTACTAAAAAGTACCTGAAGGACCCTGCAGAGAGGAAAAAGGTCTTGTGGACAGATAAGACATGTACCAGTGTGATGTGGGGGGAAAAAAGAGAAAAGGTCCAATATCCACAGTGCACCCCCTCATCTGAAACATGGTGGGAGGGGGGGGGGTGTTATGTCTTTTGCATGTATGGCTTCCACTGGAACTGGCTCACTTGTCTTCATTGACGATCTAACAGCAGGATTAATTCTGAAGTGGACAGAAACATATCGTCAGCCCAAGTACAAGCAAATGCCTCCAAATGTATTGGACAGCGCTTCATCATACAACAGGACAATGATCCAAAACAGACTGCCATAGCAACTAGGGAGGTTTTTCAGGAGCAAAATGTGGAAAGTTGTTGACTGAGAGACAGTTGATGAATCTTTATTTAACCAGGAATAAAAAAAAATCTCTTTTTACAAGAGCGTCCTGGTCAAGACAGGCAACAGCACAACTACGGGGTTACGTACATAAAACAAACATGAAGCAGTTTAAAAATAAAGACAAAGACAAATTCCAGAACCATCAAATAAAAGCTGAGAATCTGTGCTGTAACCTCATACTGGAGTAATTGTTTTATTTGAAATCCAAACGTTTGGAGTATAGACGCAAAAGAAAAAGAACAAATTCTTCACTGTCCCATTACTTACAGAGGGCACTGTATGTCTTGTAATTTTTGCTGTAAGAAGTGTCTCAGTGATCCATGGCGCTCAATTCAGTTTCTCGATATCTGAAAGTCAAAAACAGACGCATAGTCGGATCCCCCATCACTGACATCAATGTTTTGATTGACAATTTTTTTATAGGTCAGAATAGGTCATACTTACAGGTGATTGGTCAGAACAGGTCATACTTACAGGTGATTGGTCAGAATGGGTCATACTTACAGGTGATTGGTCAGAACAGGTCATACTTACAGGTGATTGGTCAGAATGGGTCATACTTACAGGTGATTGGTCAGAATGGGTCATACTTACAGGTGATTGGTCAGAATGGGTCATACTTACAGGTGATTGGTCCGATGGTTAAAGGCTTCAGGGGGACGGACTCGTGGGCAGAACGGCGTTTCCTTTTGGAGCACACCTAAGGAGAGAGAACACACACTGGGTCAGGGAAAACAGAACCCTAAACCTAACCCAGACTAACCCAGACTAAGGCCCAATCCCATTTCTCATTTTAACTCCTACCCCTTGATTTGGAATGCCACTTGCTTTTCGGCTTGCCCCTCAGAGGGGCAAGAGTTACAAGGGGTAGTGGTTGAAACCCTCCTCAATGAATTGGGATAACCTTTCACGACCCAGATACGTCATCAGTAGTATCATAGAAAAGCACAGAGATTTGTTCACGCTAGAAGTTAAGTTTCCCGCTATCAATCGATCAAACGAGTCATCAAATAAAAAAGAACAATGCTTCATTACCAAGCCAGTTCATGACAGAATAGCTGTGCTCTGTAGGCTATTAACCCGTGCTCCTACCCGTGCCAATCTGCACAGCCTACACGTGAACGTGAAAAAAACGGCTAAGTAGTAGGGCCAAGGGGTGAATTGGGATTGGGCCTAACCCTAACCTAGACTAACCCTAACCCTAAACCTAATCCTGGAGAGTAGACAGAGAGTGAGTCAGAGAGACCAGAGAGAGTCAGAGAGACCAGAGAGAGTCAGAGAGACCAGAGAGAGACCAGAGAGAGTCAGAGAGACCAGAGAGAGTCAGAGAGACCAGAGAGAGTCAGAGAGACCAGAGAGAGTCAGAGAGACTGAGGAGGTGGAGTGCAGGACTCACTGGAGAGCAGGAGGAGCTCCTCTGGTCACACAGGCTCAGGTTGCAGTGCAGGAAGATGTCCTGGTAGTTCCCCTGGAACAGGAACAGCAGAGCAGAGAAATGTGCCTGGAGGGATGATCCATTCTCCACCACTGTCACCTGGCGTTGTTCACTAGGACACCTAGAAGAAAAACAGGGCTTAATATACACAATGCCTAAAACGACACACACACCGATGTACACACACGACACACACACACACCACACACACCACACACACCACACCCACCACACACACACACACACACACACACACACACACACACATACACACACACACACACAACTGACCTGAGCTGGATGAGATAGTACCGCATGAGGTCCCCGGGGTCGGATGAGTGTGTTGCATAACACTCCTCCAGGACCGCCACAAACCGCTCCGTCTCCGACTCCTCCACGGTCACGCCCACATGCAGGACGGAGCCCACTGCCAGTTTGACCCCTTGGCCTGCTGGGTAAGGCTCTGTGTAGTTGGCGTTGTGGTACAGGAGCATGGAGGCTCTGACTTTGGAACCCTTGCCAGTTACCTCATCCTTCAGCCTAGGGAATACAAAGTTTAAATACTAAACGTTTTATTGATTTTTTTATTGATTTAACCTTTGTTTAACCAGGAAAAGTCACTCAGTCATTGAGATTAAAAATCTATTTTACAAGAGTGTCAAGACAAGACAGGCAGGCAGCAGCAGCAGCACACAATTAACAGGGATAAAACAACATAACAATTTACAATGAAAATAAAGAATAAATTAAATCTTAAAATCCTTATCACAAAATATCAATACATCAACGCATAGATCAAATGTAGTCTCAACACACTGTCTCTTTTCACACAACCCCCCCAACACACATACACACACACACACACACACACACACAAATATTTAGCAAGATTCGCACAGCCCTAAGAAAATGACACCAATGGTTTAGTATTCTAATATACTGTGTACAGTATGTGGATCTTGTGTTGCTGTTGGACTAATATGTTGTTATTACATTTTGGTGATTTTCTTTTACATTTAGTAGACGCTTTTAATCCAAAGCGATGTACAATTACAGATTACAGGGACATTCCCCCTGGAGTAACTGAGGGCTAAGTGCCTTACTCAAGGGCACACTAGTGGTGGTGTTTCAGGTGGGATTTGAACTCCCAACCTTCCGATCACCAGTCCCAACTCACTGTCCGCTAGACCACCCCTACCCCTAGCTGCTGTTGTTAACTGTGATCTCCCTAAGCCACTCACGAGAGGAAGGGTCTGATGGCCGCGTCCAGGCTGGCGTTGGTCCCCAGAGGATAGACGCAGGAGAAAGGGACACTCACGGGACGGGTGAAGTAGACATTTTGGATCGGGTAGACGAACAAACTGTTTGAGTAGATGGCATGGGTACCGTTGGTCTGTCATTCAAACAAACAAACAAACAAACAAACAAACAAACAGGAAGAATGTTAGATACTTTACATTTTGGGCATTTAGCAGACGTCTTATTCCAAAGCGACTTACAATCAATACATTTGACTAAGCAAGTGAATCATCAATCCACCAGTCGTAGCAGGAAGAGTAATCTAGCTCAGGCCCAGGGCCATTGGCAGTCTCACTGATAGAAGTTACTGGATAGCTATCTGTTATCTATCGAGAGTTTAATTCTCCTCACCTACAGTATGTTTCTACAGGTGCCCTCTATGTGCTCCACCTACCTGCAGTATGTTTCCACAGTTGCCCTCTATGCGGTCCACCTGGTACCACACGATGCCGTCACGTTCTTGGTGGGTGTGGCAGCGAGGGTCAGCCAGGTTGGCAGAGGCGGCGTCAAGGCCGACCGCAGCAAGGGAAGATGTGCGGAGACCCACCAGTATAATGGCCTGGCCACACTCCAGCTCCGGGGCTGGTAAAGTGGGCTTCTCTGGGAGAGAAGAGGAGAAAAAGCAAAGGTGAAAATGTGTTTTAATACTTAAGCCCCAACCCATCATTACTAACCAAAGTAACCCCTCAAAAAAATAACTATCTTTTTTTAACAATTATTATTAGAACTTAATTGTTCCTTAGAATTTAATTATTCCTTCTTCTAGCATTATGACTGCCAGTGGGCCCTGGCATAGATTACTTTTCTTGCGATGACTGATGGACAGATGATTCACTTACTTAGACAAATGTACTTTGGATAAGGGTGTCTACTAAATGCCAAAAATGGAGATGTACCCTGAGTGGTATTCTGTAGACCTCCATTTGTTGACAGTAGTGTAACAGTAATCATCGAATTAGATCAATACCATGCAAAATATACTTTTGGTTGTGTTTAATCAAGACATAAGAATCATTAAGAATATCACATTTTGTCTATGCTTACATATTGAATATAACATATTGACGGACATAAGTGTACAGGCTACTGCAAAGAATAGGCGTAGACAAATGTCACAAAGTGCTTCAAGACAAAATAATACTAAACAATATAAACAATAAATAAGTAGTAGTAGTAATAAGTAGTTAAAGTACAAGAGATTGATAACAGTCAGCTATGTACAGTTAAGGTAGCTATGTACAGTATGGTGTATATGAATGTAAAAAAATGAGGTATGTACAAATGAGATATGCAAATGAGGTTATATGCAAATGAGGTATACGCAAAGGACGGCTGATTGTGGGAGGAGCCTCGTCACCGTTTACTCACCTGGCCTCTCGCATCTCCAGGTGGCTCCGTCGTCACTGATGCAGCTCTCGCCAGCCTCACAGTGGGGACACATCGCTTTCGGTGTCGTCTTGTTGCCGTTTTCCGGCGTCGTCATCACTGCACTCGCACGTGTGGTGGTGAAGTAGAAAGGGGGCGGGGTTTCTGGTGGTGTTGTGTAATCGACGGGTGTTGTTGTTGTTGTTGTTGTTGTGAAATAGAGAACGGCTGTTTCTGGTGGCGTTGTGTCAGGTGTTGTTGTTGTCGTTGTTGCTGCTGGGGTAACAGTGGTCGTGGTGTCAGGTGTGGTCGTGGTAGTGGTACGGGGTATGGTGGTAGTGGTACGGGGTATGGTGGTAGGGCCTGGGGTGGTAGGGGCAGCCACAGCTGAAAGATACAGTTCAGAAGACACGGTAAGAAAAGAGCCTGTCGAACATATATGAAATATGCTGGACTGGAGCATATTGGCATGTACAAAAGAGCCATAAATGGATCTTGTGAATAAATAAATAAAATAAATAAATAAATACATTTTATTTCAATACAATTATTAAAGTTATTATGATCACAATCCAAAATGCACAAATCAACATGCTATATCCTAACACTGATCTAACTCTGTAAGGAAAGTCCTAAAATAAACTTGGAAAACACCTGAAATAGCTAGATAGATAGATAGCGTTATGGAAGCTCAGACCACAACAACAACAAAATAAAGTGACAATTGAAGAATCGTCTAAAACTAAAAACTAAAATAAAGATAGACCACAAGACATATATGGGACCTTATACGGTAAGAAATTAAGTATGAAACCTCACCTGCACAATAGGCAAAGTAGCAGCCGGGCGGTATTACAAACTTGTAGACATAGAAGTCACCGGGGCAGGCCTTCACGTGGATGGGAGTAGTCTGCACCCAGCAGCAGTTTCCCCGGTAACTGGCGCAGACTTTCCTCTGGGCCAACCCGTCCTGGATCGTCGGATGCGGGGACGCTAGCCACATCGGGGCCTGGGTGCCGCACATGAACGGATCCACGCACGTCTCGGGCATGGCCGTGCTGACCGTGTCCACGTACAAGCGGTACCAGCCGTCCCATTTCACGTAGCGGTCGCAGTGCCTGTCGCTGTCGCGGGTTTTGTACTGGGTGCTGCGCCAGCTGTTGTCGAGCTCTGTGTAGGTCTTGCAGGGGTCGGCGCACTCCTGGTAGCCGGAGCTGGTGAAGCAGTCCTCGCCAGATCCACACTCGTAGAAGCCGCACGTGGCGCGCACGTTGTTGACGTCGTCAGAGCTGGAACTGTCAGAGAAGCGGCGACGGCGGACAGGGGCGTGGCCGCCTACAGGTGAGCCGGCAGGTGAGGGTGTGCAGGAGAAGCCATCACCGGAGAAGCCCTTTTTACAGGTGCATTCGACGGATTGACCAGATACGGGTTTGCAGGTGGCTTGTTCATGACACGCCTTACAGTCTGTGCCCACCAAACCTGTGAGAATTGACAACATGTTTTAAGAAACGTCACTAATGTTCATCCCCGATGATCCCTGATCGCCCCCTTCTTAAGCCGCGTGCACACCGCGGACCGTGACCCACCGTTCTGGCGCAACCTGGTGGGACGTACTTCAACGTGCGATGCAGATGCAAAGCTCTACTCGTGTTGCTAGCGAAGTTTCCCACAGAAGTGGGGAAAAAAACGTCAGATTAGTTATATAAACAGGTTATTTTGATAAACTGGACACATTTTGTGAATATATATGGTTACTTTCTCGCCTGAAAACTTCATAAAATGACATATTAACACTTGTAGAGCCAAATTACAGATTTTAGCCAATGGCGGCCAAAATTGGCGAGAGGCGAGAGCTCCGGGCAAGAAACTACTTCCGGTTTACTTCCGGATCCAACGCAACGCAAAAAGCTGAATTTTGTTTGACTGATTGCCGCACCCTGACGGTCAAGAAACGCAATGCAGAGCAAGGCAACTGATCAACGCAACGGCCCCATTGAGATGAATGACTTCCGGTGCAACGCAATAGCCCTGTGTGCACGCTACGTACGTCTACATTTTCGTCTACATTTTCCGATGCCTAGCCTATATTTTGAGGTCTGTGGTTCAGAGAGCAGAAATTAAAAACATTTTCGTCACATTATGTTAGATTGACCTTATATGCCTGTGTGGTCTCTGCGGCGGTAGATGCCTTAGCAATAAATGCATTAACCTTTTTATGAGTATTTAGTCATTGAGTGGGCTAGTAATTAGAGTTTGAGTTTTTATCTGAGCATTTTCTTTTCACCGACTGTTTCTATTCCCACTTCAGTAACAACAACAAATCAAACTTCATGAGTTTCTAATAACAAAACAATCACAACAAAAAGCAATGTTGATAATTGTTAGGGAAAATGTCCTATGAGTCTCGTGGTGATTAGAAGGAAGGTATGAGTATATTAACCAAGCTATTGTTTCTGTTTAATATTAAGGATGGACAACAAAAAGATACCTCTACCTGAGCTATATCCAGCGCTGGCCAGTACTAGTAGACATACTAGTAGACCTGTCGATGTCATCCTCTTCAACAGCATTGACTTTAGGGGCAGAAACTTGGAGAAAAAAACAACAACAATTATTTAATTCATACCTTTCACCTATACAGGTGTAATGGAAATGTAACCATACGGTCCTCAGGTGAGACAGGAAACCAACAAGATGGTACACAGTATTTACTCGTTAATAAGGTTTAATCAAAATAGTTAGCAAAGTATTGACTTACAACAGTACACAACAGAAGTGTCATGAGAGCTGTCCTGGCAAGAAGCCCTGAATTCCGGCTCTCACAAACATCTTATACTCGACCAGATGCACAAGGTCAGCCGGCCCTCCTTCGAGGGTGGCGTGATTTACAGACAATGAGCTGGTGTGTACCTTATCTCTCTCAGTACTAGCAGATGGGCACACTATCTTGTCAAGTGGCAAATTTAACCCGGTCTACCCGGCAGAATGAGCACATTCTGTA
This sequence comes from Nansenia antarctica, assembly GCF_963989245.1. Taxonomy (NCBI): domain Eukaryota; kingdom Metazoa; phylum Chordata; class Actinopteri; order Argentiniformes; family Microstomatidae; genus Nansenia; species Nansenia antarctica. Next base: position 10,844,822 of record NC_137686.1, on the reverse strand, counting down.
CTGAGAAGTAAGGTGGTAAATTGCGAACACAATGTTCAAACTTGCCTTCATGTAGAACTCCAGAGCAGTTAGATCAGATAACATACTGTTAACTTTTTAGTCTATGACATTAGTACAGGAACAAATCAACTTAGGATATACTGATTATACACAGGAATAACAGGAAGACACGTTAGGGCATTTTTAGCCATTACATTCCTCTCTTTTGAGCATACAAATGATCAATCAAATAAAAATGATAAAAATGTACTACCTACGTGTGGGTCTTTACTTTGTTAGTCTAGGCCGGGGATACATCTGGTAATGCATAATTACACAAGTATAATTACACAAGTGAACACACTATCAGGGAATGTTAAGACATCATTTTTGCTCGAACATATAAGAGTTCAGCCAACACACATTATCAACATTCCATTAGTCGCAGTAGTAACATAGTAGTAGTGATACTGGGAATACAATTAATGTCTAATTTCCACATACACAAATAAATACATAGGCTACATAAACTGCTAGACAGATTCATTTAAAAAGGATGTTAAATCTTTAAAAAAAATAGTGACTGTGTTGGGAAAATAAGCGACTCAAATGAGTCCCCATCCTAATATTTCCAACATAATCATCTCAATTTTTGTACTTAACTAAACCAATACAATAACTTTTCCGTAAGGCTAATCATGAAAAGTGTAGACTTACCGTTTTTTGATGGCGTGTGTTGAAACCCATCTGCAGGCTTGGTATTTATTGACAGGTAAGAGGGAAGGGGGAAACAGGTGACTTCCAACACCACTTAAGGTCACTGATTAAGTTGAATAATAAACACGAAACAAGTTCATACGCAATAAGTTCATACGCAACGAATGTCACAACTGTCACAAAGTGACCAAACCAAAGTCTATATGCTTTGGACGGCGGTGTGGACGCATTAGATGTTTTGAATTGAATCAATGTAACTTAAGAAGAACATTTAAAACCTTAAATCAACAGCAGGAGTGCAGTGAGTGGCAGGAGGCTGATGCAAGACAAGGTTGATGAATTGAGGTAGATTACATGTTCACAATTGCAGTTGAAACCCATAGCGTATTCTTTACCGCTAACTTACTGTGTTTTTGAAACAGACAATGGTTATAGCTTATAGGCTATACAGAATACATCCAAGGTGTAGTGATTGTCATTGTACCTTTGTCAGAATGCTTTCTCTTGTTAATGTAGCGTAGAGAGACAAGCATTTATAGGGGGTGCGTTCGTAAATTCGCTCTGAGAGCGCCGGAGCGCACACTAGATTCAACGTCATAAAGGGACCAAGTAATTTGATTGGACAAGAGGCATTCCATAAGTGCGGATCAGATTCCAGAGCAGATTTACGAACGCAGCCCTAGATACAGTCTATAGTACTCGGTTGTGCTCACGCAATGTTTAGTCATTCTAATTCAGAGGATTAATACTGTTTAGTCATTCTAATTCAGACGATTAATAAGACCCGATATCTTTGTCCCTTCCCAACCCTCTCTCTTTACTTTGGACAAGTAACAAAAGCTGGTATAAGCTTATATAAATGCACACCCAGTGAAAGGTGAATGTGGCAATGGTCCTCACGCTATGCTCTTACATTAAAGACATGGAGGAGCTTGGAAGAGAGTGTGTGTGTGTGTGTGTGTGTGTGTGTGTGTGTGTGTGTGTGTGTGTGTGTGTGCGTGTGTTGGCATTCTGGGATATTTCTGTCGTTCTAGAGCAAGGCTGCATATGGGTGAACATGTGGACATTATTGTTACATATAGGCATATGTTAGTAGCATGTGTTACAGGGACACCTAGGGGTGACCTGATAATGTTACATGTACGACCCGGATGTTGTATGTGGGCGTGAGCGGAAGGAACCGCAGTTTAATAATAAAAGACATACTGAATCATGGAGTCAGAAGCGGGATCTAAGTAAAAATAAAAATAAAATAAAGACGCTTAAAGAAATAAAACGCCATGGCAAGCAACAGCATCCCCGCGCCCGATGGTATGCGCATGGCTGGTGATCTGGCGAAAAACTGGGAAGTCTTCCGTGCAGAGTTTGAGGATTTTTTGCTCGCTACCGGACTGAGCGAGAAGTCGAAGCTGATCAAGGCAGCCACGCTGAGACGGCTGATGGGAAGTGAGTGCCGTCATGTGTACACACATAGCCTCACGTTGACGGAGGATGAACAGAAGGACCCAAAAGCGATTATGGACGCTTTGGGGGTTTACTTCAAACCGGCGAGAAACGTCATTTATGAGAGGTACATGTTTGGAAGCTGCAAACAAGAGGCTGATGAGCCAATAGACAGTTTCCTGACAAGGCTTAAGGAGAGAGCATCGTCATGCGAATACCGTGCGCTGAAGGACGAGCTGGTTCGTGACAGGCTTGTGCTGGGTGTTGCGAGTGAGGGCACCAGGAGGCGTCTGCTACGCGAACGTGAGTTGACGTTACACACAGCGACTGAAATCTGCCGGCTCGCTGAGCTAACCGAGAGACACATGAGAGTGATGGCCCCGCTAGCACAGACGGACAATGTGAATGCCGCGGACAGGCAGAGTGAGAGGCGCGCACATCAAAGGATTGATTGATTGATTGAAAACTTTATTAGAATGTTTGCAGAAGTAGGTACATGAAAGTACATATTACATGCAAGGTCAAACTAAGAGGATAAAAACCCAAGAAAGCCACTGGCTTATTTCAATTGGGGTCCTTGATTTTCAATTCATCGTTACATGTAAGACAGACATAAGAAAAGAACTAGTACTATCTACATGATAATACAGACAAATAACTATTACTATCTACAAGATAAACGTACATCCATCATGGGAAGAACAATACAACAAAACATAAGGTATGTACAGCGGGTAGGACAGGTGGGGACATACACCACAGGTGGGGGCGGGGGACAAAACACAAAGTATGTACAGTGGGTAGTTCAGGTCTTTTAATCTGATTTTTGTTTTAGAGGGTCCAGTTACGGATTGCAGCCTCCTGTAAATGTTTTTTGAGAGTGGTTTTGAAGGTGGGCAGTGTTTTGCACTCCTTTAAGATTATAGGAAGGGCGTTCCACATCTTTACTGCATAGTTTGCAAACGAGTTTAAACCCTTGTTTGTGGTGCAACGCGGTTGAACGTGGTTCGTGGAGCTTCCTCTGGTGTTGTAAGTGTGGACGTTGTTCACTTTTTGGAAGTATGTTGACAGGTACTTGGGTGTCTTTGTGGTGTAGCGTATCTTGAAGACTAGGCCCAGTGCAAGCTGCTGCACTCAGCAGGAAAACAGCGCCAGCGGAGAGAGAGCCACAGTGGAGCTGCAAATACTGTGGAGGCAGCCACAAACGGGGCAGGGAGCAGTGCCCAGCCTACGGTAAGACATGCCGGATATGTGGCATAGCAAATCACTTTGCCAAGGTATGCCAGGCTGGCAGCAAGGCTGACAAAATAAAAAAAGTGAATGTGCTTGAAAATGATGAGCAAAGAGAAGATGACTCAGATACTGATGATAGACTGTTTCTAGTAACTGAATGTGTCAATACTGCAAAGGCCCAGCAGGGGCGCAAGTGGTTTGTGAATCTATGCCTGAATGAGAAAAGGCAACAGTGTCAGCTGGATACAGGCTCCAGCTGCAATGTCATGGGCCGCAAGATTAAAGAGAAGCTGTCACCCAGAGCGGCGCTAGGCCCGAGCGCAGCCAAGTTAAAGTTATACTCTGGGGAAATCATGCCATCACTGGGGAAATTCCACACTGAATGTGTCATCCGGGGAGAAAAGCACAACCTCACATTTGAAATAGTCGACACAGAGCAAAAGCCTCTTCTCGGGGGGGGGGCACATGCGAACGTCTGGGCCTCGTATCCTTCACCGTTCCAGATGAACTCCACACAGTTGATGCAAGCCAATCTGTGCCCCTCACCAAAGATCAGCTGCTGAGAGACTATCATGATGTCTTCAATGACCCAATCGAGTCAGTCCCGGGCGAGATACACTTCGAGCTGGATCCTGATGTGACGCCGGTGCAGTGCGCGCCAAGGAATGTTCCAGTGGCTCTGAAGGCGAGAGTCAAGGAGGAACTTGACAGACATGTCAAGGTCGGCAACATTGAGCCGGTGACTGAGCCGACAGCATGGATAAGTAACATGGTGACTGTCGCAAAGCCAGAGAAAATAAGAATCTGTATCGATCCAAAGCCTCTCAACCGAGCGCTGCTGAGGTCTCACTACCATATGCCTACGCTGGAAGATGTGTTGTACAAGTTGCCCAAGGCTCGCCTCTTCACGTTGGCAGACGCTCGTGATGCCTTTTTACAGTGCAAGCTTGACGACGCGAGCAGCCGTCTGACGACCTTCTGGACACCGTGGGGTCGGATGAGATGGCTCAAGCTCCCTTTCGGAGTCTCAGTAGCGCCTGAGATCTACCAGCGCAAGCAACACGAGCTGCTATCGGGCCTGGCCGGCATCGAACCGATCGCGGATGACATCCTGGTGGTCGGGTGTGGCGATACGGATGCCGAGGCCGAACTGGACCATGACAGAAACTTGAGTGCTCTCATGGAACGATGCAGAGCAGTGGGACTCAGGCTGAGTGAACGCAAGCTACAGTTCAAACTCAAAGCCGTACACTTCCACGGCCACATTCTGTCCTCGGAGGGACTGAAAATCGACCCAGAGAAGACACGGGCCGTGCTGGAAATGCCGACACCCACCGACGTGAAAGCAGTTCTGCGCTTTATTGGGTTCGTGACGTACCTTGCAAAGTTTCTGCCAAAGCTCTCGGAGGTCTGTGAGCCACTCCGCAGGCTCTTGGATAAGGACGTCATGCGGCACTGGTTGCCCAAACACGAAGATGCAGTGCGCGGAGTGAAGCGTATGGTCAACTGCACGCCCGTCCTCAAGTACTATGATATCACAAAGCCTGTCACGGTCCAGAGCGACGCCAGCATGACCGGGCTGGGGGGCTGTTTGTTACAAGGGGGACAGCCGGTGGCTTTTGCATCGAGGGCACTAACGCCGACAGAGCAAAACTACGCTCAGATTGAGAAGGAGTGTTTGAGCATAGTCTTTGCCTGCCAGAGATTCCACCAGTACCTGTATGGCAGGGAGGCTATCACTGCAGAAACAGACCACAAGCCGCTTATCACAATATTCAAGAAGCCCCTCCTGAGCGCACCGAAACGTCTACAAGGCATGTTGCTGCAGCTGCAAAGCTACAATCTGGATGTTGTGTACAAGCCGGGCCCCGAGATGTATGTCAGCGACACTCTGAGCAGGGCCACGCCCCCGTGCCGTGGGTCTGACACCCCGTACGTGCAGCATGCTGTGTGCGCCGTGAACAGCACCCAGGCCGGGTATTCACAGCTGGACCAGGCGCAGCACCTGGACGTTACGGCTTTCAGATTCCACCAGATTGTGCAGCACACAGAGACGGATGATGTGCTTCAGGAGCTGGCATCTGTGATCCTCAGTGGCTGGCCAGACTTTAAAGAGGACACTCCGCTGGCAGTGCGGGAATACTGGCCCTTCAGAGACGAGCTGAATGTTCAAGACGGAGCGTTGTACAGGGGACAGTGCGTCGTCATACCAAAAGCCATGAGATCTGAGCTGCTCAAACGCATACACGCTAGCCACATTGGTGGGGAGGCGTGTTACAGACGGGCCAGGGATACGCTCTTCTGGCCGAACATGAGAGCGGAGATAAAGGACTTTGTGGCGAACTGCTCCGCATGCAATGAGTACGCACGGGTCCAGCAGAAGGAACCGATGATGTCGCATGACATACCGGTGCGCCCGTGGCAGGCAGTGAGTATGGACGTCTACTCATATGCGGGCAAGGACTTTCTCATCATTGTGGACCAGTATTCGGATTTCTGGGAAATCGACCAGCTGCCAGATCTGTCTGCTGACACGCTCATCACGCGCTGCAAAGCTCAGTTTGCACGTTATGGGCAGCCAGAGAGGGTGGTCTTGGACAACGGCCCACAGTTTGCATGCGAACGGTTCAGGAAGTTTGCAGCGAGCTGGGGGTTTGCCCATGTCACATCCTCACCCCGACATCCTCGATCCAACGGCAAGGCTGAGTCGGCCGTTAAGATTGTCAAGTCACTCTGCAAGCGGGCGAAATTGGATGGCACGGATGCGTGGATGGCCATCCTTCACTGGCGCAACACACCCACAGAGGGGTTGGACAGCAGCCCGGCCCAGCGCTTAATGGCACGCAGGCTCAAAACGTCACTGCCCGTCGCGGACAGCCTGCTTCTACCACGTGTGGTGGACGGAGTGGCAGAGAAGCTGCGGTGGAAACGGCGGGTCGCCAAGTCATTCTATGACACGTCTGCCAGAGACCTTCCAGAGCTGGATGTTGGAGATCACATTAGGATGAGGCCTCTGCCAGGTGATCGCACAGGGCGGTGGCGACGAGGCCAGTGCCTCCAGAAAGTCGCTCCCCGCTCGTTCGTGGTGGATGTGGACGGCACACTGTACAGACGCAACCAAGTGGATCTGCGTGTTGCAGAGCGCTCAGCTCAAGCGCAACAGACAGACATTCTACGGCCTGAGCGGAGCAGTCCTGACCAGACCCAGGTCGCTGGGGAGACTGCCTCAGCCGAGACACGGATTGTCTCAAGTCGGGGGGAGACAGGCGGCGAGGTACATCCTCGTACACCAAGGGCACCGGCGACGCCGGGGGGTCCTGCCACGGCAGGCCAGGGTGTCTACTCACGGAGTGGTCGCCTGTCACGGCCGCCACAACGACTGGACTTATGACTTTGAAAAAAAAAAAAAAAAAAAAAAAGGGAAATAATGCAATGTTGTAATGCTATTGTTAATGTTTGGGATTGTTATTGTCAATGGAATTGCAGACGGAGATGCAAGCATGTAATTTGCAGCTAAAGGAAAGGAGATGTTACATATAGGCATATGTTAGTAGCCTGTGTTACAGGGACACCTAGGGGTGACCTGATAATGTTACATGTACGACCCGGATGTTGTATGTGGGCGTGAGCGGAAGGAACCGCAGTTTAATAAAAGACATACTGAAACAATTATTAACCAGTGTTCCGTCTCTCTCTCCGCTGCCTTGACATGGTTGTCAGTGGTTCTGCTGCCAGAAGCATCAGTTCATCCTGTGGCCCAGAGAGTTGATCAGCTCTAACACACAAACACTGAAGCACTTAGGACCAGAGAGTTGATAAGCTCTTAACACACAAACACTGAAGCACTGTAATACATGGAGTTTGTTCAATAACTTGCACTGTCCCTTCTCAAATAAACATAGCAAATCAAATGTAATCTGGATCAGAATGATCCTGATTCTCTTTGGCTATCCAGGATCAGATCTGTCTGTCTGGTTTCCCCTGTAAGACTCAGAACCGGCCAGCCAGATCTGATCCTGGATAGCCAAAGAGAGTCAGGATCATTCTGATCCAGATTAAAGGTTCTGAACCACTGGGCCCTGGAGAGTTGAAACATTTGGTTAAATATATATTTCAGTAAATGTAAAATTAATGTAAATATTAATATATGTCAGATTTCTTACCTCTAGACATTTAAGACTCACCTGTTTCTCCGTCTGATGTTCACCTGAGCGGAGATCACTGTGACGCCCACGTCTAACCTGCCTTATTCTGTTCATTACAACTGGATTAGATTAGAGTCAACTTTATATTTGACAAGAGTACAAGTATTGAGACAACAAAACACAGTTTGGCATCTAACCAGATGACAGGCAGGCAGGCAGACAGACAGACAGACAGGGAGGCAGACAGACAGGCAGGCAGACAGACAGGCAGACAGACAGGCATACAGACAGACAGACAGACAGGCATACAGACAGGCAGTCAGGCAGGCATACAGACAGGCAGGCAGACAGACAGGCATACAGACAGACAGGCAGTCAGGCAGGCATACTGACAGACAGGCAGGCAGGCATACAGACAGACAGACAGACAGGCAGGCATACAGACAGGCAGGCAGGCAGACAGGCATACAGACAGACAGACAGACAAGCAGGCATACAGACAGGCAGGCAGACAGGCATACAGACAGACAGACAGACAACTCAATTAATTGTTTGGATAGTTTATTAATGGCGTTTACAATAATATAGTTTATTCAACCAATGTCTATTATATTACATTATTTTACTATACATTACACTTATTATTACACTTAACAATGGCAACACTAAATAAAAAACCAAACATGTTCTAGTCTTATTCTGTCATGTTCCCTACAAAGTATAATAATTACAGATAAAAACATCCAAAAACACATAAACATACAACCAAAAAATTCCACTGGGAAAAACCTAACGAGCAAATAAATAACAACAAAAACTAATAAACATAAAATAAAACATAAACTAACAACTGTCACAACAGTAAAAACTGCCAAGGCTATAAATAAATTGTTCCTCCAGAAGTTCTGACACCTGTGGTAGGCAGCCTTCAGTGCCACTCCTACGATGACTCCAAACAGGAATATAGTGAACCCAACAACACGCAGAACTGGTACTGGTACTGTCACTATAACACAGAAATACAGTAACACTTCAATGACATGGTTATCACTTAAAAGCCACACTCTGTGATTTCTGCACACTAAAATAGTGCAGATACTTTACATGAAGTTAAACATTTGTTGACAAAAACACTAACAAAGGAGTTATGAATACTCATAAATACTCAGTCCATAACAGCCATAATACAGGTTCAATTGGGCTATCACGCACACGCACACTAGGGGTGCAACGGTTCAGTTGGTCCACTCTTCGGTATGAACCTTGGTTTTTATATATACTTTAACATTTAGACACATTCCAGAATAATACTTGTATATTGTATAATATAAACAAATATACATATATATAGCCTAAAGAAAAAATAACAAAAACACTATCAAATGTGACACCAGCCAGTGTTTTGATAAACCAGTAGGCTACACTACTTACTGAAACAACAGATTGTAAGCTTTCAAATGACGTGTCATACATTGAAATCCGAAAAAAGAACATTTGAATGTTGTTAGACCTCAGGCACATATGAGGTTAAACTGGCTGTCATGGAACCGGAAACAAACGCTGCTAACAGCTAGCGGCTGACAAAGCACAGTGCTACGAAGGTCTACTCTAAACTGTATTTTAATAACATCACAACATACTGGGAGAACATCAACGTGCTAAAAACACATAACTACACATAATAAGATTATCACAGTCCTTGCTTTTGAACACGTCCTAAAACGAAAGTATATTTACAAGCCATGTAAACCGATAGCCGATTACCGATAGCCTCCGGAAAACAATAACAATGAATACATTCCACAAAGTATACATATTAAGAGAGCTATTTTGAGAGCTATTTATAGCGGTTTCACGTATGCGAGTGGTTTACGGGTTTCACCAACTACAGTCACAAATGTGCCTCTTAGGCTTGACGCCTGGTATAGGAAAGATAGAAATGAAAGTAAAAATGCACTTTTCCTGCGACACGCATTTCTGTTCACTGTTTTCATTCCCTCATCGCTGTATTCAATGCCAAAACCAGAATGAATGACCCCACAACGCAGATTTGTAGCAATCCGGGGCTTCCTCAAACTGTTGCCATGTTCTCAACTCCGCTCGCCATGAAACATTTGAGCAAGAAGCAACTGCGTTCCAGACCAACTCCACCTGTATTGAACCGTGGAAGGCGAACCGTACTGTCCGATATAAAACCGAGAACTAACGCACACGCACACGCACACACACACACACACACACACACACACACACACACACACACACACACACACACACACTGTAATACCTGCTGCAGGTGGAGAAGGAGAAGGAAAAAGAGCCTGTTGGAGCATGTCATAGTAGTCTGGTTCCTCCTGTTCCATTGTGCTGTTGGGCTGTTGTCTTGTTCTGCAAAGTCAGGAACTGAAGCCTGAGAATTTTTATCTCTTACACTCGTAAAAACTGTCATCCAGAAACAATCAAACTAAACTATTGATTAAAGATGGATTCAGAATATGAACATATAATCAAACAGATTCAGTAATGAATGTATATATATAGATATATATCTATATATAATGTTTAAGAAACCTCCAGATCATTTAAGACTCACCTGTTTCTCCGTCTGATGTTCACCTGAGCGGAGATCACTGTGGACACCTACGCCCACGTCTAACTTCCTTGTTCTGTTTTATATTAGAGTCAACTTTATTATCATTACACAGAGGACAAGTAATGAGACAAAGAAACACAGTTTGGCTTCTAACCAGATGGCAGACAGACAGACAGGCAAGGCAAGGCAAGGCAAGGCAAGGCAAGGCAAGTGTATTTGTATAGCACATTTCATACAACAGGGGCAATTCAAAGTGCTTTACATGCATTATTAAAAAATACAGCAAGAGCAGCATAGTAAGAAAATAAAAGTTACAATAAATAAAAGCAAAAATAAGAAGTATATAGATAAAACATTTAATAAGACAATAGTTAATGGAAAAAAGACATTGATAGAAGTCTTTGTGTTTAATCATAACTGCTGCAAAACAGCTTAGATTTAAATATCTTAAGGGTTTGGGCCTGTTTAATTTCTTCAGGGAGTTTGTTCCAGGAGCATGCTGCACTGTGTTTTGTTTTTACTCTTGGAATGATTAGCTGATTAGCCTCAGCTGACCTTAGGGACCTTGCGGGAATATAGGGTGAGAGGAGATCTGATATGTAATTTGGTCCAAGACCATTTTGTGATTTGTATGTGATTAGGAGGATTTTGAATTCAATTCTCTGAGAGACTGTTAGCCAGTGCAGGGATCTCAGGATTGGTGTAATGTGTTCAAACTTATTCATTTTTGTTAGGACCCTAGCAGCAGCATTTTGGATGACGTGCGGCTTACGAACAGGCAGACAGGCAGACAGACAGACAGACATACAGACAGACAGACAGGCAGGCAGACAGGCAGGCAGAAGACAGACAGACAGACAGACAGACGGACAGACAGGCAGGCAGGCAGGCAGAAGACAGACAGACAGACAGACAGACAGACAGACAGGCAGACAGACGGACAGACAGACAGACAGGCATACAGACAGACAGGCAAACAGGCAGTCAGGCTGGCAGGCAGACAGACAGGCATACAGACAGACAGGCAGGCAGGCAGGCATACAGACAGACAGACAGACAGACAGACAGGCAGACAGACAGCAGGCATACAGACAGATAGACAGACAGGCAGGCAGACAGACAGACAGACGGACATACAGACAACTCAATTAATTGTTTGGATTGTTTATTAATGCTGTTTAAAATAATATATTTTATTCAACCAATGTTTATTATATTACATTATTTTACTATACATTACACTAACTTACTTTTTATTTTTTATTTTTTTAGGGACAAACCAATCGCAACACTAGCTAAAAAACAAAACATGTCTATGTCTGATAAGTTCGTCACAAAGTATAAATATTAAAGCTAATAACCCCATAAACATAAAAAAAAAAAAATCCACTGGGTAAAACGTAACGACCAAATGAATAACAATAAAAACTAATACAAGTGTCACAACAATAGAAACTGTCATGGCTGCAATGTTCCTGAAGTAGATCTGAAACCTGTGGTAGGCACACACACACACACACACACACACACACACACACACACACACACACACACACAGTGGATGAATGGATATAGTCACCGAGTCAGGAGTGAGACTCATTCGCTTGCTGAATGCCAGTTACACCTAGTGCGCAACAGTTACAAAGCTCAATTTTTAATAAATAAATATTAATATAAAATAGAAATGGCACTAAAATTCAATAAACTGAACTGTGTCCTATTTCTCCAATGTAGTGTAATATTTTGGGTTGTTTTGAAGTGACTGAGTCACATAACCTGGGAGCTATTGAAAAAATATGATTTTTGCATTAAAATATTATTATAAAATAGAAATGGCACAAAAATCCAATAAACTGAACTGTGTCCTATTTTTCCATTGTAGTATAATATTCTGGGTTGTTTTGGCGTGACTGCGTCACGTGACGTGCAAACAATTGAAACATATATTTTGACATTTGTAATGTGTAATTTGTTGATGGTCCCTAACCAACATATATTTTGACATTTGTAATGTGTCATTTGTTGATGGTCCCTAACCATTTGCACTGACTACGAAGTGGTAGACTGGATTAAGTGAGAGAAGACCGTTGCGTTGCGGCTATTTCAATATCTAATTGTTCAATCTCAATCTCCGCCGCTGTGATAACAATATTACTACTGTTCACATTACCAAGAGGACAAAATTAAGTCCATTCATTCATCCAACTCCGTCCTCGAGCGCTGAGCGCAGCGTTCCATAGGCCTAGATTGAAGGGTATACCGCCTTTGCCCGCCCTGGCCAACGTCGTGGGAGTCACCACCAACGCCACGCCCCCACGCCCATCAGACTTGAGCACCACATTTTCTCCAAGGGCGAATGGAGAAGGGCCAGGCTGAGAGACCATCCCCGAGCGCTGATCACTATCTCGGTTGACATGCCTGTCGGACCGAGTGCAGGCACCGGCGACCGTGGCTCGGTCAACGGGGCGAGGGTATCCGCCATCGCGGACACTGGTGCACAGTCGGACCTTTGGTCCCTAGAGGAGTTCATTGCCTGCGGATTCTCACGTGACGACCTGCGTCCCGTCCATCTCAGCATGTCGGCCGCCAACCGCTCCCCCATAGCTGTCGAAGGCGCATTCTTCGCTAGACTCTCGACAGCCTCCAGCAGCGGTGGAGTGGCGTCCTGCCGCTCCATGGTGTACGTGAGCAGCTCAGTCCGGGCCATGTACCTATCCTACGAGTCGCTGCTCAACCTCGGCCTCTTGTCTATGGACTTCCCATCAGGTGACATCGTAGGGGGGCCCAACGACGAGCGTGGGTCTTACACGCCAAACCAGCCCCTGTCTGTCAATGCTACGAGGTCCACCAACGGCGGCTGCGGCGACCCGAGTAACCCCCACAGCGCCCAGTGCTCATGTCCCCAGCGTACGGTCCCTCCGGAACGCCCTACAGCGCTACCCTTCCCTGTCACACCAGAGAACAACAGCCGGATGAAGGATTGGCTATTCGGGAGATACGCCTCATCCACATTCAACACTTGCCCTCATCGGGCGCTGCCGTGCATGGAAGGGCCACCCATTGAAATGCATGTGGACCCCGCAGCCACGCCGAGAGCATGCCACACCGCGGCCGTTGTGCCTCTACACTGGCAGCAGAGAGTCCACGATGACCTTCTCCGGGATGAGGCCCTCGGTGTCATTGAACGTGTGCCATACGGCGAACCAGTGACATGGTGCCATCGTATGGTGGTCACTCGGAAGCACAATGGCTCCCCCTGCAGGACCGTGGACCTCTCACCTCTCAACAAGTTCTGCCTACGTGAGACTTTCGCCACCGAGTCCCCATTCCACCTCGCACGTCGTATCCCAAAGGACACCTGGAAGACTGTCACGGACGCCTGGAATGGCTACCACAGTGTGCCCCTGCGTGAATCGGATCGTCACCTGACCACATTCATCACGCCCTTTGGCCGCTGGCGTTACACCAGGGCGCCACAAGGTTTCCTATCGTTGGGGGATGGCTACAACCGCCGTTTCGATGCGGTCCTCTCGGACTATGAGCGTAAGGAACGTTGTGTGGATGACACCATCCACTATGACACCGACCTGGAGCAGCACTGGTGGAGGACCATCGACTTCCTTACTCGTGTCGGCCGGGCAGGCATCGTGTTGAACCCGGACAAGTTCCAGTTTGCGGAGAGGGACGTCGAGTTCGCTGGCTTCAGGGTGTCGGACACTACTATCGAGCCACTCCCCAAGTACTTGGACGCTATCCGAGACTTCCCCACCCCGGACTCCACGACGGATGTCAGGAGCTGGTTCGGCCTTGTCAACCAGGTGTCGAACTATGCCCAGCTGCGCGACACGATGGCTCCATTTAAGCCATTCCTCAGCCCACGCTGTAAATTCTCATGGTCACCCGAACTGGAGGAAGCCTTCCAAACGTCCAAAAGTGCTATTGTCGGGGCTATCCGTGAGGGCGTGGAGATCTACGACATGCAGAAGCGCACCTGCCTCCGCCCTGACTGGTCCAAGCGCGGTATTGGTTACTTCCTGCTCCAACAACATTGTAGCTGCGCCTCGGGCATACCAGACTGCTGCCCGGGAGGGTGGAGGATCACCCTCGCTGGTTCACGCTTCCTGTCCCCGGCCGAACAGCGCTATGCGGCCATCGAAGGAGAGGCCCTAGCCGTGGCCTGGGGTCTGGAGCAAGCACGGTACTTCACGCAGGGGAGCGACAACCTCGTCGTAGTTACAGACCATAAGCCCCTGGTGAAGATCTTTGGCGACCGTACGCTAGATGAGATAACGAACTCACGCCTGTTTAGACTCAAGCAGCGTACCCTCCCATGGCGCTTCGACATTGTGCACCTGCCTGGAAAGAGCAACTATGCCGCTGACGCAACCTCAAGACATCCGTCTCCATCAGGCTCAGCGAACGGCCTCTCACTGGGATTGCCGGGCGTGCCTGACGCCGTGGAGTCAGCACTTATGGCTTCCATCCGCGCCGATGCACAAGAGCTCGGAGCCGTCTCTTGGACCGTCCTTGCACGAGAAACAGCAAGTGATGCATGCCTCAGCCACCTTCTGCACCTGATCGAACATGGGGACAGGGTTGATATGAACGACCCAGCCCTGGCGAGTCTATCACCAGTCTGTGAGTCCATTTACGCACAGGACGGCGTCCTGCTATATCATGACCGCGTCGTGGTCCCTCCATCCCTCCGCGACAGCGTCCTTCGACACCTCCATGCCGCCCACCAAGGGATCTCGGCGATGGGGCAACATGCCCGTGCCATAGTCTACTGGCCAGGGATGTCAGAGGACATCCGAGCCGCCAGGTACGGATGTGCGGACTGTAACCGGAACGCTCCGTCACAAGCAGCCACGCCCCCCCTGCCATCCTCGCCACCGTCCACCCCATTCGAGGCGGTGTTTGCTGACTTCTTTGACTATGGAGGTCGTCACTTCCTGGTTATCGGAGATCGACTATCGGGCTGGGTGGAGGTCCTATGCTCCACAGCAGGCACTGATATGGGAGGCTCAGCTGGGCTGGTTCGCCACCTCCGTGCGTTCTTTGGCTCCTTTGGCGTGCTGGAGGAACTTTCGAGCGACGGTGGTCCGGAGTTCACAGCAGGCCAGACACAGGACTTCCTCCGTTTGTGGGGCGTCAAACACCGTGTGTCCTCTGTTGCTTTCCCACAGTCAAACGGAAGAGCGGAAGTTGCAGTGAAGTCTGCGAAGCGCCTCCTGATGTCCAACACTGGCCCGACTGGCAGTCTCGATCATGACCGCTTTCTGCGTGCCATGATACAGTTACGCAACACGCCTGACCCCGACTGCAACCTCTCACCGGCGCAGATTATCTTCGGTCACCCCCTTCGAGGTTCGCTTTCCTTCGTCAACAGGCTTGAGAAGTTCTCGAACCCACATATCCGACCGCTCTGGCGCCAAGCATGGGCGGCAAAGGAGGATGCCCTTCGGACCCGGATGTCCCGTACCACTGAGTCCCTGCAGGCTCACTCGAAGCCACTCCGCCCATTGGCACTTGGTGAGAGGGTGTTCCTCCAGAACCAGCAGGGCCCTAGCCCTAACAAGTGGGACAGGTCAGGGGTGGTGGTGGAGTCACGTGATCACGATCAGTATCGGGTTAAGGTTGATGGGTCTGGACGCCTGACTTTACGCAACCGGCGGTTCCTCCGTGGCTACACCCCCTATGCTCCTCACCAGCCAGCTGCTATGTCCCCTCCACCTGCGCCCTTGGTACACCGCTCCCTACCTGTCCAACCGTGCCTGGTGGTGCCCCAGGGGATCGTCCAGCAGCTGGCGGATGGACCCTGTGGCGCGGCCCTGGGTCCCTCCTTGCCGGCGTCTGCTGGTGAGGCGGCCCCTGGCCTCGGGTCCCAGGGCGACCCTGTACCCACTGATGCCACCCCGAACGCTTCGCTTCTAGTGTCGCAGTCGCCACTGTCGCTGCCCCGTCCTACGAGGCCTCGCCGTACAAGGGAGCCACCCAAGCACTACGAGCCCGAAACAGGCCGTTGGACGCGGGACTGAGTCCGGTTACCTATTTCAGTTTATAGCTTTCCGGACTGGGGGGGATGAAGGGTATACCGCCTGTCCACTAGGTGGCAGTATCTCGTTTGCTATGCTGTCCGGCTCAGTCAGGAGTCGGCCATGTTATTATTTGTTTAGTGTCAGACGTTCATGTTACGGTGGCCGTCTATTGAGCTGTCCACCTATTCCTGTAAGTTGGTTATTCGAATGTTTCTGGTTAATTTATATATATTACATTTACCCTGCTTATACTTTATCTCAATTCATGCTTCTATTGTTTGTATATTTGCAGGGCGTTTTCATCTTTGTCATTAAACACTTCATTGACATTGAGGAGCGTATTTCTTCATAGATTAGGCCTGCTGTATTACAAACCAGCTCCTAGACTATTATTGTTCAATGATTGGGCTACATACAATCTTATAATATAACTGCATGACGCACATGGCTCGCAAACCTGCTCCACTTTAGGCAATGACACAGATTATGTCTATCGAACCCATTGGATATGACTGGATATGACGGGCAGATTACCTACCTATTGTCGTTTTTTCGTTTTTTCGTTTAGCACCGTCTTCCATCAAACATCCCTATCGAACTGATTGAGAACACATGGCAATTGGTTAGCTAACACATAGCATTTGATTAGCTAGTCTAACGTTCGTTAAAACTGCAGAGAAGGCTAGCTTAAATGTTTGCTTATTCTACCTTCAAAACATTTAAATAAAATGTCTTATAATCAATTCGTTAGCTAGTATAGCTCCCTTGCTAGCTAACGTTAGAACATTTTTGGTTAGCTTATAACGCATAGCATTTGATTAGCTAGTCTAACATTCGTTAAAAATAAGGCATGTAGCCTATAGATGAACTGCAGAGAAGGCTATCTTAAATGTTTGCTTGTTCTACCTTCAAATTTTTTTAATACAATGTCTTATAATCAAGTTAGAATTGTACATATTTTCGTCTTGTTGTGTTGTTGTCTTGTTGTGTTGTTGTGTTGCTGTGTTGTTGTCTTGTGCTGCAAAGTCAGGAACTGAAGCCTGAGAATGTTACTTTCTTACACTCGTAAAAACTGTCATCCAGAAACAATCAAACTAAACTATTGATTAAAGATAGATTCAGAATATGAACATATAATCAAACAGATTCATTAATTCATCTTTTATATATGTATATATACATATATAAAATATATATGTCTAAGAAACCTCCAGATCATTTCAGACTCACCTGTTTCTCCGTCTGATGTTCACCTGAGCGGAGATCACTGTGGACACCTACGCCCACGTCTAACTTCCTTGTTCTGTTTTATATTAGAGTCAACTTTATTATCATTACACAGGCTGAGACAAAGAAACACTGTTTGGCATCTAACCAGATGGCAGACAGACAGACAGACAGACAGGCAAGGCAAGGCAAGTTTATTTGTACAGCACATTTCATACTAAAAAACAGGGGTAATTCAAAGTGCTTTACATACATTATTAAAATACAGCAAATAAAAGTTACAATGAATAAAAGGAAATATAAGAAGTAAATAGATAAAACATTTAATAAGACAGGCAGGCAGGCAGGCAGGCACAGTCAGACAGACAGAAAGACAGACAGACACACAGACAGACACACAGACACACACACACACACACACACACACACACACACGCACGCACACAGGCAGGCTTGTTGAGTTGTGTTACTTTTGTTTCTTTATTTCTTTTTTTTACCTCTGAGAGTGATGACGGCCTGATGTTATGGACCGTCTCCTTCAGAGCCACTTGACCAGGGTGGTGTGGAGCGAAGGCAGCTCCTAGTGGCAGCTGCTTACTGATTCCTCTGCTGTCAATCATACTGCTGGCATTCTCTAAGTCGCCTAGCTACCTTCCCTGTGTTGAGCTGCCTAGGGCTGGAGGGAGGGAGGGGGGGAGAGGGATAGAGAGAGAGAGAGAACACGAGTGAGAGAGACAGAGTCACTTGTAGCATTTGTATAATCTTTGGGGAGAGGGAGGGAGGGAGGGAGGGATGGAGAGAGAGAAACAGAGAGAGTCAGAGAGAGACAGACAGACAGAGAGAGAGAGCAAGAGCACGAGAGAGAGAGAGATGCACAGAGAGAGAGGGAGAGAGTGAGAGTACGAGAGAGAGAGAGAGAGAGAGAGAGAGAGAGAGAGAGAGAGGCACTTGTAGCATTTGTATAATCTTTGGGGAGCGAGAGGGAGGGAGGGATGGAGAGAGAGGGAGAGAAATAGTGAGAGTCAGAGAGAGAGAGAGACAAATATATGGAGAGAGAGAGACAGAGAGACAGAGAGAGAGAGAGTCAGACAGAGAGAGAGAGAGAGGTTGTAGAAGAGACAGGCCATCCCTCCTCTCCTGGTCTAACAGGTTCTGACAGGGATCCCTGGGGTCCGCAGTGGGGCTGAGTCTGCACTGTACACAACTAACTGTCCTCCGTCTCTTCACAGCACCATCCACGCTAGCTAGCACACTAGAGAGAGAGAGAGATAGGGGTTGGGGGGAGAGAGAGGGACAGGGAGAGAGAGAGAGAAAGAGAGAGAGAGAGAGGGACAGGGACAGAGAGAGAGAGAGAGAGACCATCCACACTATAGCACGCTCTCCCACCTCCCAGCCACGCCGTCACTCTGACAGATTTAGGAGGAATATAATGAGAGCGGAAGACTTTTATCACCCAATTATCATTATGTTGTCCCTCCCGTAGTCCCGTTATAAAGCACTTAGTATTTCAGAGACAGGGAGGCGGGGGGGGTACATAGAGGATATTTCCTGTCATCAATAGAGGGAAACGAACAAAGAACCTCATCACCATCACCATCACCATCCTGGCCATGTGTTGCAGTGCCGTGATGGTTTGATTTGAAGTGTCGACTTCATTTCTACACTTTTGGTGCAGCATGCTCCCCTGATCTGTGGCTCCAACTGTCCTCTCCCCTCTCCCCTCCCCTCTCCCATCTCCCCCCTCTCCCCTCTCCCCTCTCTCCTCTCCTTTCTCCCCTCTCTCCTCTCCCCTCTCCCCTCTCTCCTCTCCCCTCTCTCCTCTCCCCTCTCTCCTCTCTCCTCTCCCCTCCCCTCTCTCCTCTCTCCTCTCTCCTCTCCCCTCTCCCCTCTCCCCTCTCCCCTCTCCCCTCTCCCCTCTCTCCTCTCTCCTCTCTCCTCTGTAAAGGGCTGTCTGGGGGGCAGATTAAAGACAGAACATTGGTTCCAGGGCCAAAAAACCTGGACAGAGAGACAGATCGCCTCCTCTAATGCATTATGAGCTATATTTAGCCTGATTTGATGTGGTTTTTCTCCCTAAAAAGCTGGGTGTTTTAGTAATGGTGCAGAGTAATATTTGGGCTCTTTACAAAAAGCTAAAAGTCTGAGCGGAAGCACTCAGGAGATGAGTTTCTATTCATCATAATGAATCAGGAAGTCCATGATCACAGTCCCTCTGCGCCTGTCGCTGTGTGACTCACTGTGACAAGGTGAGAATCAATTTCCCCGTCAGCTGAAGTACCATTGTTCCGTGGTCGTACCTGTCTAGAATACAAGCTTTGTTCTTGTTACGCCTTCGACTGCACGGCAATAAATACCATATATATGACCCCCTGTTACTGTATAAATACCATATATATGACCCCCTGTTACTGTATAAATACCATAAATATGACCCCCTGTTACTGTATAAATACCATAAATATGACCCCCTGTTACTGTATAAATACCATAAATATGACCCCCTGTTACTGTATAAATACCATATATATGACCCCCTGTTACTGTATAAATACCATAAATATGACCCCCTGTTACTGTATAAATACCATAAATATGACCCCCTGTTACTGTATAAATACCATATATATGACCCCCTGTTACTGTATAAATACCATAAATATGACCCCCTGTTACTGTATAAATACCATAAATATGACCCTCTGTTACTGTATAAATACCATATATATGACCCCCTGTTACTGTATAAATACCATAAATATGACCCCCTGTTACTGTATAAATACCATATATATGACCCCCTGTTACTGTATAAATACCATAAATATGACCCCCTGTTACTGTATAAATACCATAAATATGACCCCCTGTTACTGTATAAATACCATAAATATGACCCCCTGTTACTGTATAAATACCATATATATGACCCCCTGTTACTGTATAAATACCATAAATATGACCCCCTGTTACTGTATAAATACCATATATATGACCCCCTGTTACTGTATAAATACCATAAATATGACCCCCTGTTACTGTATAAATACCATAAATATGACCCCCTGTTACTGTATAAATACCATAAATATGACCCCCTGTTACTGTATAAATACCATAAATATGACCCCCTGTTACTGTATAAATACCATATATATGACCCCCTGTTACTGTATAAATACAATACAGTATATGACCCCCTGTTTCTGTATAAATACCATACATCTATTCATACAACAAGGGACACAGCACTGCGGCATTTCGAAGAGAGCGCCGCCTCAGCCAGAAGCCAGAAAAAAAGAAAGAAAGAAAAACCTGACTGGACCCGGAAATACGTCACGACTTAACAAGCAAATAGAATGTTGCCTATCCGCTTGTTAAGTCTGACGTCAAAAGTGACGTTTAGCCATTTCCGAGTCCAAACCAGAAATTCCCCGCACCAGAGTACTACATCGGTAGAATGACAGTTTAATCGTTTTTTAGACTCGGATCTATTCATACAACAACGGACACAGCACTTTCCCGTTTTCTCCATATTGTCAGGGTATTTGAGCCTCGGAAAAGCGCTATATAAATATAATTAATTATTATTATTATTTCGGCATTTCGAAGACAGCGCCTCAGCCAACTTTGGACCCGGAAACACGTCACGACTTAACAAGTGGATTAGCTTCAGTGAGACAACCTGTTGCCAATGCACTGTAGTGTCCTCATCACTCCACTAGGTTTCACTGTTGTATAATGAAAGGGGCAACCAGAGACGAGAAACACTCTCTCAGGTAATAAGAGGTTTTTGTACAGCGTCTCTGGGTTTCCTGTCACTGTGGGCTGCAGGGCGCAGTAGTAGACAGCAGAGTCTGTCACTTCAGCAGAGGAGATCTCCAGATACAGTTGGGTCTTCTCTGTGTTCAGTTTACCAGAGAGGCGAGGGTCCAGAGACTCAGCAGTCCCTCCGGTCCCAGTGGAGCCTACAAGGAGAAGGAGGTACTGGGGAGCAGATCCTGGGTTCTGCTTTACCATAGTAGAGAGAACGCTGAGGAGTAGTTGCAGGACAGAGTAACTTTGCTGCCTTCTTCTCCATATACTTCATGCTGGTTTGACTGGATAGTTTGCGCAGAACTGACACCTGGAAACATGAGGAAGTGAACATCGAGTTATGACTTTTTTCCAAACATGTATTAAAAAGTATTTTATCATTTTATAAGTATAACTACTAAGTCATTTGAACAGATAATACTACAAATGCAGTATTTTCCCAAAATAAATATGACTACTATAATAGGTTGAAGCAGTATGTTACTTACCAAAAAGTGGTGAAAAAAAGACAATTGAACAGAAACACAACATTGTTGGGGTCGGACGTCAAACTGACAAAGCGTTTTAATGCACCAAACTAAATTCCTCTGCAAGGTTTTTACTGGATCATGTCAGCCTGTCTTTCTGTTGAAGCTCCACCCCAAAGGTCTTTAATGCAGTCAGGTTTTTGTACAGTGTCTCTGGGTTTCCTGTCACTGTGGGCTGCAGGGCGCAGTAGTAGAGAGCAGAGTCTGTCACTTCAGCAGAGGAGATCTCCAGATCCACACGGTTTCTCTCCTTATTCAGGTTAACAGATAGTCGAGGGTACGGAGGATCAGCTCTCACTACAGCCTCTTTATCTCTATATGCTGCGATGAGGAGGAGGAACTGAGGAGCAGATCTGGGATGTTGGTGATACCATAACAGACTACTTGATGTTTTAGTTAGTGAGTAGTTGCAGGAGAGCTTGACATTGTCACCCTGGATCGCATGTTCTTCCAGACTGATGGAGAATATTTCATCTTCGTAACTGTCACCTGCAGAAAGTCAAGATTGTGTAGTTAGTAATTTCTTGGCAAATCGTAATATGTTGTGTTTTGTTATGAATATATTATGTTGTCAAAGTTGTTAAGAGGTTATTACATATCTATTCTGTTACTGTATTTCACTTACCTACGAATGTTAAAAGTCCGAAGACTATCCAACACAGCATGGTTGATGTTAAAGAGACAAGCTGACAATGAACAGAGAAGAACACTTCATGCCACTCTGGTTCTCCTCTTCTTCTTCTTCTTCTTCTTCTTCTTCTTCTTCTTCCATTCTAGCTCCTCCTCTCAATGCAGTTGTACATGACATCTCCTTTCAGAGAGGATCTTCTGAAGAGGACGAACCACAGTCAGGGAAGAATAAGCTTTGTTTTTCATGTCTCTGATTTTCAAGACCAATAAGAAACAATGAAGAAAACCTCTCTCCAATCTATCCTTTGTTATGGAGTTTCAGATACATGTTTTCGTATGTCTTTAATGTCCACTGAATTAATGTCAACACGTGAGAAAGATAACAGTAGTGATTGAGTTATGTCACGGCCAGGCTCATGACCATGACAAAAGACGGGAGACACACACACGATCTTAAAGTAATGATAAGAAATGTTTTATTATAAACTAAATGAGGCCAATAACAATAATAAGATGAGGTGTGGTAGTCAGTAAATCAGTGGTGTAATGTGAGTGTAGTGGAAAGTGGTGAGGTGAGTGTTGCATGGTGTGAAACAAGGAACAAACAAATAGAATAGAAAATAATGGTGCCTAGAAGGGGGCCTCCATACTGAGGCCTGCATGGGTCTTTTATTCCCTGGATCCTGGAACCAGGTGGGGCACAATCAGCTGTCCACCAGCTGACCTGCCTTTCACTGATTGGTAACCCTGTCCAGCAGGAGTACTCTCTGCAGACAGGGAAACAGATGTTAGTAAAGGCCAGGAATATATATAGGGCCAGGGCCGTCACAGTTATTAACTGCCTCTATGTTTTTACAATGGAGTTAATGTGATAGTTTGACCTTATGTGAGGTCACATTGTGTAAAGTGTTGCCCCCATCACACTAAACATGCTGCCACTCGTTCACCCAACAGGTGTTACCACAACAATACTCTTATCTCCAGAGCCTCTGCAGCCGTGTGGCTGATACTGAACTGTGGTGAGAGAATTACCTGTAAACTGGTCTACAACACGGCCTTTCTCAGCGTAGGGGTTTTTGTACAGCCTCTAGGAGACTTTGTATCAGTGTGCGGCCCTCAGGGCGCAGTAGTAGAGAGCGGCGTCTGTCAGAGTCACTGGTTTGATCACGAGGCTGATGGACTTTGGAGACGATTCAATCGTATATCGACTATCAGTGCTGTGTTCATCTTTGTTTGTTCCTGCACCTTTATACAGTAGAAACTCAGGCGCCTGGTTAGGATGTTGCCGGTACCAGAAAAGGTGGATGTTTTGGCTGCTTGAATCATAGGAGCACCTCAGTGTCGCAGAGCCTCCTTCTGTATGGGTGTATTCTTCCTTCTCAGGAGTCATTTCATCACCACATACTAAACCTGCAGTGGGAAAACTATTATGTCAATTATTAAAAACAATATATGTATATGATATATGTTTTTATATCAGCATGACTATCTACATTAATATTCTTGTTTGTATTTTCATACGATTGTTTCGTAACAATATGAATAATCTCATGGTGATAATAAGGATATCAGGAGACTTGTTGTTATTGTTGTTGTTGTTTACATGTGTTGTTTACCTGTAGTAATGATTAGAATCAGGACACTGAGGGGTTTCCCCATCTCCAGACAGACTGTTGCAGGCCTTCACTCTCCTCTAAAGTCTTCCTCTGTGTGTTACTGTGGGCTTTACAACCAGCTGGGACGTCACCACACCCACCAAGGAAACAGGAGGGGCAGGTTTACTGTTCTATAGCTTCAGTGTGTCTGTCTGTCTGTCTGTCTGTCTGTCTGTCTCACTATCTGTCTTGTCTGCCTGCCTGCCTGCCTGTCTGTCTGTCTAAAACTTGATGAAAGTCATTTAAGATCGGATACAGTGTGTGTGTGAGTGTGTGAGCGTGTGTGTGTGTGTGAGTGTGTGTGTGTGCGCGCATCCATGTGTGCAGGATATATTCCAGGACCAGGTGCAACCACAGTCTCTCTGATAACCTAAAGCCTCTACCAGAGTGCATCTGATGTAAAGTTGTGGTCTGGATATGACTTCTGTGTACATACATCTACTGATGCCTCTGGACACATCTTCAGTGATGTTCCTGGAATCATCGGGCGTTTCGGGTCTTTCAACATCATACACCCTCCTCCAGGTGACCCAGCCGGGGCTGATCAGACCCCAGCTTGTGTCCAGATGGCTAACTAGCTACCATGACTCCATGGCTCTCCTCTTTTGAGCCACAGCCATCTAGAGGCTCTCTCTGCCGCATTGGTGGTACTGCGGATGGCTCTCCTCTTTCTCTCTCCATCGATGCCCAAACTGCTGAAGGCTCTGGCCAAGGAACGGGCTGCAAATCCTCTGCAACCAACCTCTACTGGGAAACACCTCGCTCTCCACCCAGCCTGCTGGCAGTCACTGACCAGTCCCGCGTACTTGAAGAGCTTCCTCTCAAAGGCTTCTTCCAAGCGGTCTTCCCACGGGACTGTCAGTTCCAGCAGCACTGCTTGCCTGGTGGACTCAGAAAAGAGAACAATGTCTGGTCGCAGGGTGGTGACTGCAATGTGGCTGGGGAACTTCAGCTGATGTTCAAGGTCAACCAACAGCTGCCAGTCTCTTGCAGAGGTCAAGATGCCTGCAGATGTTTTCCTGGCAGGGGTTGGCTGCTCCCCAGCTCTGACAAAGGCGATGGTTTTCTTGGAGGGTCGGAACTGCTTTGCCCACACAAGTCCTGCACTGATGGCTTCAGCAATGGTCTTCAGGACTTGGTCATGCCTCCACCTGTACCGTCCATCTCCAAGGGCCCTTGTACAGCAGCTGAGGATGTGTTCCAGGGTTCCTCGCTTGGAACACAGTTGGCATGCTGGTGTCTCTGCTATGCCCCATGTGTGCAGATTTGACGGGCTTGGAAGCACATCATAGACTGCCTGGATGAGGAATTTGATGCGGTGAGGCTCGGCTTTCCAAAGCTCAGCCCAGGTCACCTTCCTCTCAATCGCATTCTCCCATCTCGTCCAAGCTCCCTGTTGCTTCATTCCCACTGCCTTGCAGGTTCTTGTCTCCTCCACTGCTGCTCTCACCTCCTCCTGAACAAGGCAGCGCTTTTCCTTCCCCCTGGTGTTCATTTGGGGAGTTGGAAAGGATCCAAGCCCAGCTCGACCTCGTGTGACCACTCCCACCAAGCTCCTGTGACGCAGCCTCGCCTCTGCCTCTTGAACAGCTTCCTCTGCCTTCCACTTCCTGCCAGTCCTCACTTGGATCCCTGCATTAGCCAAGATCCCTGCATCTGACCTCATTAGAAAATAACATCTTATCTCTGCTCAGCTTTTTGTACAGCCTCTTCCAGCTGTGTAGTCTGAGTCAGTACTCAGAGCACAGTAGTAGAGAGTTCAGTTGATATTGTGTGTGTTATGGATTCATATCGACTATCAGAGGTATGTCCAGTACTGCTCAATGATCATGCACCTTTATACAGCAGATACTGAGGTGCCTGGTCAGGGTAATGCATAAACCAGTAAAACCTAATTGCGTGCCTCTTAGATTTATAAGTGCAGCTCAGTTTCACAGATTCTCCCTCTTTTCCACGGACTTCAGGTGTAACAGGAGACATGGAATCTCCAGCCACCAGTTCTGTAAAAAAACAGAAACAACATGATTGCAGTACAGTAACATAACATCCGTCCAAAGATAGAAGAAAATACGTTCAAAGCAAGTTATTTAAATGGTGATGATGATACTAGTTTACAATATTAAAATGTGACTTTAAAACAAAAACATTGTTTGCTTGAGGCCAGGAAAACGCAAAAGTGTGCACACACACACATAAAACACTTTGCACACACACACACACACACACACACACACACACACACACACCCACCCACAGTGGATGAATGGATATAGCACTAGATCAACCTACACAGATCGACGTATTACTGAACATACAAACAGCATTTCCATGTGTAGTCTATGCAGATATAGAGGATGGTTGAAGGACACTGGCTCCTATGAACATAGTTGTTGTACAGGAGCTGTATATCCTGTAGTCACAGTGGGCCTCAGAGCACAGTAGTACACAGCAGAGTCAGACAGCTGCAGCCTCTGGATCCTCAGAGGAACTGACTTCAGAGTGGAAGTGATATTGAGATTGGCATCAAATCTCCCTTTGAATTCTTCAGCATTTTCCCCTTTGTCTCCAAATGTGAACCTCTTCAACATGAACCTGGGGTAGTCGTTAGCTTCTTGTTTGTACCAGAACAGATAGGGGCTTGGATCTGTAGTATCAAATTCACAGCCCAGTGTGACTAGACCTCCCTCAGTAGCAGTCACATCTCCTGTTGGCTGGGTGACTGAGTCCTCTCCTCTGCACTCTGGAAAACAACAACATTTATTAATATTTGTGTCAGGAGGAAATGTATCAAGCAAAACATTCTAGAGGGGACTTATTTCTGATTGTGCTTATTGTTGTGCTTTTTTCCTGAACAAATACTAAATGAAACTAAAGTAATAAACTAGAGGTGATTAATCCTGGTGGTGTCATACCAAGACAGAGAGCCAGACTCAGCAGGTTCCTCAGCCAGTGCTCCATGTCTGCTGTGAGGTGAGATGGAAGAGGCAGAGCAGCAAACACACTCTGATGTACATGTGCTGCTGTGAGCTGAGCTTTGACTCCCTCTACCCTACTGTTCATTCTTCATCTTCCTCATCTTGTGTCCTGTGTAGCCTCCTATGGCGAGGTGTCTGCAGTGCTGACAGGATGGCATCGCCTGGAATCAGGGAGGAACATTTGCTTTGCAACGTCGCCCCCTTCAGGTTGACTTTCACACTGCTCCACTAAACGGTATGAATTATGAGGAGGACCGTGATTGATCCTTTGAGATTTGTAGATTTGGTCACCGCCCCATATGGAGCACCACAAGACTGGCCAGAGTAGACATGAGGGCTATTCTCTGTTTTCTACCTTCTACACTAACCTTAATAAGAACAATCTGTTTCTTTATACAACTGTTGTATAAACGCTCACTCCACTGTCAGAAACTGAGTTGAAAGATGTACTGTAATTAAATAGCAGCAAGTTGTGGATGTTGATGATCTTACTATACTACCCAAATAAGCACCCTCACAGAAATACCAGTTTCACAATCATAACAGTCAGCAGACATATCATACACAGACAGCAGTAATCTAGGCCTTCAGTAAAAATTGTTAGATACATTAAAAACGTTTAATGTTCATGGAGAAAAAAAAAGAGTAAATGACATTTTCATGATCAACTTTTGTCAAGACAAGACTGCTCCTCCAGGTGTGACTACAGTTGTCTGATGCCTCTAACCCTCTGGTATATGATATCAGATTGTGGTTTAATGTTTGATTCTGATCCAGACCACAACAAAGCATTTCAGTCAGGAGGGTTTTTGTACAGCCTCCTAGCGACTTTGTATCACTGTGTTTAGCAAGTAATAGTTATAGACATCATCCAGAGCACAGTAGTAGAGAGCTGTGTCTGCCAGGGTTAGACGCGTTATGACAAGTTCAGTTGATGTCCAGGACGTTGTGGATTCATAACGACTATCAGACGTACGTTTAACACTCACTTTAACGCTCACTTTTCTGGCACCTTTCCGCAGTAGATACTGAGGTGCCTGGTTAGGATGATGTCTGTACCAGTGAAGCAAAACATATTCAGTGTTTGTCTCATAAGTGCAGCTTAATGTCACAGATTCTCCCTCTCTACTGATGACTTCAGGTTTTACAGGAGAAATGGAATCCTCAGCTATCAGCTCTGTAATAAAGATACAATAACACAATTTTG
The DNA here is from genome assembly GCF_963989245.1 of Nansenia antarctica. Lineage (NCBI taxonomy): Eukaryota > Metazoa > Chordata > Actinopteri > Argentiniformes > Microstomatidae > Nansenia > Nansenia antarctica. The sequence continues at coordinate 10,816,640 of NC_137686.1, read as the reverse complement.
AGAGAAAAAACACTATCATGTTGTTCATTACATCGACCATAGGACAGCACATAAAAGAAAAACATGATATTTACTGATTTACCATAATAAAATAAATTATGATATATTTTATTATGTTTACACAACAATAGAATATATAATTAGGTTAGATATTGTTCACCTGAGGCCATAATGAGAACCAGTATGAGTGAGTTCTCCATGTGGAACAGAGATGTACTAGATCACTTCTCTGTCTTGGTCACTGTATTCTGTTGCTGTGATGCTCGTTGCTGAGAGTTTTCTGCAGAGAGGAAAAGGGGATGTATCTGACTCTGAAATCTGACCTCACTCTCAACTGTGTTAACATTGACTTCTAGAGGAACCATTTCCTTTACAGATGCTGGTGTTTTATTACATATTTTTAAATTACTCAGTAATTACAAATAATTACCTCAGGACACATTTATAAATGATATGCTAAATAAATAAACTAAATATCTTATATACAAAAGCAAGGCATTATCTTATTATCATTACTAAATACTACTTCCTATATATATATATATATAGAGAGGATATATATATATACATGTGTATACTGTATATACAGGTGCTGGTCATATAATTAGAATATCATCAAAAAGTTGATTTATTTCAGTAATTCCATTCAAAAAGTGAAACTTGTATAATGTATACATTCATTCCACACAGACTGATATATTTCAAGTGTTTATTGCTTTTAATTTTGATGATTATTACTGACAACTAATGAAAACCCCAAATTCAGTATCTCAGAAAATTAGAATATTACTTAAGACCAATACAAAACAAGTTTTTTTTAAATGTTGGCCAACTGAAAAGTATGAACATGGAAAGTATAAGCATGTACAGCACTCAATACTTAGTTGGGGCTCCTTATGCCTGAATTACTGCAGCAATGCGGCGTGGCATGGAGTCCATCAGTCTGTGGCACTGCTCAGGTTTTATGAGAGCCCAGGTTGCTCTGATAGTGGCCTTCAGCTCTTCTGCATTGTTGGGTCTGGTGCATCGCATCTTCCTCTTCACAATACCCCATAGATTTTCTATGGGGCTAAGGTCAGGCGAGTTTGCTGGCCAATTAAGAACAGGGATACCATGGTCCTTAAACCAGGTACTGGTATCTTTGGCACTGTGTGCAGGTGCCAAGTCATGTTGGAAAATGAAATCTGCATCTCCATAAAGTTGGTCAGCAGCAGGAAGCATGAAGTGCTCTAAAACTTCATGGTAGACGGCTGCGTTGACCCTGGACCTCAGAAAACACAGTGGACCAACACCAGCAGATGACATGGCACCCCAAACCATCACTGACGGTGGAAACTTTACACTGGATTTCAAGCAACATGGATTCTGTGCCTCTCCTCTCTTCCTCCAGACTCTGGGACCTTGATTTCCAAAGGAAATGCAAAATGTACTTTCATCAGAGAACATAACTTTGGACCACTCAGCAGCAGTCCAGTCCTTTTTGTCTTTAGCCCAGGCGAGACGCTTCTGACGCTGTCTCTTGTTCAAGAGTGGCTTGACACAAGGAATGCGACAGCTGAAACCCATGTCTTGCATACGTCTGTGTGTGGTGGTTCTTGAAGCACTGACTCCAGCTGCAGTCCACTCTTTGTGAATCTCCCCCACATTTTTTAATCGGCTTTGTTTCACAATCCTCTCCAGGGTGCGGTTATCCCTATTGCTTGTACACTGTTTTCTACCACATATTTTCCTTCCCTTCGCCTCTCTATTAATTTGCTTGGACACAGAGCTCTGTGAACAGCCAGCCTCTTTAGCAATGACCTTTTGTGTCTTGCCCTCCTTGTGCAAAGAGTGTGTGGTCTGTAGAGGTTTTTGTACAGTGTTTCTGGGTTTCCTGTCACTGTGGGCAGCATTGCACAGTAGTAGAGAGCAGTCTGTCACTTCAGCAGAGGAGATCTCCAGATCCACACGTTTGGATTTTTTGTCATGTTTTACAGCCATCCCTGTATTATATAGCCTGCCATCCGTACGCATAATCAGATACTGTGGACCTGATGTGGGGTTTTGACGATACCAGTAGAGGTTTAACACAGAGTTGACAGAGACACAGTAGTTACAGGAGAGAGTAACACTGTCCCCTTCTAAAGCCTGTACTGCATTAGTGAATGGAGAGATTTCCTCAGCGCTTTCACCTAGTAAGTAAGAGTGTTTTTAATTTATGAACTTTACATAATGGAGTAACTTATATTATATTGTCATTTACATGTGACTATATACATTTGATCAGTTCCATCACATTTGAAACACATTTTTAACAGCATAATTCGGATTGACAGTAGTTTTATGAAAAAGCAAAGCTCTCCCCCCTCTCCCTCCCTCTCTCCCTCCCTCTCTCCCTCCCTCCCTCCCTCCCCCCGCTCCCTCCCCCCCTCCCTCCTCCACTCCCCGCTTCCGCACTTTTGTGAGAAAGACCAGAAAGAAAGAAAAAAAAGTAAGAAACGCTGACATGCAGTTATATAGAGGGGGGGGGGGGGTTGTGAAGTGAGACGTGTTATAACTCTGTGTTAGGGTTAGGGATGTATGTATGAGGATAGATGTGTATGAGGATAGATGTGTATGAGGATAGATGTGTATGAGGATAGATGTGTATGAGGATGTGTATGAGGATGGATGTGTAGCAAATCTTAATAACTAACTAAAATGATGTGACTGCAATTTGAATTACTCACATGCAATCATCAAAAGCAGAATAAAAGTTAGGATTGGCATCATGACTATAACTGGAGATCAACATGAGAATGATGGTGACTATACTGAATACTCCAAACACACACCTCATGGTTTTGAATGAACTGTCTCATCAGATTTCTGTAACATGTGTAGCTCCACCCAGCTTTGACTTGAAAGATGAACAAATGTATGTATGGTTGTAGTGTTTTTGAACAAACCATTGCTCCTATTCATCATGTGGTATGAAATATGATTGTCTTTGTCTCCCTCTACTGGATATTGTGGAGAAGGGGATCTATTATTGTTATTATCTCCTGGAGGCATTTCAGGCTAACAGAGACAGGCAGAGGGGCTGTCCTGCCCAAGTAATGGTGCAGTAGGGTAGGCCTCAGTGTTGTTTTTGGTGCAGGCTCTTCAACATCATTCATCCATTCAACATGAGGAAATGTATTTTATTCCATTGTAATAAGTAATTTGTTTAAACCAGAATGTAATTGTAATCCAAATACAATGGCCACTTTTGGGAATCATTTATTACCCATATGCAGTTAGTGAAATGTAAGTGAAGTTCATATTGAGGATGTGCCACAGAGTGTTTTTTTTTTTACTTATGTCAGGGAGGTTTTTGTACAGCGTCTCTGGGTTTCCTGTCACTGTGGGCTGCAGGGCGCAGTAGTAGAGAGCAGAGTCTGTCACTTCAGCAGAGGAGATCTCCAGATCCAAGCGGTTTCCAGTAACTTTAGCAGACAACCTTGTGTTTGGATTCAGAGGATCTGCATGCCTTGAGTTAGTCCCTGATCCCAAGATGGACATGAGGAACTCTGGTGGTTTTCCTGCATCTTGACGATACCAGAAGAAATTATCTGAACTTGTAGCAGTCTTGGAGTAGTTGTAGGAGAGAATAACATTGGTGCCTTCTACATTAGACACTTCAGTCTGGACTGGAGTGAGGTCCTGAGAACTGACACCTGGACAGAAAATGATTTTAAAAATGTTTAACATTATTGATCATTCCCTCTAATTTGATCTTTATTTAACTTAAACGATTCAAACATATGAGCAACACAATGAGTATCATGGTAAAACATCACCTACCCATAACTATGTTCAGGAGCAGCAGAGAACACAACAACATCATCTTACATGAAACAGAGACAAATGATAACTGAACATTCCATCCTGGTGTTTATGTACTTCACTCTCTGTTTAGCCCCTCCCCTGCCACAAGCCCCTCCCCTTAGCATAGTTCAGTGTATGTAGGTGTGTTTCATGTACTGTAGGTTCATGTGAGGTTTTTGTACAGTATCTCTGTGTTTCCTGTCACTGTGGGCGCCACAGCACAGTAGTAGAGAGCAGAGTCTGTCACTTCAGCAGAGGAGATCTCCAGAGAAACATTCTTATTGTTTTTCTGGATGTTAGCTGACAGGCGAGGGTATGGTGGAGTAGCGTTTTCTATAGAGCCCTGTTCTGAGATGTACAGGAGGAACTCTGGTTTAGATCCTGGATATTGGCGGTACCACTGTACGTTGTAGATACTGCTGTCATCATATTTACAGGAGAGGTGGACATTTCTCCCCTCCACAGCATGCTCTTCTGGAGAGTTTGGCTTTATATCCCCAAAACTGATTCCTGAAAAACAAGAAGTATTTGGTAACTGTATATACGTATGAATTTACCATATATTAAATACCCTAAACATAGAATGTTACATTTTAAATGTTAACATTTACAACTATTATGATCAGCTACAATAAAAACACATAAAAGGAAATGTCTTGTAAACTAAGCATTCAATCAATACATGTTGTAACTCACCTGAAAGAGCTGTAAAGAGGAGAACCGAGAGGAGCAACATCTTGGCAGACCTTTGAGTAACAAACAGAGAGAACACAGAGACCTGACTACACTTCTTCACTCTAACATCCCCTACATGTGGATCTACCTCTACACATTACCCCCTACTGGCTCAAGAGGCAATTACTACTCCCTGTTTAACCACATGATACCTGAATTCACACCACAGCCAAACTGAGCCAGCTGGGGGCTATTCCACGTACCGTGATTACATCTGATCCAGGTTTAAATCAGATCCGGGCGCTAATTTCAGCTTGCATTCCGTTCCATCAATGTGGCTCAAATAATTTGCTGCTTGGTTGCTATGCAACCAATCCTTCTGAACAAACCTGGTAGCGAGCAGGTTTCCAGGCTGGTTTAGGTAATACGTGCGTCAAAAAAGTCTCACAGACGGAAACTACATCCCGAACGACAGTTCCGTCAAGTGTCTTTTAGGAAATATTAGTTCCCACTTTTTACGAGATAGATAGAGAGTTTGACTGTGTGATAGATATAATATTTGGTATTTTGAAAGTGTGATCGATAGATCGATAGATAGATAGTTTGATTGTGTGATAGATAACTTGATATTTTGAAAGTGTGATAGATAGATGGATAGATAAAGAAAAAAGTGTAAAAAGAAAAATAGGTATGTCTATCAACTTGCATTGCCATCACCACAGTGGTGTGTTTGGTACAGGGGTTAAGGCAGCCAGCTAGAGGTCCAAAGGTTGCTGGTTCGATACTTGATTTAATTTAATGTTTATTTATTTTTTTACATTTAACTGAAGCCTTCATGCAAATCGATGTACAATATACTGTATATATATATATCTGTCTAAGTGAATCATCTATCCATCAGCAATCACAACATTTAAATTTCGTTGTTTGGTACCTGTACTATATCAATGACAATAAAGACCATTCATTCATTCATTCATTCATTCATTCATTCATTCATTCATTCATTCATTCATTCATCATAAGAAAAAATAATCTATGCCAAATCCAGGGTCCAGTTAGAAGAACATCATTTACTACTCAGAATGGCAACAAACACATGTAATCGGGTCAGTTCTTGTAAATTAGCCTACACCATCATTTTATAGCCTACATACTTTTTTAGATGAGATTTTAGATTAGATTCAGACAACGAAATGCAGTAAAAAGTGTGTCAGAAGAGGGATTTGAACCTCCGTCTTAAAATGACAAATTTATACTATGGCAGCGGTCGATACCACTATGCCTTCGTGACAATATGACTGTATGTAGCCTGCTGCTGATATCACCACAGTAGTAAATATTCATTTATTAAAATATAAACATATAACAATAACTGGGGCTTATGACCTACGCATTTAATCGGTCAGCAATTTCTTCCCAAACCATATCCCTCGCCTTGTTAATTGCGGCAGTATTGCACTATTTTACATCTTATTTTTCGTCTTCATAAAGATCAATAAGTAGGACTGCTGCGCAATAAGTGGGACTGCTGCGCAATAAGTGGGACTGCTGCGCAGGCTAGTATCTTCATTTCGACAGTTCGATTCTTCTGGGCTCTTTATGTCTGCGTGCACGCGCCCATATCAAAGATTTCTAAACCGGTGTTCTGTGAACACTGATGACACAAGGCTGATCCTCGTTCGAGGAATCACTTGAGGCTTGAATCCCAATCACGAGTTGCCTGAACGCGGCTTTTATTTTAATCGCCGATATACTAATCCACATACGTGGAATACCCCCCTGTACTGGTCTGGCCTGGTTACACACCCAGCATAGACGTTGTAACAGGACTAGAAAGGACAAGAGTATTAGAGTCAGCACGGTATGGTTTGGGTCGGTCCTATAGTGAGTAAAGCTCTGTGTTCTTTACATAGATCATATTATGTGTCTTTGAAATATAACTGATGTTGATTTTTTCAACAGTCAACAGCCATATCTACACAGACAGCAGTAATCTAGGCCTTCAGTAAAAACTGTTACATACATTAAAATGGTTAATGTTCATGGAGAAAAACCCCAAAAAGTAAATGACATTTTCATGATCAACTTTTGTCAAGACAAGACTGCTCCTCCAGGTGTGACTAGAGTTGTCTGATGCCTCTAACCCTCTGGTATATGATATCAGATTGTGGTTTAATGTCTGATTTTGATCCAGACCACAACAAAGAATTTTAGTCATCAGGGTTTTTGTACAGCCTCCTAGCGACTTTGTATCACTGTGTGTAGCAAGTCATCATCCAGAGCACAGTAGTAGAGAGCTGTGTCTGCCAGGGTTAGACGCTTTATGACAAGTTCAGTTGATGTCCGGGACGTTGTGGATTCATAACGACTATCAGAAGTATGTTGTCTTGTTCCTCCTTTGGCACCTTTGAACAGTAGAACCTGAGGTGCCTGGTTAGGATAATGTCTGTACCAGTGACGGTAAACATATTCATAGTTTGACTCATAAGTGCATCTCAGTGTGACAGATTCTCCCTCTCTACTGATGACTTCAGGTTTTACAGGATAAATGGAATCCTCAGCTATCAGCTCTGTAATAAAAAAAACAATAACACAATTATGAGAGAAAAAACACTAATGTTGTTCATTGCATCGACCATTGGACAGCCCAGAACAGCAAAACTTGATATTTACTAATTTACCATAATAAAATCAATTATGATCTATTTTATTATGTTTACACAGCACTAGAATATATAATTATGTTAGATATTGTTCACCTGAGGCCATAATGAGAACCAGTATGAGTGAGTTCTCCATGTGGAACAGAGATGTACTAGATCACTTCTCTGTCTTGGTCACTGTATTCTGTTGCTGTGATGCTCGTTGCTGAGAGTTTTCTGCAGAGAGGAAAAGGGGATGTATCTGACTCTGAAATCTGACCTCACTCACAACTGTGTTAGCTGTATTGACTTCTAGAACAGTGTTTCTCAAACCTCTCCTCGGGGACCACCAGTCGTTCCACATATTTGATCTGTTCCACCACCAGCACACCTGATTCAACTAATCAAGTACAAATCATAATTGCTTTGCACTTGATTAGTTTAATCAGGTGTGCTGGTGGTGGAACAGAACAAATATGTGGAGCTGTCATGCCAAATCGTGTGCACTGCCAAATCGTGTGCACTGGCCATCAGCGCGTCAAGACCTAACGTGTCACGACCAGCTGGCACGCGTCACGACCAGCTGGCGACTGTGACACGTCAGTCTAGTGTTTTTGAAACCTCCGTTTTGGCCGCCATTAGCGAAAAGCTTTAATTTGGCTCTACAGGTGTTAATATGTCATTTTATGAAGTTTTAATATGTTTTCAGGCGAGAAAGTAACCATATATATTCACAAAATGTATCCGGTTTATCAAAATAACCCTTATATCTATCTGATCTGACGTTAGGAGGGAGTTAGCGATTAGCGATGTTTAGCTTAGCTTAGTTTTTAACAGAAGTATCTTCACTTTTAACATGACTTCCCGTGGTCGTAGAGGGCTGGTTGACGGCTTAAAATGACCGTGTAGACCTGTAGACCTTATCCAGCTATAGTCTTGTGTTTCTACCCCGGGCATAGCCGGTGTTATTCACGGACAAACACTCCTGTTAGAGTGGTTCTAGTACACTGGACATAGGTAACACATAGAGAGGCTTCTCCTCTCTCTCTCCATCCTACACCCACCCTGCCTTCTCTCTCTCTCTCTCTCCATCCTACACCCACCCTGCCTTCTCCTCTCTCCATCCTACACCTACCCTGCCTTCTCTCTCTCTCCATCCTACACCTACCCTGCCTTCTCTCTCTCTCCATCCTACACCTACCCTGCCTTCTCTCTCTCTCTCTCCATCCTACACCCACCCTGCCTTCTCCTCTCTCCATCCTACACCTACCCTGCCTTCTCTCTCTCTCCATCCTACACCCACCCTGCCTTCTCTCTCTCTCCATCCTACACCTACCCTGCCTTCTCTCTCTCCATCCTACACCCACGCTGCCTTCTCCTCTCTCCATCCTACACCTACCCTGCCTTCTCTCTCTCTCTCCATCCTACACCCACCCTGCCTTCTCCTCTCTCTCTCTCCATCCTACACTACACTACACTACGCATCCTATACTACACTACACTACGCTAGCTCGCGGTGTTCGGGTGACAGCCAGGGCGCGTTCGTAAATACGCTCTGGAAATCTGATCAGCACTCACGGAATGCCTCTTGTCCAATCAAATGACTTGGTCCCTTTATGACGTTGAACCCAGTGTGCGCTCCGGTGTAGGATGGAGAGAGAGAGAGAAGGCAGGGTAGGTGTAGGATGGAGAGAGGAGAAGGCAGCGTGGGTGTAGGATGGAGAGAGAGAGAGAAGGCAGGGTAGGTGTAGGATGGAGAGAGAGAGAAGGCAGGGTAGGTGTAGGATGGAGAGAGAGAGAAGGCAGGGTAGGTGTAGGATGGAGAGAGGAGAAGGCAGGGTGGGTGTAGGATGGAGAGAGAGAGAGAGAAGGCAGGGTAGTGTTACGATGGGGTAATGTGTTTGGACCCAGGCGCAGAGTAGAACAGAGTAGACGGAAGCAGGAGTATAAAATAATAACGGTACTCTTTATTTTGAGTAAACGGAACAAATAATAACCGCACAGTAAGCGAATAAACAAAGAAGAGGAGAAAACAAGTCTCCGATAAACGTTTTAAATAATAATAGGAACAAGGCAGAGCAATGTACTTACAATCGTCAACTATACTTATTTCCTAATCCGGCGAGGAACAATAAGGCTAAGAAGAATCGTATACATATAACAAACGCAACATGAAGTGAACAACCGACAACCAGAGGGGAAACAGAGGGATCTAAATAGCCACAGCCAAACAACACACACCAGGTACAAATCAGTTAATTAGGACAGACAAATGCATACATAAAACACCAGAGGGCGCCAAAGGGTCGCTCCACAATAAGGTCGCTTCCCCAACCCTTACAGTATCCCCCCCCGACGAACGGCACCTGCCGTTCACCTGGGTGCCTCAGGATGTAGTTGGCGGAAGTCTGTAATTAGTTTTGGGTCCAATATGTCCCTCTGAGGCACCCAGGACCGTTCCTCCGGCCCATACCCCTCCCAATCCACCAAAAACTGTAAGCCCCTACCCCTCCGCCGGCAATCCATAATCCTCCGTACTGTATAAACAGTCTGTCCATCAATGATGCGTGGCGGGGGAACAGGGGGGGGTGGTGGGGACATGGGGCAAGTGACGAAGGGTTTCAGTAGGGACACATGAAAGGTCGGGTGAACCCGCATGGAAGGTGGGAGTAGTAGTCTATACGCCACCGGGTTCACCCGCCGCACCACTTTGAACGGACCCACGAACCGGGGCGCTAGCTTCCTGGACTCGACCCGGAGGGGAAGGTCCCGGGTCGAGAGCCACACCTTCTGCCCCGGGCGAAAGATCGGGGCCGGGCGACGCCTGCGGTTGGCCTGAAGCTGGGACCGAGCCGACGCCCGCTGAAGCGCCGCCCTCACCCGCCTCCAGGTCCGGCGACAGCGACCGACGTGGGCTTGGACGGAGGGCACCTCCGCCTCCTCCTCCTGCTCAGGGAATAGGGGGGGTTGATAGCCATATTGGCACTGAAAGGGGGATAGGCCAGTGGATGAGCAGAGGAGGGTGTTGTGGGCGTATTCCGCCCACGCCAGTCGCCGACTCCACGTCGCCGGATTGCCGGAGACGTAGCACCTCAGCACGCCTTCCAGGTCCTGGTTGACACGCTCCGTCTGCCCATTGGACTGTGGATGGAAACCGGAGGACAGGCTGACGGAGGCGCCGAGGCTGGTCGCGAACGCCTTCCAGAACCTGGAAGCGAACTGAGGACCCCGATCCGACACCATGTCCTGCGGGAGACCATGCACCCGGAAGATGTGCTGCACCACCAGGTCGGCCGTCTCTCGGGCCGAGGGGAGTTTGAGGAGGGGGATGAAGTGGGCCGCCTTGGAGAAACGGTCCACTACCACCAAGATGGTAGTGAACCCGTCAGAGGGAGGGAGACCTGAAATAAAGTCAAGGGAGATGTGGGACCAGGGGCGTTTGGGGATGGGGAGGGGTCGGAGTAGCCCCGCTGAAGGCTGGCGAGATGTCTTGCTGCGCGCACACACAGGACAGGCTGCCACAAAGGCGCGCGTATCCCTCTCCGCTGTGGGCCACCAGAACCTCCTGCGAATAAAGTCCAGGGTCCTGGCAGCCCCGGGGTGGCCAGTGAGGGAAGACGCATGCGCCCATTGCAGCAGCCGTGAGCGCGCGGTCTTGGGAACATACAGCCTCCCCGGGGGTCCTCCCCCCGGATCCGGCTCCCGCCTGAGCGCCGCTCTCACCACTTTAGCGATCCTCCACGACACAGGGGCAACAAAAAGGGTCTCCGGAACAATGGGGTGGGGTTTTTCCTCCCGGTCCGCCGGATCGAACTGCCGGGAGAGGGCGTCCGGCTTGACGTTTTTGGACCCCGGCCTAAAGGAGATGGAAAATTGGAAGCGTGTAAAAAACAGCGCCCACCTGGCTTGACGCGAATTGAGGCGCTTAGCCCCCTGGATGTAGGCCAGGTTCTTGTGGTCCGTCCACACCACAAACGGCTGTGCGGCCCCCTCCAGCCACTGCCTCCACTCCTCCAAAGCCAATTTAATGGCCAGCAGCTCCCGGTTTCCTACGTCATAATTACACTCGGCCGGGGACAGCCGACGTGAGAAAAAAGCGCAGGGATGTACCTTCCCATCCTTCCTGCACCTCTGGGAGAGCACCGCCCCCACCGCGAGATCTGAGGCGTCCACCTCCACCAGGAATGGTACTTCCGAGTCCGGATGGGCTAGGACCGGAGCAGAGGTGAACCGTTGCTTGAGGTCCACGAAGGCGGCCTCCGCCTCCGAGGACCAGGCGAACGTACGGAGGGTAGACCTGGTGAGGGCAGTTAAAGGGGCAGCTAGGGCACTAAAATTGCGGATAAAGCGTCTATAAAAATTAGCAAACCCTAGGAACCGCTGTAACTGTTTCAAAGAGGAGGGGCGGGGCCAGTCTAACACCGCACTAACCTTGGCAGGGTCCATGCTTAAATCCCCCCGTGTTATAATGAACCCCAGGAATGACACTGTGTCGGCGTGAAAGACACATTTCTCTGCCTTGACAAATAACTGGTGGTGGAGGAGGCGCTGGAGGACTTGACGGACATGACGTTGATGTTGAGTAATGTCTTTGGAAAAAATGAGGATATCGTCAAGGTACACAAAAACCGAATGACCAATCAAATCCCGCAGTACGTCGTTGACTAGTGCTTGAAATACTGCGGGTGCATTAGCGAGACCAAAGGGCATGACTAAATACTCATAATGTCCGTTAGGCGTGTTAAAAGCCGTCTTCCACTCGTCCCCCTCCCTCATCCTCACCAGGTTGTAAGCATTGCGTAAATCCAGTTTGGTAAACACCCTTGCTCCTTGCAGTGATTCAAAGGCGGTATCCATGAGGGGCAGGGGATAGCGATTCTTTATGGAAATGTCATTTAGACCGCGGTAATCGATGCAGGGACGCTGTCCCCCGTCTTTCTTTGCCACAAAGAAGAAGCCTGCGCCCGCGGGTGAGGTGGAAGGACGGATATGACCCGCGGCCAGTGCTTCCTCTATGTATTTATTCATGGAGAGATTCTCCGGGCGAGAGAGGGAAAACAGGCGTCCCCGCGGCGGCACAGTACCCGGCAGCAGATTGATGGCACAGTCATAGGGTCTATGGGGGGGTAATTTCTCGGCCCGAGATTTACTGAACACTTCCCCCAGGTCCCAATATATCTGAGGCACCCCTGTCAGGTCGGGGCTGGAAAGGGAAGCAGGGCCAGGGGAATTAGGAAGAGGGGTGGAAAGGGGGAGAGGCGAGAACTGGGGCTGCAACGGGGATGCGAGAGTCGTGGGCGGAGACTCAGTACGCACTGTGACGGAGCCTGCTTCGAGGGAGAGTCGACCTGTGGACCAGTCAATGCGGGGGTTGAGAGAAGCTAACCAGGGGTGACCTAACACTATAGGGCAATCAGGAGAGGCCACAATAAAAAATCGTATGAGTTCCCAACGACCCCCTCCCACCTGGATATGTACAGGCATAGTGCGCTGGGTAATGATCCCCGACCCCAATGGCCGGCCGTCTAGGGCTCGAACAGGAACGGGTTCTTTCAATTCTTCCAAAGGAACCCCCCACCCCCAGGCCAGGCATTCGTGCATTAAATTCCCCGCTGCCCCTGAGTCCACCAGAGCCCGAACTCGCTGGGTACAGTGTCCCCACCGCACCTTAACAGAAAAAAAGGTTCGTGGGTCATTGAAACCCGAGGGTATGTCCCTACCCGCTAATACCCCTCCCGATACTAGCGGGCTGCCCCGTTTCCCGAGGTCCCTGGACAGGCACTGTAGCGGTGACCCTTGCGACCGCAACGGAAGCAGCGCCGCTCGTCCAGCCGACGCCGCCTCTCTGTGCTGGAGAGGTGTGTTGCGCCCAGCTGCATGGCCTCCTCCTCCTCCGTGGTCTCCTCCGGGAACCGCAGAGTCGCCTCCCTAGCAGGAGGAGGTTGGAACGGAGCGCCCCTCGACGAGCCCCTCTCACGTGATCGCTCTCGGCGCCGATTGTCCACACGCACCGAGAGCTCCACTACGCCGTCTAGCCGCTCTGGGAGGTCCCGGAGGGCAAGTTGGTCTTTCATCGCCTCCGAGAGCCCCTGGGTATAGAGTACGGCCAGGGCCTTCTCCTCCCAACCCGCCTCCCTAGCTAGAGTGCGGAACTCGATGGAATAATCCGCCACCGAGCGATCCCCCTGTCGACACGCCGTGAGCCGCCGACCGGCTTCGTGCCCCGATATCACCCGGGAGGTGTCGAATATTTTGCGTAACTCCCGGGTGAATGCTGTAGCGTCGGAGCACGCCGGCGACTGACTCTCCCACTCGGCCGTGGCCCAGGACAGGGCACGGCCCGTCAACAGGGTGATGATGTAGGCCACTCGGGAGTGCTCGGTGGGGAAGGACAGGGGCTGCAGGCTGAAGATCAGTGAACACTGAGTCAGGAACTCTCTGCAGCCCTCTGGACGTCCATCATAGCGTTCGGGAGGAGGTAGTCGGGGTTCCCGCGTGGTCACCGGCGGTAGAGGAGGCATAGCTGCTGCTGCTGCTGCCGCTGGTGGAGTGGGGTTGGCCTGAGCGGCCACCAGGCTAGTCACGGCGATGGTCAGCTTTTCGATCTCCGCAAACATCGCCAGCTGGTTCCGCTCCTGCTGGGCTACCATAGCCCCCTGGGTATTCAGCACCGTGCGAATCTGCTCTACATCTGCTGGGTCCATAATGGTCGGTTGTTCTGTTACGATGGGGTAATGTGTTTGGACCCAGGCGCAGAGTAGAACAGAGTAGACGGAAGCAGGAGTATAAAATAATAACGGTACTCTTTATTTTGAGTAAACGGAACAAATAATAACCGCACAGTAAGCGAATAAACAAAGAAGAGGAGAAAACAAGTCTCCGATAAACGTTTTAAATAATAATAGGAACAAGGCAGAGCAATGTACTTACAATCGTCAACTATACTTATTTCCTAATCCGGCGAGGAACAATAAGGCTAAGAAGAATCGTATACATATAACAAACGCAACATGAAGTGAACAACCGACAACCAGAGGGGAAACAGAGGGATCTAAATAGCCACAGCCAAACAACACACACTAGGTACAAATCAGTTAATTAGGACAGACAAATGCATACATAAAACACCAGAGGGCGCCAAAGGGTCGCTCCACAATAAGGTCGCTTCCCCAACCCTTACAGGGTAGGTGTAGGATGGAGAGAGAGAGAAGGCAGGGTAGGTGTAGGATGGAGAGAGAGAGAAGGCAGGGTAGGTGTAGGATGGAGAGAGGAGAAGGCAGCGTGGGTGTAGGATGGAGAGAGAGAGAAGGCAGGGTGGGTGTAGGATGGAGAGAGGAGAAGGCAGGGTAGGTGTAGGATGGAGAGAGGAGAAGGCAGGGTGGGTGTAGGATGGAGAGAGAGAGAGAAGGCAGGGTAGGTGTAGGATGGAGAGAGAGAGAGAAGGCAGGGTAGGTGTAGGATGGAGAGAGAGAAGGCAGGGTAGGAGTAGGATGGAGAGAGAGAAGGCAGGGTAGGTGTAGGATGGAGAGAGAGAGAAGGCAGGGTAGGTGTAGGATGGAGAGAGAGAGAAGGCAGGGTAGGTGTAGGATGGAGAGAGGAGAAGGCAGGGTGGGTGTAGGATGGAGAGAGAGAGAAGGCAGGGTAGGTGTAGGATGGAGAGAGAGAGAAGGCAGGGTAGGTGTAGGATGGAGAGAGAGAAGGCAGGGTAGGTGTAGGATGGAGAGAGGAGAAGGCAGCGTGTGTGTAGGATGGAGAGAGAGAGAAGGCAGGGTAGGTGTAGGATGGAGAGAGGAGAAGGCAGGGTGGGTGTAGGATGGAGAGAGAGAGAGAAGGCAGGGTAGGTGTAGGATGGAGAGAGAGAGAGAAGGCAGGGTAGGTGTAGGATGGAGAGAGAGAGAAGGCAGGGTAGGTGTAGGATGGAGAGAGGAGAAGGCAGGGTGGGTGTAGGATGGAGAGAGGAGAAGGCAGCGTGTGTGTAGGATGGAGAGAGAGAGAAGGCAGGGTAGGTGTAGGATGGAGAGAGGAGAAGGCAGGGTGGGTGTAGGATGGAGAGAGAGAGAGAAGGCAGGGTAGGTGTAGGATGGAGAGAGAGAGAGAAGGCAGGGTAGGTGTAGGATGGAGAGAGAGAGAAGGCAGGGTAGGTGTAGGATGGAGAGAGGAGAAGGCAGGGTGGGTGTAGGATGGAGAGAGAGAGAAGGCAGGGTGGGTGTAGGATGGAGAGAGAGAGGAGAAGCCTCTCTATGTGTTACCTATGTCCAGTGTACTAGAACCACTCTAACAGGAGTGTTTGTCCGTGAATAACACCGGCTATGCCCGGGGTAGAAACACAAGACTATAGCTGGATAAGGTCTACAGGTCTACACGGTCATTTTAAGCCGTCGACCAGCCCTCTACGACCACGGGAAGTCATGTTAAAAGTGAAGATACTTCTGTTAAACTAAGCTAAGCTAAACATCGCTAATCGCTAACTCCCTCCTAACGTCAGATCAGATAGATATAAGGGTTATTTTGATAAACCGGATACATTTTGTGAATATATATGGTTACTTTCTCGCCTGAAAACATATTACAACTTCATAAAATGACATATTAACACTTGTAGAGCCAAATTAAAGCTTTTCGCTAATGGCGGCCAAAACGGAGGTTTCAAAAACACTAGACTGTCGCGTCACAGTCGCCAGCTGGTCGTGACGCGTGCCAGTGTCGTGACGGTTAGGTCGTGACGCGCTGATGGCCAGTGCACACGATTTGGCAGTGCACACGATTTGGCATGACAGCACCGCTGGTGGTCCCGAGGAGAGGTTTGAGAAACACTGTTCTAGAAGAACCATTTCCTTTACAGATACTGGTGTTTTATTTCTTTTTTATTATTACTCAGTAATTACAAATAATTACCTCAGGACACATTTATATACTATATACTAAATACATCAACTTAATATCTTATATACAAAAGCAAGGTATTATCTTATTATCATTACTAAATACTACTTCCTATATTACTATTTTTTGGCATGACCTCCGTAGGCATAATCAGATACTGTGGACCTGATGTGGGGTCTTGACGATACCAGTAGAGGTTTAATACAGAGTTGACAGAGACAGAGTAGTTACAGGAGAGAGTAACACTGTCCTCTTCTAAAGCCTGTACTGCATTAGTGAATGGAGAGATTTCCTCAGCGCTTTCACCTAGAAAGAGTGAGTCTTTTTAGTTTACGAACTTTACATAATGGAGTAACTTATATTAAATTGTCATTTACATGTGAGTAAAGCAAGTAAAGCAAGTAACATAGCGCTTTCACCTAGAAAGAGTGAGTCTTTTTAGTTTATAAACTTTACATAATGGTAACTTATATTATATTGTCATTTACATGTGACATATACATACAGTATATACATTTGATCAGTTCCATCACATTTGAAACAAAGTTTTAACAGCATAATTCGGATTGACAATAATTAAATGAAAAAGCAAAGTCACTTACCAGAACACATTGCAGAGACAAACAGGAGTAAAGCAAGTAACATTGTGATACTAATGTACAGTTTAGAATGTTGGACAAACAAACTGATTGTGGTGAATCTTTCACGTCTCCTGTCATAACATGTAGATGAAAAGGACCATTCCTCTAGCTCCTCCCCCTTGACACAAAACCCTTCTGATGATGGCAGTGAAGTGTGTGTTGGTGTCGGGGTGATGCAGGGTAGGTTTTTGTACAGTGTTTCTGGGTTTCCTGTCACTGTGGGCGTCATGGCGCAGTAGTAGAGAGCAGAGTCTGTCACTTCAGCAGAGGAGATCTCCAGAGAAACCTGAGTTTGGTCTCTATTCCGTCTGACAGTCATTCGACCCTCTTTCGTCGGTTCAGAAAACATAATCAGGAGGAACTGTGGAGGTGATCCAGGGTTCTGGTGATACCAGAGGAGATTCTGTGCAGATGAGTAGTTACATGATAGTGTGATATTGCTGCCCTCCAGTCCATACACCTCCTCTCTGGTTGGCTCAATGGTCTGTCCATCACTACCACCTGCATAAAGATGAGGTATCAGACAGATAAACATGATTACTCTATCTTCAAAACACTAATAGAGCCATGAGATATACTGTAATAACATCCTATAATGATAGCATGTACTGAAACTCTTAATAACTGACTTAAAATGATGCAACTGCAACATGAATTACTCACATGCAATCATCAAAAGCAGAATAAAGGTATAGATTGGCATCATGACTATAACAGGAGATCAACATGAGAATGATAGTGACTATACTGATTACTCCAAACACACACCTCATGGTTTTGAATGAACTGTCTCCTGTGATTACTGTAACATCTTTAGCTCCACCCTGCTTTGACTTGAAAGATGAACACATGGATGTATGGTGTTGTTGAACAAACCATCCTCCTTATTCATCAGGAGGTTTTGAAGTACGGCTGTCTGTCTCCCTCTACTGGATGTTGTGGAGAAGTGTATTTATTATTGTTATTATCTCCTTTCGGCATTTCAGGCTAACAGAGGCAGGCAGAGGGGCTGTCCTGCCCAAGTAATGGTGCAGTAGGGTAGGCCTCAGTGTTGTTTTTGGTGCAGGCTCTTCAACATCATTCATCCATTCAACATGAGGAAATGTATTTTATTTCATTATAATAGGTCACTTTTGGGAATCATCTATTGCCCATATGCAGTTAGTGAAATGTAAGTAAAGTTCATATTGAGGATGCGCCACAGAGTGTTTTTTTTACTTCAGTCAGGGAGGTTTTTGTACAGCGTCTCTGGGTTTCCTGTCACTGTGGTCGTCACAGCACAGTAGTAGAGAGCAGAGTCTGTCACTTCAGCAGAGGAGATCTCCAGATCCAAGCGGTTTCCACTAACTTTAGCAGACAACCTTGTGTTTGGATTCAGAGGATCTGCATGCCTTGAGTTAGTCCCTGATCCCAAGATGGACATGAGGAACTCTGGTGGTTTTCCTGCATCTTGACGATACCAGAAGAAATAATCTGAACCTGTAGCAGTTTTGGAATAGTTATAGGAGAGAGTAACATTGGTGTCTTCTACAGTAGACACTTCAGTCTGGACTGGAGTGAGGTCCTGAGAACTGACACCTGGACAGAAAATGATTTAAACAGTATTAATATTATTGATCATTCCCTTGAATTTGATCTTTATTTAACTTAAACGATTCAAACATATGAGCAACACATGAGTATCATGGTAAAACATTATATCACCTACCCATAACTATGTTCAGGAACAGCAGAGAACACAACAACATCATCTTACATGAAACAGAGACAAATGATAACTGAACATTCCATCCTGGTGTTTATGTACTTCACTCTC
This sequence comes from Nansenia antarctica, assembly GCF_963989245.1. Classification (NCBI taxonomy): domain Eukaryota; kingdom Metazoa; phylum Chordata; class Actinopteri; order Argentiniformes; family Microstomatidae; genus Nansenia; species Nansenia antarctica. The sequence continues at coordinate 10,798,152 of NC_137686.1, read as the reverse complement.
TGTTTAGCCCCTCCCCTGCCACAAGCCCCTCCCCTTAGCATAGTTCAGTGTATGTAGGTGTGTTTCATGTACTGTAGGTTCATGTGAGGTTTTTGTACAGTATCTCTGTGTTTCCTGTCACTGTGGGCGCCACAGCACAGTAGTAGAGAGCAAAGTCTGTCACTTCAGCAGAGGAGATCTCCAGAGAAACATTCTTTTCGTTTTTCTGGATGTTAGCTGACAGGCGAGGGTATGGTGGAGTAGCATTTACTATAGAGCCCTGTTCTGAGATGGACAGGAGGAACTCTGGTTTAGATCCTGGATATTGGCGGTACCACTGTACGTTGTCGATACTGCTGTCATCATATTTACAGGAGAGGTGGACATTTCTCCCCTCCACAGCATGCTCTTCTGGAGAGTTTGGCTTTATATCCCCAAAACTAATTCCTGAAAACAAAAAGTATTTGATATCTGTATATATGTATGAATTTACCATTATATACTCTAAACATAGACTGTTACATTTTAAATGTTAAAATATACTAGTATGATCTGCTACAATTAAAACACATAAAAGGAAATGTCTTGTAAACTAAGCATTCAATCAATACAACTCACCTGAAAGAGCTGTAAAGAGGAGAAACGAGAGGAGCAACATCTTGGCAGATCTTTGAGTAACAAACAGAGAGAACAGAGACCTGACTACACTTCTTCACTCTAACATCCCCTACATGTGGATATACGTCTAAACAGCACCCCCGACTGGCTCTAGAGGGAATTACTACTCCCGGTTTAACCACATTGTACCTGAATTCACACCACACAGCCAAACTGAGCCAGTTGTACTGGTCTGGCCTGGTTACACACACAGCATAGACGTTGTAACAGGATTAGAAAGGACAAGAGTATTAGAGTCAGCACGGTATGGTTTGGGTCGGTCCTATAGTGGGTAAAGCTGTGTTTTTTACATAGATCATATTACGTGTCTTTGAAATATAACTGATGTTGATTTTCTGATTGGTATTGTAAGGGTAAATAAACAGGGAGTGGAAAACAATGGTTATACTGCAGCGTGACACAATGATAGTATATGCAAATGAAATATCTTAAATAATATTAACTTGGGCAGTATTTACTTTTACATGTGACAATTACCAATATCAGTATCAAGTAATATTGTATTGTATCATGTATTATTTGGAAGATTGTGTTAGATTTTTAATTGTGATTCAACTCAATGGTGTTGATAACAACAATGTATTGTTCTTATGGAATGTCTTTCTGTCTGTGCATGTTGTCAGGTTTTTGTACAGTGTCTCTGGGTTTCCTGTCACTGTGGGCTGCAGGGCGCAGTAGTAGAGAGCAGAGTCTGTCACTTCAGCAGAGGAGATCTCCAGATCCACACGGTTTCTCTCCTTATTCAGGTTAACAGATAGTCGAGGGTACGGAGGATCAGCTCTCACTACAGTCTCTGTATATTCATATGCTGTGATGAGGAGGAGGAACTGAGGAGCAGATCTGGGATGTTGGTGATACCATAACAGACTACCTGATGTTTTAGTTAGTGAGTAGTTGCAGGAGAGCTTGACATTGTCACCCTGGATCGCATGTTCTTCCAGACTGATGGAGAATATTTCATCTTCGTAACTGTCACCTGCAGAAAGTCAAGATTGTGTAGTTAGTAATTTCTTGGCAAATCGTAATATGTTGTGTTTTGTTATGAATATATTATGTTGTCAAAGTTGTTAAGAGGTTATTACATATCTATTCTGTTACTGTATTTCACTTACCTACGAATGTTAAAAGTCCGAAGACTATCCAACACAGCATGGTTGATGTTAAAGAGACAAGCTGACAATGAACAGAGAAGAACACTTCATGCCACTCTGGTTCTCCCTCTCTCTCTTCTTCTTCTTCTTCTTCTTCTTCCATTCTAGCTCCTCCTCTCAATGCAGTTGTAGATGACATCTCCTTTCAGAGAGGATCTTCTGAAGAGGAGGAACCACAGTCAGGGAAGAATAAGCTTTGTTTTTCATGTCTCTGATTTTCAAGACCAATAAGAAACAATGAAGAAAACCTCTCTCCAATCTACCCTTTGTTATGGAGTTTCAGATACATGTTTTCATATGTCTTTAATGTCCACTGAATTAATGTCAACACGTGAGAAAGATAACAGTAGTGATTGAGTTATTAACTGCCTCTATGTTTTTACAATGGAGTTAATGTGATAGTTTGACCTTATGTGAGGTCACATTGTGTAAAGTGTTGCCCCCATCACACTAAACATGCTGCCACTCGTTCACCCAACAGGTGTTACCACAACAATACTCTTATCTCCAGAGCCTCTGCAGCCGTGTGGCTGATACTGAACTGTGGTGAGAGAATTACCTGTAAACTGGTCTACAACAGGGCCTTTCTCAGCGTAGGGGTTTTTGTACAGCCTCTAGGAGACTTTGTATCAGTGTGCGGATCTCAGGGCGCAGTAGTAGAGAGCGGCGTCTGTCAGAGTCACTGGTTTGATCACGAGGCTGATGGACTTTGGAGACGATTCAATCGTATATCGACTATCAGTGCTGTGTTCATCTTTGCTTGTTCCTGCACCTTTATACAGTAGAAACTCAGGCGCCTGGTTAGGATGTTGCCGGTACCAGAAAAGGTGGATGTTTTGGCTGCTTGAATCATAGGAGCACCTCAGTGTCGCAGAGCCTCCTTCTGTATGGGTGTATTCTTCCTTCTCAGGAGTCATTTCATCACCACATACTAAACCTGCAGTGGGAAAACTATTATGTCAATTATTAAAAACAATATATGTATATGATATATGTTTTTATATCAGCATGACTATCTACATTAATATTCTTGTTTGTATTTTCATACGATTGTATAGTAATAATATGAATAATCTCATCGTGATAATAAGGATATCAGGAGACTTGTTGTTGTTGTTTACATGTGTTGTTTACCTGTAGTGATGATTAGAATCAGGACACTGAGGGGTTTCTCCATCTCCAGACAGACTGTTGCAGGCCTTCACTCTCCTCTAAAGTCTTCCTCTGTGTGTTACTGTGGGCTTTACAACCAGCTGGGACGTCACCACACCCACCAAGGAAACAGGAGGGGCAGGTTTACTGTTCTATAGCTGCAGTGTGTCTGTCTGTCTGTCTGTCTGTCTGCCTGCCTGCCTGCCTGCTTGTCTGTCTGGCTCTCTCTCTGTCTGTCTGTCTAAAACTTGATGAAAGTCATTTAAGATCGGATACAGTGAGTGTGTGTGTGTGTGTGTGTGTGTGTGTGTGTGTGTGTGTGTGAGTGTGTGTTTGTGTGTGTGTGTGTGTGTGTGTGTGTGTGTGTGTGTTCATCCATGTGTGCAGGATATATTCCAGGACCAGGTGCAACCACAGTCTCTCTGATAACCTAAAGCCTCTACCAGAGTGCATCTGATGTAAAGTTGTGGTCTGGATATGACTTCTGACCTCATTAGATAATAACATCTTATCTCTGCTCAGCTTTTTGTACAGCCTCTTCCAGCTGTTGCATCACTGGGTAGTCTGAGTCAGTACTCAGAGCACAGTAGTAGAGACCTGTGTCTGCCAGGGTCAGATGCTTTATGACAAGTTCAGTTGATATTGTGTGTGTTATGGATTCATATCGACTATCAGAGGTATGTCCAGTACTGCTCAATGATCCTGCACCTTTAGCAGATACTGAGGTGCCTGGTCAGGGTAATGCATAAACCAGTAAAACCTAATAGCGTGCCTCTTAGATTTATAAGTGCAGCTCAGTTTCACAGATTCTCCCTCTTTTCCACGGACTTCAGGTGTAACAGGAGACATGGAATCTCCAGCCACCAGTTCTGTAAAAATACAGAAACAACATGATTGCAGTACAGTAACATAACATCACCTCCGTCCAAAGATAGAAGAACATATACACACACATGCAACACACGCAAAAGTGTGCACGCACACACATAAAACACTTTGCACACACACACACACACACACACACACACAGTGGATGAATGGATATAGCACTAGATCAACCTACACAGATCAACGTATTACTGAACATACAAACAGCATTTCCACGTGTAGTCTATGCAGATATAGAGGATGGTTGAAGGACACTGGCACCTATGAACATAGTTGTTGTACAGGAGCTGTATATCCTGTAGTCACAGTGGGCCTCAGAGCCCAGTAGTACACAGCAGAGTCAGACAGCTGCAGCCTCTGGATCCTCAGAGGAACTGACTTCAGAGTGGAAGTGATATTGAGATTGGCATCAAATCTCCCTTTGAATTCTTCTGCATTTTCCCCTTTGTCTCCAAATGTGAACCTCTTCAACATGAACCTGGGGTAGTCATTAGCTTCTTGTTTGTACCAGAACATAAAGGGGTTTGTAGCTGTAGTATCAAATTCACAGCCCAGTGTGACTAGACCTCCCTCAGTAGCAGTCACATCTCCTGTTGGCTGGGTGACCGAGTCCTCTCCTCTGCACTCTAGAAAACAACCAACATATTTATTCATATTCATGCCAGGAAGAAATATATCAAGCAAAACATTATAGAGGGGACGGTGTTGATTTGTTAACTCTGATTGTGCTTATTGTTACCCTAACCCTAACCCTGCTTTTTTATCTGAACAAGTACTAAATTAAACTTAAGTAACAAACTAGAGGTGATTAATACTGGTGGTGTCATACCAAGACAGAGAGGCAGACTCAGCAGGTTCCTCAGCCAGTGCTCCATGTCTGCTGTGAGGTGAGATGGAAGAGGCAGAGCAGCAAACACACTCTGATGTACATGTGCTGCTGTGAGCTGAGCTTTGACTCCCTCTACCCTACTGTTCATTCTTCATCTTCCTCATCTTGTGTCCTGTGTAGCCTCCTATGGGGAGGTGTCTGCAGTGCTGACTGGATGGCATCGCCTGGAATCAGGGAGGAACATTTGCTTTGCAACGTCGCCCCCTTCAGGTTGACTTTCACACTGCTCAACTAAACTCTGAATTATGAGGAGGACCGTGATTGATCCTTTGAGATTTCTAGATTTGGTCACCGCCCCATATGGAGCACCACAAGACTGGCCAGAGTAGAAATGAGGGCTACTCTCTGTTCTCTACCTTCTACACTAACCTTAATAAGAACAATACGTTACTTAATATTTGTTGGTTTGTTGATCTTGGTACACATGTGGCTGCTACCCAGGTAACTTGTATAAACGCTCACCCCACTGTCAGAAACTGAGTTGAAAGCTGTACTGTAATTAAATAGCAGCAAGTTGTGGATGTTGATGATCTTACTATACTACCCAAATAAGCACCCTCACAGAAATACCAGTTTCACAATCTTAACAATCAACAGACATATCATACACAGACAGCAGTAATCTAGGCCTTCAGTAAAAACTGTTACATACATTAAAAACATTTAATGTTCATGGAAAAAAAAAAGAAGTAAATGACATTTGTGACTGCTCCTGGTGTTTCTGGACACCTCTCGGAAATGAGAAAGACGTCAAATTCGTCTTTATTTTTTTTAATTTATTTTTCAAATTTTCGTTTTTTTAGCTAACATTCAACTCGAAGATGTGAAGTACCCACTCGTTATTTTTCCGAACAGTTTTACGTTCATTAAATAAGTGTAATCTATAACACAATGACTTCATTTCTTGTTGTTTGATGGGGATTCATTATCTTTGATGGGGATTTTCTGTGCTTAGTGATTTCCGGTGTAGCAACTTTCAAATACTCATGTCGTCTTCAATTTGTTTCCGATTTCAATGTATGATGCATCATTTGAAAGCTTACAGTCTGTAGTTTAAGCACATGTACAAAACTGAAAAATGATTTCGCCTACAGGTAGCCCTTTTCATTGGGCTGTGTCACATTTTCATGATGAACTTTTGTCAAGACAAGACTGCTCCTCCAGGTGTGACTACAGTTGTCTGATGCCTCTAACCCTCTGGTATATGATATCAGAATCGTGGTTTAATGTTTGATTCTGATCCAGACCACAGCAAAGCATTTCAGTCAGCAGGATTTTTGTACAGCCTCCTAGCTTCTATGCATCACTGTGTGTAGCCATACATACAGATAGCACAGTAGTAGAGAGCTGTGTCTGCCAGGGTTAGACGCGTTATGACAAGTTCAGTTGATGTCTGGGACGTTGTGGATTCATAACGAATGTCAGGGATATATTGATCGCTCCAATCTCTGGCATCTTTCCACAGTAGATACTGAGGTGTCTGGTTAGGATGATGTCTGTACCAGTAAAGGTAAACACCTTCATCGTTTGACTCATAAGTGCAGCTCAGTGTGACAGATTCTCCCTCTCTACTGATGACTTCAGGTTTTACAGGAGAAATGGAATCCTCAGCTATCAGCTCTGTAATAAAGATACAATAACACAATTTTGAGAGAAAAAACACTATAATGTTGATCATTGCATCGACCATAGGACAGCACAGAACAGCAAAACTTGATATTTACTGATTTACCTTAATAAAATCAATTAATCTATTATGTTTACACTGCACTAGAATATATAATTATGTTAGATATTGTTCACCTGAGGCCATAATGAGAACCAGTATGAGTGAGTTCTCCATGTGGAACAGAGATATACTAGATCACTTATCTGTCTTGGTCACTGTATTCTGTTGCTGTGATGCTCGTTGCTGAGAGTTTTCTGCAGAGAGGAAAAGGTGATGTATCTGACTCTGAAATCTGACCTCACTCTCAACTGTGTTAGCTGTATTGACTTCTAGAGGAACCATTTCCTTTACAGATGCTGGTGTTTTATTTCATTTTTATTATTACTCAGTAATTACAAATAATTACCTCAGGACACATTTATAAATTATATACTAAATAAATGAACTAAATATCTTATATACAAAACAAGGCATTATCTTATTATCATTACTAAATACTACTTCCTATATACCGTATATATAGAGAGAGGATATATACTGTATATATATATATATATATATATATATATATATATATATGTATATACTGTATATATATATATGATATCAATAATAACTTTAATAACATCCAATAGCACTCATTTTCTATCTGATGCTGTATAAAGAATGTGTGGTCTGTAGAGGTTTTTGAACAGCGTCTCTGGGTTTCCTGTCACTGTGGGCCTCACAGCGCAGTAGTAGAGAGCAGAGTCTGTCACTTCAGCAGAGGAGATCTCCAGATCCAAGCGGTTTCCACTAACTTTAGCAGACAACCTTGTGTTTGGATTCAGAGGATCTGCATGCCTTGAGCTAGTCCCTGATCCCAAGATGGACATGAGGAACTCTGGTGGTTTTCCTGCATCTTGTCGATACCAGAAGAAATTATCTGAACTTGTAGCAGTTCTGGAGTAGTTGTAGGAGAGAGTGACATTGGTGTCTTCTACACTAGACACTTCAGTCTTGACTGGAGTGAGGTCCTGAGAACTGACTCCTGCATATGAAAGTATATAGAAATATTCAGTTATTCATGGGAATGAATCTTATATTTTCAGTCATGAATGACATGACTAAGTAGCTCAATATTTAATTGTATTCAATTGCATGAGTATGACCACATGTTCATGACCTACCCATAACTATCACCAGGAACAACACAGAACACAGCAACACCATCTTAGATGAAACAGAGATGAAGGGACAGAGAGCACTGCTGTTTCTGGAAGTGTTTTCCTCTCTTATGTACTTCACTGCCTCTGTAGCCCCTCCCCTGCCACAAGCCCCTCCCCTTAGTGTCAGTAGGTGTGTTTCATGTACTGTAGGTTCATGTGAGGTTTTTGTACAGTGTCTCTGGGTTTCCTGTCACTGTGGGCCTCACAGCACAGTAGTAGAGAGCAGAGTCTGTCACTTCAGCAGAGGAGATCTCCAGATACAAGCGGTTTCCACTAAGTTTAGCAGACAACCTTGTGTTTGGATCCCAAGTTTGGTGCCCTGATCCCACGATGTACATAAGGAACTCTGGTGGTTTTCCTGGATATTGGCGGTAACACTGTAAGTTGCGGATACTGCTGTCATCATATTTACAGGAGAGGTGGACATTTCTCCCCTCCACAGCATGCTCTTCTGGAGAGTTTGGCTTTATATCCCCAAAACTGATTCCTGGGGGAAAAAACGTATTTGTAAACTGCATGTATGAATGTAACATATGATATACTCTTATATTATATACTGTTTAATTTCAAATATTGAGACGTACAATCGGCTACAATAAACATATACATTGATTTTTTTTTTGAGAAATAAGCATTCAATCAATACATGGTGTAACTCACCTGAAAGAGCTGTAAAGAGGAGAAATGAGAGGAGCAACATCTTGGCAGATCTTTGAGTAACAAACAGAGAGAACACAGAGACCTGACTACACTTCTTCACTCTAACATCCCCTACATGTGGATCTACGCCTAAACAGCACCCCCTACTGGCTCTAGAGGGAATTACTGCTCTCTGTTTGAGCATGTGATGAATGAATGAATGAATGAATGGACTTTATTGTCATTGCTACAGTACAGGTACCAAACAACGAAATTTAGGAGGGGTGGCTCCCCTGGTGTTAGGAAAGGGAAAAAAAAAACTTTTAGAAAAAGAAAAAAATCACAAGAAGGTAAGGAGCTGGTTTACATAAATAAAGGCTATGTACACAATCCACTGTACTATACTGCACAGATAGTCAACTAGGGTTGTCATATTGCACAATAGTATTTTTTTCACGTTATTTAAAGTGTCACAGTTTGCAGGCTTGAAATGTACATGTTTGTGCCTCAGCACTACACCTGATTTTTTCAGTCCAGCAGCTGCCATACAATCCGTCCAGACTGTCCAGGGCCCAGAACTTAGGTCTTTGCTGTGTTCAGGGCCTGGACGGCCCTGTGGTAGAAGCAGTTCTTCAGTCTGTTTGTCTTAGCGGCCGGGGTCCTGTACCTCCTTTTCGAGGGCAGCCTGGTAAAGTGTACGTGCCCAGGGTGGGTCGGGTCCCTGGAGATCTTTGAGGCCTTCCTGAGACAGCGTGTGTTGTACAGCTCTTCCAGAGATGGGAGGGGGGCGCCGGTGATCTTCTGTGCTGTTCTCACTACTCTCTGTAGCGCATTTCTCTCCACTGTTGTGCAGCTGGAGAACCAGTTGCAGATGCCGTAGGTGAGGATGCTCTCCACTGCGCAGCGGTAGAAGGTCACCAGTATCTCCTGCTTGTTGTGTTCCTTCCTGAGGCATCTCAGGGTGTATAGCCGCTGTTGTGCCCTCTTGATGGTGCCTTTTGTGTTGTCCTTCCAGGTCAGGTCATCCCGCATGTGATGTCCCAGGAATCGGAGGGTTGAGACTCTCTCCACGCTCTCTCCGTCGATGAGCAGGGGCTGGATCTCAGACTTTTTTCCTCCTGAAGTCTACGATGAATTCCTGGGTCTTTGACTTGTTCAGCAGCAGGTTGTTAACCTTGCACAGCTTGCTCAGTTGCTCAACCTCATCCCTGTACGCCGCCTCGTCCCCCCCCCGAGATACATCCCACCACGGTGGTGTCGTCTGCAAACTTTACGATGTAGTTGCTGGGGTGGACGGGGGTGAAGTCGTGGGTGTAGAGGTTGTAGAGGATGGGGCTTAGCACGCAGCCCTGGGGGGACCCAGTGCTGAGGCTGAGGGCTGTGGAGGTGTGGGGGCCCACCCGCACCCTCTGGGGGCGGTCGGTCAGGAAGTCCTTGATCCACGCACATATAGAGTGTGATAGACCCAGGTCTAGTAGTTTGGTCACTAGCCTGTCTGGAAGGATGGTGTTGAAGGCGGAGCTGAAGTCCACGAAGAGCAGTCTTGCGTAGCTGTTTCCCCTCTCCAGGTGGGATAGAGTGGCGTGGAGAGTCGTCGCGATGGCGTCCTCTGTGGACCTGTGGGCTCTGTAGGCGAACTGGTATGGATCCAGGTTGGGCGGGAGGCGTGTGAGTATGTGGGCCCGGACTAGTTTCTCGAAGCACTTCATGATGATTGGTGTGAGTGCCACCGGGCGGTAGTCGTTTAGGCAGCTCACCGTGCTTTTCTTCGGGACTGGGATGATAGTTGAGGTTTTCAGGCAGGGTGGGACGGTGGCCTGGGACAGGGACTGGTTAAAGATGTTGGTGAAAACCCCAACCAGCTGGTCGGCGCAGTCTCTCAGCACCCGTCCCAGGACGCCATCCGGCCCCGAGGCTTTCCTGGGGTCCACCGCCTTCAGTACGCGTCTCACTTCATGCTCTGTGAGGGTGAGGCTGCTGAGAGCTGGAGAGAGTGGTGTTTGTGTTGCGGTTACCTCCGTTCGCCCCTCGTCGAACCGGGCGTAGAAGGTGTTCAGCTTTCCCGCCAGCAGGGGGTCGTCCTCTGCGGCTGTGAGCCTGTTGGCTCTGAAGTTTGTCATCTGCTGAACCCCCTGCCACATCCGCCTGGAGTCGTTGCTCAGGAGGCATTCCTCAATCTTCTCTCTGTGCTCTGCCTTGGCCGCTTTGATGCCGCGCTTTAGGTTGGCCCTGGTGGAGCTGTACAGCGGTGTGTTCTTCCCTGCGAAGAAGGCGTTGTCCCTCTCGTTGATCAGTTTTTGGACCTTCCCAGTCATCCATGGCTTCGTGTTGGGGTAGACCCGGACCCGTTTGTCCACGGTGACTGAGTTGGTGCAGTTCACTATGTGGTTCAGAACCGACGACGTGTACTGTTCCAGGTCCTCATGCTCATATTCCTGCCATAGGGTGTCATTTAGGCAGATCTGCAGTGGAGCGGACCCTTCTGGCCAGGTTCTGACAGTCTTAGTGGTGATGGGAGCACTTTTCCCCATGGTAGTGTATGCAGGAATCAGGAGGATTGACACATGGTCAGACATGCCTAGATGAGCTAGCGGACTAGCCTTGTAAGCACGTTTGATGTTGGTGTATACCTTATCATATAACCTAATCGTATAACCTTATATGTGCTCTTTACAGTACAGTTCAAAGACACATTATTTGATATCAGATCATTTAATGTTCTTATTGGTACTTTATCAGGAAATAAATAGTTAGAATCAAACGTTTGTAGGTCAGACTAACACAATGATAGTAAATGCTAAATGAAGACTGGAAATTAATATATATGCCATTTAGTTGACAATAATGCAAAGCGACTTACAGTGCAGTGAGTACACATTTTTCTATGGTACCAGCGGGAATACATTATAGTATATTTATCATGAACACTATCATGTATTTATTTGATGCTGTAGATTTGGGACAGTTTGCATCTTCAGAGAGAGCTTGTTTTGTGATTCAATTATAATCTGTTTTGACATCATTTGTGATACTCAAAATAATCACAAAAACAATGGATTGTTTTGGAGAAGTGCCTGTATCACTCTTGGGGTAGTTTGCCAAAAACATGTTACACCCATTCTCTGAAAGAATAAATGGGAAACACAATAGTGAGTCGGCTGGTCCTCAGTGTAGAACAGTAATAATTAAAATATCAAAATAAGAGTATTATTTCAAAATCTCAATATTCAACAGTAATAACCATCCGTTATATTTCCATTTAAAATCAATAGGCTAGAATCACAATAAACATACAATAGTCTGTTAAGTAAGCTAATAAAAATGATCACTTCTATATTTGTATTATCATTACCATTATAAAACAATTTGATATACCTTTTAAAAGTATTCCCATATCATTTCAGCCACACAACAATTACAGTAGCGATATAATCGCTCTCATTCAACTATAACAACCTGTGAGCTGCCTGGTTTGCACTAGCCGTCATTCTCAAACGTTAGGAGAAAACAAAGAAAAACAAAGAAAATGTAAACTACAAAACACTCTAACATTGAATCCTTTTTTATCTACGATGGTGTTGCTGTGTTCTGTGTTGTTGTCTATTATTGTTATTATCTCCTACAGGCATTTCAGGCTAACAGAGGCAGGCAGAGGGGCTGTCCTGCCCAAGTAATGGTGCAGTAGGGTAGGCCTCAGTGTTGTTTTTGGTGCAGGCTCTTCAACATCATTCATCCATTCAACATGAGGAAATGTATTTTATTTCATTATAATAGGTAATTTGTTTAAGCCAGAATCTAAATGTAATCCAAATACAATGGTCACTTTTGGGAATCATGTATTGCCCATTTGCAGTTGATGAAATGTGAATTAGTTCATATATATTCATATAATAAGTTCCTACATTGATGATGAGCCAGAGAGTGTTTTTCTCTTATGAGACGTCAGTCAGTGAGGTTTTTGTACAGTGTTTCTGGGTTTCCTGTCACTGTGGGCCTCACAGCACAGTAGTAGAGAGCAGAGTCTGTCACTTCAGCAGAGGAGATCTCCAGAGAAACATTATTTTCGTTTTTCTGGATGTTAGCTGACAGGCGAGGGTATGGTGGAGTAGCGTTTTCTATAGAGCCCTGTTCTGAGATGTACAGGAGGAACTCTGGTTTAGATCCTGGATATTGGCGGTACCACTGTACGTTGTAGATACTGCTGTCATCATATTTACAGGAGAGGTGGACATTTCTCCCCTCCACAGCATGCTCTTCTGGAGAGTTTGGCTTCATATCCCCAAAACTGATTCCTGTGGGGGAAAACGTATTTGTAAACTGCTTGTATGAGTGTAACATTATATACTCTAGACATAGAATGATCAATTTCAAATGTTGAGACGTACAATCGGCTAAAATGAACATATACAATGAAAATGTTTTTAGAAATAAGCATTCAATCAATACCTGTTGTAACTCACCTGAAAGAGCTGTAAAGAGGAGAACCGAGAGGAGCCACATCTTGGCAGACCTTTGAGTAACAAACAGAGAGAACACAGAGACCTGACTACACTTCTTCACTCTAACATCCCCTACATGTGGATATACGTATAAACAGCACCCCCTACTGGCTCTAGAGGGAATTACTGCTCCCTGTTTAATCACATTGTACCTGAATTCACACCACAGCTAAACTGAGCCAGCTGTACTGGTCTGGCCTGGTTACACACCCAGCATAGATGTTGTAACAGGACTAGAAAGGACAAGAGTATTAGAGTCAGCACGGTATGGTTTGGGTCGGTCCTATAGTGGGTAAAGCTCTGTGTTCTATACATAGATCATATTACATGTCTTTGAAATATAACTGATGTTGATTTTCTGATTGGTATTGTAAGGGTAAAACAATGGTTATACTGCAGCGTGACACAATGATAGTATTATGCAAATGAAATATCTTAATATTAACTTGGGCAGTATTTACTTTTACATGTGACAATTACCAATATCAGTATCAAGTAATATTGTATTGTATCATGTATTATTAGGAAGATTGTGGTAGATTTTTAATTGTGATTCAACTGTAATGTGGACTTAAATGGTGTTGATAACAACTTATGGAATTGCTTTCTGTCTGTGCATGTTGTCAGGTTTTTGTACAGTGTCTCTGTGTTTCCTGTCACTGTGGGCCTCACAGCACAGTAGTAGAGAGCAGAGTCTGTCACTTCAGCAGAGGAGATCTCCAGATCCACACGGTCCTTCTTGTCATTCAGTTTAATAGACAGTTGTGGAAACAGAGTTGTGTCTTTCGACACAAAGCTGCTGGTTTGCACGTTCTTATCCGATGAATTGAGAATCAAGGACCCCAATTGAAATAAGCCAGTGGCTTTCTTGGGTTTTTATCCTGTTAGTTGACCTTGTATGTAATGTACTTTCATGTACCTACTTCTGCAAATCTTCTAATAAAGTTTTCAATCAATCAATCAATCCACCTCATTTTTCTGGTTTTCTGCTCGAAATGACATGCCCACAGTGAATATAGAATATCTCCACAATCACAAGGGCCTTCATAATGATATTGTTATCAAATGAAAGCTAACACCTGTGGGGTGGCTGTAGAAGTGTCAGAATCAAAATCTATGTTACTGTGTCAGAGCAAATAGAGCTAGAACATTATAAAACATCTCAAATTCAGTCTCCGCCTAAAAAAACAACAGCTTTTCCAGTGAATATCACCTTGGAAACCTGATAACGAAGCCAAAATCATCTAGCAATCAGTACTCCAGGGTCTTATTAGTACTTGTGCCAAAGTCGATGCTAGCAGTGTTGCCACAGTTACTTTGAAAAAGTATTCTGATTACTGATTACTCCTTTAAAAAGTAATCTAGTTACTTTACTGATTACTTGATTTTAAAAGTAACTAAGTTAGATTACTAGTTACTTTTTTAGTTACTATTGGCAGCTGCCTAGGCACCCGACCCCCCCCCCCCCCCCCCCCCGCAACATAAAAATGAAAACTGGTTTTGCCAAAACTCACTTTATTTTAACAGTAACTTAAATTACATAATTAAACTTTAAACAATAACTTAAAACAACAAAATAAAGAGTCTTTCTTTGCCTCACCCAACATAAATACTTGTTTTTAAACAATAAAATAAATATAATCTTTATTTAACAGTAAGCAAGGAGTGGTTTCACAAAACCTAAAACCTACCCTGACCATTCAGATATGATCCTAATATAATCCTAATCCTAAACTGGGTGAGTCTGAGTTTATCAATGATCAACATTTATGTTCTTGTCATCCTTTGCTGACACAAACTCAAAATAATCCTTATATTTCCAGCTATTTAACGCATATCTCTGTTCTCGCTCCATTGTGTAGGCTACGCTTCTGTTTACACTGTGCAATCAGCGTGGTGATACACGTGAGCGATTCTGCTGCAATCTCGCGATAGTCGAGAGCCGTTTTTTGCGGGCATGGCCTTCCATAGTAACCTCGTGTTGAAAACGTGAGCACTGACGTCACTCCCCAAGACGCGAGAAAAGCTATCGAACATTACAAAGAAATACTGCATTTAGCCTAAGTTATGAGGTAGTAACGCAATAGTAACGCACAGTCACTTGAATAAGTAACTTTAATCCGATTACTGATTTGGAAATAGTATCGCGTTAGAATACTCGTTACAGAAAAAGTATTCAGATTAGAGTGTTACCGGCATCACTGGATGCTAGTAATGTGAGCAAATGCAACTTTGTACCTGTTTTAGTACAGGTATGTTTAGGCGGACACCTATATGTTTAGGCCATTTGGAGATATTTTGGCACCATCTTTGACCTTTGACCTTTCTCATGTATCAGATTTCTTTTTCTTTTTTTTTGGGGGGGGGGGGATTTTTTTGGGTTGGCCGACCAATGGTATGGAAATTCGGCCTTGAAACCGGACATGACACATTCTCCAGTTGGAGAAAACTGGATGTGACTTAGGCCGTGTTTACCGTCTCGGGGAAAAAATGGTGGCATCGTATAGCATGCAAAATTGTGAAAAAAATTTGATATAGATGAAGAGAATTGATCGAGGTAAACTCTTTATATCACTTCGGATGCCGATGGGGGTCCGTTGGCTCCTATGAGGTTAAAAAAGTCCTGGGTTGCTTACACACTATATATATATATACAATCAATTTAGCTGAATTTGTCTGAATCTGAGCAGACAGAATATCCCTAAACACTTCAGAATTCATCTGTCTGCTTCTGTCTTCTGTCACATCATCAATAAACACTAGTGACCCAGTGCCATTGGAAGCCATGCATGTCCATGTCATCACACTGCCTCCACGTTTTTTCACAGATGATGTGGTATGCGTCGGATCATGAGCCGTTCCAAGCCTTCTCCATACTTTTTTCTTCCCATCATTCTGGTACAGGTTGATCTTAGTTCCATCGGTCCAAAGAATGCTGTTCCAGTGTTTCCTCCAGGAATGTTTCCATTCGTGGCGGATATGTTTGTCCGCGCGCACAGCGCGTGCAATTTTTTCCGCGTGCACGCGCATGAAACGCGCACGCGCGCTCAAAACAACGACCTAATTTCAAACTAGAGGGAGGATGGCAAAAAAAAAAAAAGCTACAAAAATCTTCCCAGAACCTGATTTGCACGACCAGCTGTCGCTGTAGGACACGTTTGATTGCAAAATTCATTTATCCTTTATGTTCCCAGTTGAGGGCGTGTAGCTGTCGTTAGTTGGCCTGCTTTTATTTAGTTATGCGTACGTTTGAGTTAGTCATCTCTAGGATTGTTGTTTGATATTAGCCTATACTTTCTCTTATCTGCATTTTGAGCAACTGTACAAGACCCAACAACACAACTCTGATACAGGACTAATGTTACCTAGCTGCTATAGCTAACCCAACCCTGCTACAAGACCCAACAACACAACTCTGATACAGGACAACATGTTACCTAGCTGCTATAGCTAACCCTGCTACAAGACCCAACAACACAACTCTGATACAGGACCAGTGTTGCCACAGTTACTTTGAAAAAGTATTCTGATTACTGATTACTGATTACTCCTTTAAAAAGTAATCTAGTTACTTTACTGATTACTTGATTTTAAAAGTAACTAAGTTAGATTACTAGTTACTTTTTTAGTTACTATTGGCAGCTGCCTAGGCACCCGACCCCCCCCCCCCCCGCAACATAACAATGAAAACTGGTTTTGCCAAAACTCACTTTATTTTAACAGTAACTTAAATTACATAATTAAACTTTAAACAATAACTTAAAACAACAAAAATAAAGAGTCTTTCTTTGCCTCACCCAACATAAATACTTGTTTTTAAACAATAAAATAAATATAATCTTTATTTAACACAGTAACTAGCAAGGAGTGGTTTCACAAAACCTAAAACCTACCCTGACCATTCAGATATGATCCTAATATAATCCTAATCCTAAACTGGGTGAGTCTGAGTTTATCAATGAAGAGTGAACTCAGCTGTCAAGACTGGAAGGAGGCCATGAACACGCTATGGAGGCCATGAACACGCTATGGAGGCCATGAACACGCTATGGAGGCCATGAACACGCTATGGAGGCCATGAACACACTATGAGTGAAACAGTGGAAAGGGGCGAGTAAACCAGTGGTTGTATCTCATTAACAGAAGCTTCTCAAACCTCTTGTCAGAAAGTCTGTTCCTTCTAGGCGTGAGCACCAAACCTCCCAGACTAAAGAGCCGCTCTACAGGAGCGCTAGATGGGGTTGGAGTGTTATACTTCAAGAAAATGTTGTTAATGTTTGGATACTGATTCAGAATCTGAAGCTCATGCCCTGACCTCAAGTAGTCCATGACTTCCTTTTCTGCCGAGTAGGTCTCCTCTGGCTCCGCCTCAAAAGCAAAAAAGTCCATCTCGCCTTGGTTGGCAGTCGTGGTGGGTACACTGGCAGGGCTCTGTGCTGCAGGAGCAGTTTTGCGACATTCTGCTGTGAGAAGCTCCTTTACTTGCTCCCTCCTACCTTCATCTCTCAGCCATCGGAGTTTGAATTTTGGACAACTAGCAGCTGCGAGAAGGGCATCTTTGTTGTCCAGCACACTGGCAAAACGAGTCTGGATAGCCTGAAAGATATAATTTGATATGTTTATTATTATCTAGTTGTAGCCTATAAGGTCTATTATTTATACCTTTATTTACTAATTATGTATGCAATTAGTTTGTGCAACTGACAACCTACATACTGCAGTATGGTGTGACTCTGCTCCATGTTCATGAATAGTGCAATGAAAATGTATTTATTTATCTTTAAGATGGAACAACATAGCATACCTGCACTATGGCATCTGGAAGGCCTGCAGTCATCTTGGATAGGGTGTCTTTCACAGCAAGGGTCTTCTGCATCAGGACTTCAAGTGTGGGCAGTAAAGTCCCATACGGACAGTCACCTTGTAGGATATCCAGTGCTATAGTTAGAGGCTTCATGACGGTACAGTACTCATGCAGGTACTGGTACTCCTGGTCTTTGAAGCACTTCACTCCCAGCTTGTTGCACAGAGTAGTCAGCTCATTCATGGGGATTTCTGCGATTCTCTTTATGGCTTCGTAAAAGGAATTCCACCTTGTGGATGTCGGTACCAGGAGCTTTCTTTTGTTAACCTCCTCCACCGTTTCTGACGCAACGGTAGATCGGCTTGCTTTCGTCCAGAGAGCTGTGCATTTTGCTGTGCTGCTCCTATACACAGCCTTGCTCTCTGGTTTGGAAGTGATGTACTTCTCCACATCACTTGTAGAAATAAGGTTGAGGGTATGTGAAGCACACCTTTGGTGCGGGGGAAGAATCAGCTGGCCATCACTATCATCCTCAGCTGATAGGATTTCTGACACATCTAAAAAAGTGACATCATCCGTGGCCTCCTCCACCGTCTCATCATCGGACTCTGTGACAGCAGGCTGATAGACTTGAAATGCCTTGACAAAGTTAGATCCATTATCTGTCACTGTTGCTACTACTTAGTTGATTAGTCCATATGAAGAGTGAATGTTTTCGATTTCTGCACCAATAACATCATACGTGTGTCTACCGCGGATTCTCCTACACGCCAATGCAGCCTTGTTGCGGTCTAATGTGGATCTACTAATCCAGTGGAGCGTTACTCCCATATAGCTCCTATTGTTAGCTGTCCAAATGTCCGCTGTAGTTGACACATAGTCGACCTCGTTCAGCGCAGCCTTCAGATGTTTTTCCATCTCTGCATACTCCTTCTCCAAGTACGAAGAAAAAGATGTTCTGTGAGGTAGCTCGGCATTGGTAGTAGTGGGGATCTTGTTAATGATGGCACGGAAAGAGGGCGAGTCAACTGTGTTTATGGGCAGCATTTCCTCTACAACATACCGCCCGACCAATTTATTCAACTCTCCCACACTTACAGGTTGTGATTTTGTAGGCCTACTGAAGTCCAGCTTTTGTTGCTTGAGCGGTGTGGGACCTCCCGCAGAAGTCGAGGCCGCGGTCTCTGGGACTTTCTCCGCGAGCTTGACTGTGCTGTGCAGAGATTCCAAATGTTTCTTTAAATTTGATGTTGTGGTTTTACCACAGGACAATATTTTCTTTCCAGCACAGAGTGTACAACGAACATTTATGTTCTTGTCATCCTTTGCTGACACAAACTCAAAATAATCCCTATATTTCCAGCTATTTAACGCATATCTCTGTTCTCGCTCCATTGTGTAGGCTATACGCTTCTGTTTACACTGTGCAATCAGCGTGGTGATACACGTGAGCGATTCTGCTGCACCTCGTGTTGAAAACGTGATCACTGACGTCACTCCCCAAGACGCGAGAAAAGCAATAAATGTTTGTTTACTATCGAACATTACAAAGAAATACTGCATTTAGCCTAAGTTATGAGGTAGTAACGCAATAGTAACGCACAGTCACTTGAATAAGTAACTTTAATCCGATTACTGATTTGGAAATAGTATCGCGATAGAATACTCGTTACTGGGAAAAGTAATCAGATTAGAGTAACACGTTACTTAGTATCGCGTTACCGGCATCACTGTACAGGACAAAATGTTACCTAGCTGCTATAGCTAACCCAACCCTGCTACAAGACCCAACAACACAACTCTGATACAGGACTAATGTTACCTAGCTGCTATAGCTAACCCAACCCTGCTACAAGACCCAACAACACAACTCTGATACAGGACTAATGTTACCTAGCTGCTATAGCTAACCCTGCTACAAGACCCAACAACACAACTCTGATACAGGACAAATGTTACCTAGCTGCTATAGACCCATTTGTACTAAACAACTACAACGTTGTATTGGACACATTTTTTTCGAACTAATCCACAGACAGCAGTCTTATTGACGGGCCCCTGTGGTGCCAGGTGTGGAGGCGACCCAGCAGCCAGCACAGTGGGGATATACACTATCAAGCCAAGCTCTACTGTCAATATTTGCGTGTGTGTGTGTGTTTTACTTTGAACGCAATTTCAATTGCAATGTCCCAAGTATTACCTACATCTCCTCTGTGGAAAACTCTAATCCCGACGCAGCAGTTATTGTGCTCAGCGATTTTAATCACACCAACAGAACTTCCCAATTACAAACAACAGGTGTCATGCCCCAGCAGAGGAGCTAACATACTAGACCACTGCTACGTTACTATCAACTGGAGCCCATTCAATTTAGTTCTTACAGCTACACTTGGGTAATTCTTTGGATTTCCAAAATGTTCATACAGAATGCACAGAAGAAAAATGTTCTTGTCGCACAATGGGGAAGGTGGGGAAGGTGGCAAATAGGCTAGACTGAAAAAGGTGTTTTTCCTTTAAAGGTGCACTTCCCCCATTAGCAATCAGCTTTCTGTTCTTCCATAAGTGTCAGTACATTACAATGAAGGTGGTTTTCCTGACCTCAATCTTCCCTGGGCTTCCCAAAAAAATAATATGTTGTTTTTTTAAACTACACAAATTATGTCATAAAGATGTCAAAATCGTCATATGACATCATTTGTCCAGATTTTAAATGTTACTTTTAATTCACTTTTTTGGAAGCCCAGGGAAGATTGAGGGCAGAAAACCCACCTTCATTGTAATGTACTGACACTTAGGGAAGGACAGAAAGCTGATTGCTAATGGAGGAAGTGCCCCTTTAGTGCAGCTAAAAAATGGTCTCAGAAAGCCACCATCCCAGGCCACCTAAACAGAAGGACTGAATATATGTCAAGAGGGGGGTCCAGGCAGGGCAGATTGTCAGCTTAGTCTAGAGGCAGGGGTGGAGAGTATGACAAAAGTCCTCTGTGCCCTGTGGTTACTGCATAATTGTACACCAACATCACTGTTGTACAAGAACTGTACATAATTTGCAGGCAATATACCACATTACATTTGAATCACCATCATGCAACACATATTAGAGTACAAAGAATTGGGGTACATTATTCTATCAAATATTTTTCTGGAATAAATGTACATACTTTGTCCATGGCTTCCTGGATTGCCATCACTTTTTTGCCGATCACACCTCCTCTCTTTTTAAAGAGATGCAAAAGCCTGTAGGTGTGCATGTCAAGCTCGGACAGGAACTTAGATTGGAGAGGCATTGTAGTGATGAATGGGTGAATGAGAGGCCGTTGTAAAGCACTTTGGATAAAGGCGCTGTATAAGTGCAGTCCAGTTACCACTTAGGAGGCCTTGTTGTTGGTCTATCTAGTCCAACCAGGGTTTTTACTTTTATCGTCAAGGTCCAGTTTACCCTTTTCTAGACACAGCCGAGTCCATCAATTTAATTTCCTAATGAAATAATTTATTCATTTCGTAATCGTTTTTTTTCAATGCTAACATTTTATTTCATCGGTGAATCGGTATTGTTTCATAGTCCGGGACTCCTTTTTTATGCGTTAGCCGCTTGGAACTCTGGGAAGTGGCCAATTTTCTGTACAGCCTCCTCAGCCCAGTGGGCCTCCAGCGCAGCGACCGCTTCATCCACCTGGTAGCGCAGCGCCTCAGGAGACGCCAGCAGGCGCAGCAGATCACGGTTGTCCATCTCCAGCAGCATGCCCGTGACCTTGGGGGCGATGCTGGGGTGCATGCTGAGGATGGATGGGAAGAGACGCTCACCTGGAGGGAGGGGGGAGTAAATATCAGTAACAGTAACTGTTGTAACGTTATAGGTTACCTGATCGATTGACAGTTAAAAGAGATTGATTAATATGTTACATGATTGATTGACAGTTAAAAGAGTTATTATTTATCGTTAAGGTAGTTAAAAAAAAGAAGTACATTTCTGTTGTATTAGTTAAAGAATGGGTTTCAGAACTGCAGTTTCCAGAATGCCTTGCAGCAAGACGTCTCACAGAAGTCGACAGTTTGTTGTTTTTGAGAAATGCGAATTGTACCGTCCAGAATATGAAAGTGAATATCTAACAGCTTGTTTTATTGAATTGAAAGTGATCACAAGTGCATGTCAGCAGATTTGTATATAAAGAACCTTTCGCTTGATAACACCAGTCCTAGCCATCATTTCAGGAGGTAGAAATTCTACAGTAACTGTAACAGCTAATGGGTATCCATAGAAACAAACAAATAGACTCACCTATCATCTGCTTCTGGTCCTCATGGGGAACTGTAGCCAGTATGGAGGCAGTCAGTGTCTCCTGGTCCTGGTCCTGGACATGGACAGCAGGCTGCTGCACGGGGACTTGTAGCTGGGGAGCCGTGTGCTGCTGGCGGTCGTGTCCACCAGCTGTGGACTTGTTCTGGGGCACAGCGTGCAGCCGTGCCATAGCTGGATCACCATCTGCAACGGCAGGGTGCTTTCTCAAGGCCTGGGTAGCTGAGAGGGGAAGATAAGCATAACCAAAGGGATATTTATGGCAAATGTTTGGATAGTGCTCTTGTCTCTATGTCAGGGGTCCCCACACCTTCTGAAACATCCCATTCAAGCACCTTTCAAGGACTTTCAAGACTCGATTCCCTCAAATTCAAGGACCCAACACGGCATAGTTTGAGACGGAGCTAGTTGACGAGCTGAGTAAAACATTTTTGAATATATATTATTTATTTTTTAGCGAGAGAGAGAGGGGAATTCAAGCACTTTCAATGGCCCATGTCTATTTTCAAAAAACTTTTAAGACCTTGATTTATTTTTCTCAAACTCACAAACTTTCAAGGGTTTCAAGGACCCGTGGGAACCTTGCTATGCGCAGGCATGCTTCACTAAATAAACTGACCTATGTGCTGAGACGTCATCCTACGGGGCACCTGGGAAGGTGTGGCGGGGGTCATAGCATCGAAGGTCTGAGGCCCGGTAGCCCATGGAGACGTGGTGGTGTCGTCGGGCGTGTTCTGGAAGTGCTGAGGTTTCGCCTCAGGTTCGAGGGTAGCCAGGTGATGAGTGGGTCTCAGCTGAGCTGAGGAGTATTGGGCGGTTCCACAGTCCTGGGTCTGTGGAATGTGAGAAGCCATGAAGAGTCCAGGTGGGGGAGCAACCTGGTAGGGTAAGTTAGGTAGGAAGTCTGGGTCGGGAACGGCGCAGACGCTGGCCATCCTCTGTGGCATGTTCCGGTTGGTTCTGAGAGCCTGGCGCTCCTCCTTGCGCTGGGCCAGGGCCACGTACAGGGGCTTGGTGGCCACGATGCGGCCGTTCATCTCGGTCACGGCCTTGGTGGCCGCCTCGGGGGAGGAGAAGCACACGAAGCCGAATCCCTTGCTGCGTCCTTCCTCCGTCATCATCACCTTCGCGCTGGTGATGGTTCCGAAGCGGGAGAACTCTTTGTGCAGTTGGTCGTCGTCCAAGCGGTCGTGCAAGTTCTTCACGTACAGGTTGACACCCTGCTGGTAGAGAGAGAACATGTTTTATGTTTTTATACCTCAAATACATCAAGAATGTTTACCGAGACTATCAGCTTCTTTTTCTTATACACATAATAATGTTAGCTGTAGCTATCTCACCCAGTGACTAACACTGACAGATATTGACAGCTGTCAATCTAGAGGGGGAGTGGTTGTGTTACCGCCCATTAGCTGGCTGTGTGAAGGTGTGAAAAACAACCAACTCTTTAAACAGCTTTTTCTCTGGATTGTGATTGTATGACACATCATTCGAAAGCGTACAATCTGTAGTTTAAGCACATGTAAAAAAACAAACAGAAAAATGACTTTGCCTACTGGTTGCTTTGACTACTTTTCACCAGCAGCTGTCACATTTTTTCCTTCATAAACACACACCTGGTATGTGGTCCTGTGGCCCTGGTTCAGTTGCTCAAACTGGCTCTTCAGGACAGCCTGGCGCTCTCCTCTCTTCTGGGCCCGGCCCACGTAGACCCGCCTCCCGTTTATCTCCTGGCCGTTCATCTCCTCGACGGCCCTCTTGGCGTTCTCGTGCCTCTCGAAGTTGACGAATCCAAAACCCACGGATCTACCAGCGCCATCAGTCATGACCCGGACGCTCAGGGCCGGTCCGAATCTCTCAAACCTCTCCTTCAGGCGTCGGTCGTCCATATCCTCCCCAAAGTTCTTGACGTACACGTTAGTGAACTCTCGCTCTTTGCGAGACTTCCAGTGTCCGACAAACACTTTTTGGTCGTTCAACAACGTGCCGTCGAGTCTCTCGATAGCTCTCTCTGCGGCCTCCTGGGTGTTATACTGGACGAAGCCGAAGCGTTTAGAGAAGCCGTTCTCGTCAGACGCTACCTTGCAGGAAAGGATGTCCCCGAACTCGGAGAACGTGTCGTAGAGGTCCTTGCTGTCGAAAGCCTTCGCTAAATTCTTGATGAAGATGTTGCCGACTCCACTGTTCCTTCTAGAGGGGTCACGCTGACACCACATGATGCGCATGGGTCTCCCGTTGACGTCGTCGAAGTTCATGGTGTCCAAGGCGCGCTCGGCGTCAGCTCGCTGTTGGAAGTTGACGAAAGCGTACCCGAGAGACCGGCGTGTCCTCATGTCCCTGCACACTCTTATAGAGGTGATCGGTCCAGAAGGGCTGAATTTCTCAAATAGCATTCCTTCAGTGGTGTCCATGTGGAGATCTCCTACATACAAGGAGGCCGTCGGTTGAATAGGCGCACTAGGATTCATTGTCTGGTGACTTTCGGATAGCGAGAGTTGGAGAAAAACTGTGAGAAGAACGAATAACTAATCTATCTATCTAGCTCTTCACAGAGGAATGGCAGGTAAATCAACGGCATGTGTACTGCAGCTGGATTCTAGAACCCCAGCTGCATGTTCTACATTGTTATGTCATCACATTGTTAGACAAACATGTTTTTTATTGTGTCATGAACATGAAAGCTTTGGGATTAAATTGCATAATAAAATCATGTTTGTCTATTATAAAATTGTCTTACTATATTCTTATGAAAGATTAATGATAGCAAAACATGATTTTATTTCATGCAACCGATGTCCATGATTCATTGAGGTAGATGCAACACCTTTTTCAGTGGTATAATATTGTACATATAACTGATCCAATATTGATCTGATCTTTGATCAATATTGGATCAGTTAGTATGCACAATATTATACAACAGTACCCATACTACTAAATTCACATTTTGCCAAATTCTGAATGAATTGACCATTTCAAGGAATGTTTGGTTACTGGGCAACACCTGGCTGCTACTGAACTTCCTGTGAGTCAGCTGATACTGGGTTAGTACTTTGTTAGCTAACAGGAAGTTCGTCTGGATCCAGCATGGTATTGCCTAGTAACCGAACATACCTTGACATGGTCAATATAGTACATTACAGGTAGTTCTGTTCTGTTAGTTCTAATTGGAAAAGAGACATTACAACTGATATTACAGTACAACATCACTTATTTTTAAGAAAAAAATCTTTATTTGTCATGCATAAGTGCACTTGACTCAAACACATGTAATGGGCAACTGGAAACAGTTAAGTTTACTGAATGGTTTAAAACTTTACATAGTACAGTAGTACAATTACAAAAATGTTATTTGTGCAAAAAAATCAACAATGAACTGGTTAGGTTGGAGCTGCTGGCACAGTGTGGCAAAAGAATGTACACACTAACACTGGAAACAGTTAAGTTTACTGAATGGTTCACTAAATAAACAAAATCTCGATCCCCGTAACACCAGTAGAACTGACATGAACATTGTCTGTGCATTGGGACGGCTTAAACACTTTACATGAGATCGACAATTAACTAGTTAGGTTGGAGCTGCTGGCAGACACCTTCGTGTCTGAACATTCAGGGAGGAGTACATTGAAAAATAATAATAATAATAATAATAATATAGAGGTTACTGACCTCACATCTCACTCAAAAAGTTTGAGTTTCAAGGCTTGTGCCTTCTTTGACAGTGTACTGCCATCCAGCTGCATTAGGATTTTCTGTACAACTTCAAAAGTGTACCTCAGTTCTGCAGGGTAGCCCAGATTGAAATTATAGATTAGACCAAACAGCATGGCTGTTGCGAAGGGCACGCTTGGGAGGTCTCGCAGTACAGCCTGCCCTTCGAGGACGATCCCGATGTCCCCTTCACTTGGGTCGTCGCTCTTTATATTGAAGATCCCCACTGTGGTCGCCTCGATCCCATCCTGGATGGTGGCTTCGTCTGCAGTCTGGAGAAAAAGATTGTCAAGTTACATTACTTGGAATATGAACGTTGGTTTGGAAAAATGTTGTGCATGAATGCGTTCAAAAGAGATTTTTTTTCTTCCAAGAATGTTGAACTGAACACAGCCATTTGAATCTGGTGAACGTGAACTAGTTCATTTTGGGGGGCTGTGAACCTGTAGTTCATATTTAGGAAGATAAATCAATGAGAATTAAAAGTAGGCTAGCCTAACTCGAATACAAAACAATGCTAGATTCAGATTCTTCGCCTTGAGGCTCGTTATAGGCTACTATCAGTGTTTCACACGATTAAGGCTGTCGCGCGAGCATCAGGAGCAAGTGAGAGAAGTGTCAAGTAATGTTTGGATTAGGTTTAGGCTTAGGGCTGGTAATCATGTGGGGTTAACAGGCTCTGCATCGATGGGAACTAGCCTCTACCCATTATGTTGCTATAAATGACACTGCATTACTGCATCTTATGCATAAAAGGAAATTATTGACATTGGTTTAGTGGTAAAACAAAACTTTTTAAATCACTGTCTATGATTCTATAATAGACTGTAGCAATAGCTTGTGGTACACATATAAAAAGGGACTTTTTGGGACTGAACTTAGTTCAAAATAGTGAATTATGAACTTGAACACTTTAGTTGGACTTACATCATACTCCCTCACCAGACAATCTGGCTTCTCGTTGAGGTACACACAGAGACCCTTGAGGATGGACTCCCTTCCAAAGTCAATGTCATCATTCTGGAAAGAGAGTTACCGGTATTTCATTTGTCATAACAACCGACAAGGGGTGTTAGATCACTGCAATGCTCAAAGGAAAATTACACCTTTTGGGGAGGTTAGCCTATTTACCACCTTCCCCATTGTGAGACAAGAACATGTGGCATTTTCTTCTCTGTGCATTCTGTATGAACATTTTGGAAATCCAAAGAATTACCCTAGCTTAGCTGCAAGAACTAAACTGAATGGGCCCCGCTAGCATTGTTGCAGCATTGCTAGTGGAGCCCATTCAATTTAGTTCTTACAGCTAAACTTGGGTAATTCTTTGGATTTCCAAAATGTTCATACAGAATGCACAGAAGAAAATTGTATATGTTCTTGTCGCACAATGGGGAAGGTGGGGAAGGTGGCAAATAGGCTAGACTGAAAAAGGTGTTTTTCCTTTAAAGGTGCACTTCCCCCATTAGCAATCAGCTTTCTGTTCTTCCATAAGTGTCAGTACATTACAATGAAGGTGGTTTTCCTGACCTCAATCTTCCCTGGGCTTCCAAAAAAAGTATATGTTGTTTTTTTAAACTACACAAATTATGTCATAAAGATGTCAAAATCGTCATATGACATAATTTGTCCAGATTTTAAATGTTACTTTTAATTAACTTTTTTGGAAGCCCAGGGAAGATTGAGGGCAGAAAACCCACCTTCATTGTAATGTACTGACACTTAGGGAAGGACAGAAAGCTGATTGCTAATGGAGGAAGTGCCCCTTTAGTGCAGCTAAAAAATGGTCTCAGAAAGCCACCATCCCAGGCCACCTAAACAGAAGGACTGAAATTATGTCAAGAGGGGGGTCCAGGCAGGGCAGATTGTCAGCTTAGTCTAGAGGCAGGGATGGAGAGTATGACAAAAGTCCTCTGTGCCCTGTGGTTACTGCATAATTGTACACCAACATCACTGTTGTACAAGAACTGTACATAATTTGCAGGCAATATACCACATTACATTTGATTTTAATCACCATCATGCAACACATATTAGAGTACAAAGAATTGGGGTACATTATTCTATCAAATATTTTTCTGGAATAAATGTACATACTTTGTCCATGGCTTCCTGGATTGCCATCACTTTTTTGCCGATCACACCTCCTCTCTTTTTAAAGAGATGCAAAAGCCTGTAGGTGTGCATGTCAAGCTCGGACAGGAACTTAGATTGGAGAGGCATTGTAGTGATGAATGGGTGAATGAGAGGCCGTTGTAAAGCACTTTGGATAAAGGCGCTGTATAAGTGCAGTCCAGTTACCACTTAGGAGGCCTTGTTGTTGGTCTATCTAGTCCAACCAGGGTTTTTACTTTTATCGTCAAGGTCCAGTTTACCCTTTTCTAGACACAGCCGAGTCCATCAATTTAATTTCCTAATGAAATAATTTATTCATTTCGTAATCGTTTTTTTTCAATGCTAACATTTTATTTCATCGGTGAATCGGTATTGTTTCATAGTCCGGGTCTCCTTTTTTATGCGTTAGCCGCTTGGAACTCTGGGAAGTGGCCAATTTTCTGTACAGCCTCCTCAGCCCAGTGGGCCTCCAGCGCAGCAACCGCTTCATCCACCTGGTAGCGCAGCGCCTCAGGAGACGCCAGCAGGCGCAGCAGATCACGGTTGTCCATCTCCAGCAGCATGCCCGTGACCTTGGGGGCGATGCTGGGGTGCATGCTGAGGATGGATGGGAAGAGACGCTCACCTGGAGGGAGGGGGGAGTAAATATCAGTAACAGTAACTGTTGTAACGTTATAGGTTACCTGATCGATTGACAGTTAAAAGAGATTGATTAATATGTTACATGATTGATTGACAGTTAAAAGAGTTATTATTTATCGTTAAGGTAGTTACAAAAAAAGAAGTACATTTCTGTTGTATTAGTTAAAGAATGGGTTTCAGAACTGCAGTTTCCAGAATGCCTTGCAGCAAGACGTCTCACAGAAGTTGACAGTTTGTTGTTTTTGAGAAATGCGAATTGTACCGTCCAGAATATGAAAGTGAATATCTAACAGCTTGTTTTATTGAATTGAAAGTGATCACAAGTGCATGTCAGCAGATTTGTATATAAAGAACCTTTCGCTTGATAACACCAGTCCTAGCCATCATTTCAGCAGGTAGAAATTCTACAGTAACTGTAACAGCTAATGGGTATCCATAGAAACAAACAAATATACTCACCTATCATCTGCTTCTGGTCCTCATGGGGAACTGTAGCCAGTATGGAGGCAGTCAGTGTCTCCTGGTCCTGGTCCTGGACATGGACAGCAGGCTGCTGCACGGGGACTTGTAGCTGGGGAGCTGTGTGCTGCTGGCGGTCGTGTACACCAGCTGTGGACTTGTTCTGGGGCACAGCGTGCAGCCGTGCCATAGCTGGATCACCATCTGCAACGGCAGGGTGCTTTCTCAAGGCCTGGGTAGCTGAGAGGGGAAGATAAGCATAACCAAAGGGATATTTATGGCAAATGTTTGGATAGTGCTCTTGTCTCTATGTCAGGGGTCCCCACACCTTCTGAAACATCCCATTCAAGCACCTTTCAAGGACTTTCAAGACTCGATTCCCTCAAATTCAAGGACCCAACACGGCATAGTTTGAGACGGAGCTAGTTGACGAGCTGAGTAAAACATTTTTGAATATATATTATTTATTTTTTAGCGAGAGAGAGAGGGGAATTCAAGCACTTTCAATGGCCCATGTCTATTTTCAAAAAACTTTTAAGACCTTGATTTATTTTTCTCAAATTCACAAACTTTCAAGGGTTTCAAGGACCCGTGGGAACCTTGCTATGCGCAGGGATGCTTCACTAAATAAACTGACCTATGTGCTGAGACGTCATCCTACGGGGCACCTGGGAAGGTGTGGCGGGGGTCATAGCATCGAAGGTCTGAGGCCCGGTAGCCCATGGAGACGTGGGGGTGTCGTCGGGCGTGTTCTGGAAGTGCTGAGGTTTCGCCTCAGGTTCGAGGGTAGCCAGGTGATGAGTGGGTCTCAGCTGAGCTGAGGAGTATTGGGCGGTTCCACAGTCCTGGGTCTGTGGAATGTGAGAAGCCATGAAGAGTCCAGGTGGGGGAGCAACCTGGTAGGGTAAGTTAGGTAGGAAGTCTGGGTCGGGAACGGCGCAGACGCTGGCCATCCTCTGTGGCATGTTCCGGTTGGTTCTGAGAGCCTGGCGCTCCTCCTTGCGCTGGGCCAGGGCCACGTACAGGGGCTTGGTGGCCACGATGCGGCCGTTCATCTCGGTCACGGCCTTGGTGGCCGCCTCGGGGGAGGAGAAGCACACGAAGCCGAATCCCTTGCTGCGTCCTTCCTCCGTCATCATCACCTTCGTGCTGGTGATGGTTCCGAAGTGGGAGAACTCTTTGTGCAGTTGGTCGTCGTCCAAGCGGTCGTGCAAGTTCTTCACGTACAGGTTGACACCCTGCTGGTAGAGAGAGAGCATGTTTAGTGAGATGTTTTTATACCTCAAATACATCAAGAATGTTTACCGAGACTATCAGCTTCTTTTTCTTATACACATAATAATGTTAGCTGTAGCTATCTCCCAGTGACTAACACTGACAGATATTGACAGCTGTCAATCTAGAGGGGGAGTCGTTGTGTTACCGCCCATTAGCTGGCTGTGTGAAGGTGTGAAAAACAACCAACTCTTTAAACAGCTTTTTCTCTGGATTGTGATTGTATGACACATCATTCGAAAGCGTACAATCTGTAGTTTAAGCACATGTAAAAAAAACAACTGAAAAATGACTTTGCCTACTGGTTGCTTTGACTACTTTTCACCAGCAGCTGTCACATTTTTTTCCTTCATAAACACACACCTGGTATGTGGTCCTGTGGCCCTGGTTCAGTTGCTCAAACTGGCTCTTCAGGACAGCCTGGCGCTCTCCTCTCTTCTGGGCCCGGCCCACGTAGACCCGCCTCCCGTTTATCTCCTGGCCGTTCATCTCCTCGACGGCCCTCTTGGCGTTCTCGTGCCTCTCGAAGTTGACGAATCCAAAACCCACGGATCTACCAGCGCCATCAGTCATGAACCGGACGCTCAGGGCCGGTCCGAATCTCTCAAACCTCTCCTTCAGGCGTCGGTCGTCCATATCCTCCCCAAAGTTCTTGACGTACACGTTAGTGAACTCTCGCTCTTTGCGAGACTTCCAGTGTCCGACAAACACTTTTTGGTCGTTCAACAACGTGCCGTCGAGTCTCTCGATAGCTCTCTCTGCGGCCTCCTGGGTGTTATACTGGACGAAGCCGAAGCGTTTAGAGAAGCCGTTCTCGTCAGACGCTACCTTGCAGGAAAGGATGTCCCCGAACTCGGAGAACGTGTCGTAGAGGTCCTTGCTGTCGAAAGCCTTCGCTAAATTCTTGATGAAGATGTTGCCGACTCCACTGTTCCTTCTAGAGGGGTCACGCTGACACCACATGATGCGCATGGGTCTCCCGGTGACGTCGTCGAAGTTCATGGTGTCCAAGGCGCGCTCGGCGTCAGCTCGCTGTTGGAAGTTGACGAAAGCGTACCCGAGAGACCGGCGTGTCCTCATGTCCCTGCACACTCTTATAGAGGTGATCGGTCCAGAAGGGCTGAATTTCTCAAATAGCATTCCTTCAGTGGTGTCCATGTGGAGATCTCCTACATACAAGGAGGCCGTCGGTTGAATAGGCGCACTAGGATTCATTGTCTGGTGACTTTCGGATAGCGAGAGTTGGAGAAAAACTGTGAGAAGAACGAATAACTAATCTATCTATCTAGCTCTTCACAGAGGAATGGCAGGTAAATGAACGGCATGTGTACTGCAGCTGGATTCTAGAACCCCAGCTGCATGTTCTACATTGTTATGTCATCACATGGTGACATCCTTAATGACTGGATGTGATGTGGGGAATGTTTTAGAAGAATTTTGGTCATTGTTACATCACAGACCATAGCCAGGGTCCATGTTGTATAGAGGTCAGCAAACCCATATTAATAATAATAAAGTTTATTTGTATAGCACTTTTCCTGCAAACGTTGCAGCTCAAAGTGCTTAGGCTATATTAGGCAGTGGAGGCTCCTCCATAGAGGTGGAGGAGGCCTGGCCTCCCCAATAATTTGAGAGAAGAGAGAGATTTAAAAAAGCAATACTTTTATTTATTTATTTAACAAAAAACATATTTTAAATGTTTTTATATTCATATTATTTCCGTTTTGTTCATAAATCTGAATTTTTCCATGGCTAAAACCCAATATTGCAATTGTAAAGCACCTACAGGCCAGAATCCCTATCCGTTTGTATTGAGGAGGCCAGGCCTCCCCCAGGAAAGTGGTTTCTCATAGAAGTCAATGTAATGTAATTTTTTTCATGGCAATATGTGATTGGCCAAATCACTGAAAATGGGTGGGCAGAGGAGGCCTGGCCTCACCATGCATTGAGTCCAGGGCTGAAAGATTGACATTTTGTTCGTCCAATCACATGAAGCCATTTTTCCCTGAAAATAATAGCTCATTTGGCCAAATACTTTTGCTTAAAATGACCTCGGAAGTCGGTGAGATGGCGCGATTTATACATCGAATAGGTAGACAACATTTAGGATTTATTGAACAGTTTTATTTTTAATATTAATAATTAATAATTGTATGTAGTATGTTGTGGTGAATGTTGTGAGCCTGAGCAGAAGGGACAATAGCTGCTGCAGGCGGACCAGAGATTCATGCCAATTGTTTTGTTTATTTGATGACCCATTGTGCAGGTAACTTATTACATATGTTGTTTGAGTTCTATGTTTTGGTGCATTTTGTAAGAGTCCACTCGTGGTGTTGCTAGCATTCGCGATCTAGGGCATGGCTAGTCAGTAACGTCATGTTGCATTCCACATGTAGTACCTTTTTCCGCCACACGCGTGTATGAGTGCTGCTCTGCAGGATAAATATTAGAAATGGATGAAGTATTGTTCTGAATTGTATGTTGTGTGTCTGATTGACATAGTGTTTGAGTGCTTTTGACATGTCATTGATTGTATGTAGTATGTTGTGGTGAATGTTGTGAGCCTGAGCAGAAGGGACAATAGCTGCTGCAGGCGGACCAGAGATTCATGCTAATTGTTTTGTTTATTTGATGACCATTGTGCAGGCAATAAAAGCTGCTTCATCCACCATCCTGAGAGTGTCCCAATCCTTTCAGTACCGCCAAACACAAATTAATATTTTTTAACAAAGACAGATAAGAAGAACAGGGAACATTCCATCGCGAGTGAAGCGAGCAAGCGGAAAGAGCAAGCCTCCTCAATTCTGGAAGTCACCAGCCTCCACAGATATTAGGAATACTTGAGGAATCCTTTCCCCAGCGGAGATGTATTACACGTAAACAAGGATATTGTTACTGAATATGAGGGAGAGAGAGGGGGACAGAGGGAGAGAAGGAGGTAGGGAGGTAGGGAGAGAGGGAGGGAAGGAGAGAGAGAGAGAGAGACTGAGATGGACGGACAGGGCGTTTGTGTTTGTGTGTGTGTGTGTGTGTGTGTGTCTGTGTCTGTGTGTGTCTGTGCGTGTCTCTGTGTGTCTGTGTGTCTGTGTCTCTGTGTGTGTGAGAGATAGAGAGAGAGAATCCGCTCCAGTTTGCCCCTCAGCCATGCTACAGATAACAATAAAAGACCACAACAGTTTGGGGGTACTCGACGTGATTTATCTGCAAGGTTATATTTCATGTGTTTTAATGTGTTCTCTGTTATGATGGGAGTAATTCAACAGGGGCGGCTCTTTTTTTCTTCCCCAAGTCATATCGTTAAGTCGAGTTCCTTAAACGGTGCGAACGATACGATACTTTTAAATCAACCGGTTGGTTTCCCGAGGTGCTCTGCGAAACGTCGAGACGCGCTCGGGGCTTTCACCTGGCGGATGGATGTTTTTCAATTACATTTCTTCACATATCATCAGCTTAATGAGCTATACAGGGCTCCACAATAATAAAAAAAAGCGTTATAGAAATATGACGCCCGGATGCCTCAGTGTTTCACAGTTTGAGAAGTTTGTTCTGGAAGAACTTTCAGAAACATTTTCCCCTCACGAGGGGTTTATAAACACGGATGATGAGGGGAAAAAAACGAAACTCAAATTTCAGCTGCGGCTTTCTCGTAATTGCCGGAGCGTTGTCATGGTTTCGTGTCCATTAGGTGGAGGTGGAGGAAGGGACACAAGCTGAAGAGGCACTGCTTGTTAAGTCGTGACGTGTTTCCGGGTCCCAACGTTGGCTGAGGCGCTGTCTTCGAAATGGAGAAATAATAATAATAATTAATTATATTTATATAGCGCTTTTCCGAGGCTCAAATACCCTGACAATAAGGTATTACTACAATGGGGAAAAGTGCTCCCATCACCACTAAGACTGTTAGAAAAGTGCTCCCATCACCACTAAGACTGTTAGAACCTGGCCAGAAGGGTCCGCTCCACTGCAGATCTGCCTAAATGACACCCTATGGCAGGAATATGAGCATGAGGACCTGGAACAGTACACGTCGTCGGTTCTGAACCACATAGTGAACTGCACCAACTCAGTCACCGTGGACAAACGGGTCCGGGTCTACCCCAACACGAAGCCATGGATGACTGGGAAGGTCCAAAAACTGATCAACGAGAGGGACAACGCCTTCTTCGCAGGGAAGCGCACACCGCTGTACAGCTCCACCAGGGCCAACCTAAAGCGCGGCATCAAAGCGGCCAAGGCAGAGCACAGAGAGAAGATTGAGGAATGCCTCCTGAGCAACGACTCCAGGCGGATGTGGCAGGGGGTTCAGCTGATGACAAACTTCAGAGCCAACAGGCTCACAGCCGCAGAGGACGACCCCCTGCTGGCGGGAAAGCTGAACACCTTCTACGCCCGGTTCGACGAGGGGCGAACGGAGGTAACCGCAACACAAACACCACTCTCTCCAGCTCTCAGCAGCCTCACCCTCACAGAGCATGAGGTGAGACGCGTACTGAAGGCAGTGGACCCCAGGAAAGCCTCGGGGCCGGATGGCGTCCTGGGACGGGTGCTGAGAGACTGCGCCGACCAGCTGGCCGGGGTTTTCACCAACATCTTTAACCAGTCCCTGTCCCAGGCCACCGTCCCACCCTGCCTGAAAACCTCAACTATCATCCCAGTCCCGAAGAAAAGCACGGTGAGCTGCCTAAACGACTACCGCCCGGTGGCACTCACACCAATCATCATGAAGTGCTTCGAGAAACTAGTCCGGGCCCACATACTCACACGCCTCCCGCCCAACCTGGATCCATACCAGTTCGCCTACAGAGCCCACAGGTCCACAGAGGACGCCATAGCGACGACTCTCCACGCCACTCTATCCCACCTGGAGAGGGGAAACAGCTACGCGAGACTGCTCTTCGTGGACTTCAGCTCCTCCTTCAACACCATCCTTCCAGACAGGCTAGTGACCAAACTACTAGACCTGGGTCTATCACACTCTATATGTGCGTGGATCAAGGACTTCCTGACCGACCGCCCCCAGAGGGTGCGGGTGGGCCCCCACACCTCCACAGCCCTCAGCCTCAGCACTGGGTCCCCCCAGGGCTGCGTGCTAAGCCCCATCCTCTACAACCTCTACACCCACGACTTCACCCCCGTCCACCCCAGCAAATACATCGTAAAGTTTGCAGACGACACCACCGTGGTGGGATGTATCTCGGGGGGGGACGAGGCGGCGTACAGGGATGAGGTAGAGCAACTGAGCAAGCTGTGCAAGGTTAACAACCTGCTGCTAAACAAGTCAAAGACCCAGGAATTCATCGTAGACTTCAGGAGGAAAAAGTCCGAGATCCAGCCCCTGCTCATCGACGGAGAGAGCGTGGAGAGAGTCTCAACCCTCCGATTCCTGGGACATCACATGCGGGATGACCTGGCCTGGAAGGACAACACAAAAGGCACCATCAAGAGGGCACAACAGCGGCTATACACCCTGAGATGCCTCAGGAAAGAACACAACAAGCAGGAGATACTGGTGGCCTTCTACCACGGCGCAGTGGAGAGCATCCTCACCTACGGCATCTGCAACTGGTTCCACAGCTGCACAACAGCGGAGAGAAACGCGCTACAGAGAGTCGTGAGAACAGCACAGAAGATCACCGGCGCCCCCCTCCCCTCTCTGGAGGAGCTGTACAACACACGCTGTCTCAGGAGGGCCTCCAAGATCTCCAGGGACCCGACCCACCCTGGGCACGTACACTTTGTCAGGCTGCCCTCGAACAGGAGGTACAGGACCCCGGCCGCTAAGACAAACAGACTGAAGGACTGCTTCTACCACAGGGCCGTCAAGGCCCTGAACACAGAAAAGGCCTAAGTTCTGGGCCCAGGACAGTCCGGACGGATTGTATGGCAGCTAGTGCTGAGGCACAAACATGTACATTTCAAGCCTGCAAACTGTGACACTTTAAAATAACGTGAAAAAATACTTTTGTGCAATATGACAACCCTAGTTGACTATCTGTGCAGTATAGTACAGTGGATTGTGTACATAGCCTTTATTGATGTAAACCAGCTCCCTACCTTCTTGTGATTTTATGCTTTTTTTTCCCCCTTTCCTAACACCAGGGGAGCCACCCCTCCTAAATTTCGTTGTTTGGTACCTGTACTGTAGCAATGACAAATAAAGTCCATTCCATTCCATTCCATTTTGATATTTTAAGGTTAAAACCACACCCAGTGTTGGAATGGGATGAATTGGATTTGGGCTTCAACGTACACTTCAGTCCAAACTTCAACATGATGACTGAGCCAAAAAACTAAAACAAAATTGTGTGCACATTATGCAGCGATGAACTGTCTTTCCACAACAGTATTGTTTTGTGTAATTTCAAGATCCCTTGAGCCAACATCTTGCTTCTTTAGACATGACAGAAGATGATATACACTTGCTGTTGTTTTAATGATTTGTAATGACTGTGCTATGGGCCTATAGGTACGATACTTTATTCAAGTTGCATGTGTATCTTTGTGAGAAAGGATCTGTTATAAAATGATCAGACCTGTTTCTTTCTCTCGTGGATTGCATCACTTGCTATTAGCAATGTGTCTAAATGATCAAATAAAACTCAGATGAAAGATTTATATTTGAAATAGAACATTTGTTATTTTAATAATCACAAAAAACATACTCACACACAAATAAACAATTTAACCCCTTAAAAACCCTGAGGTTAAATAAATAACTATATACAGAGAGGAGATAAAAGATCCATATTTGAAATTGAACATTTGTTATTTAAATAATCACAAATAAACACACACTCACACACAAATGAACAAGTTAAGCGTATTCCAGCAGGGTTCCAGCAGGGTTCCTGTCACCAGCAGGGTTCCTGTCACAAGCCGAGGATGGTGCTGACAGCCTGGTTACTCTGCCAGGCTGTCCACATGGTCCTTTCCTGGCACGCTGTGCTCATCCACTACCTGAAAAATAATACCAATGCCAGGATACCACCTTCAGGTTTTGTGCGGATATGCTCAGATCTAACATCAGAATAACATTCTACACATGACAAAGATATACAATCATCAATAATTAACTGAATACAACATGAAGCAGAATTATAACCTGCAGGAAATGACATGCCCACAATTAATATAGAATATCTCCACAACCATAAGGGCCATTGTAATAATCTTGGTATCAGATGAAAACTAACACCTGTGGGGTGTCAGAATCAAAATAGATGTTACTGTGTAGTAGCAAATAGAGCTAGGACTTTGTATGTAATCAGTATTCCAATGTATGATTAGTACTTGTCCCAAGTTAGATGCTAGTATGTGAGCCAGTGACACTTTGGAGAGGTTTTAGTACAGGTATGTCCAGACGGACCACCAAATTGTGCCATTTGGAGAACTTTTGGCACCACCAGTGCCATTTGACCTTTCTCATGTACCAGACTGTAAAACTAATTATATTTCACCGACAGATCACTATAGGTATACATTCCATCCAAATTCAACTGTTTTCTCACCATTCACCTCTATACGTTTTCCCGCTCAAAGAAAATCATACAAAGAAAATGAAGTTTGACTCAGATTTATTGTCAAACTGAGAATATACAGAATTACAATGAAAGCCAACGTTGAAATATGAAACAGAAAATATAACCAAACACACAATAAAACCAAACCTTGAAATTTCTGAAATAACAGGTAAAAACAAATCAGAAGTATATACAATGTCTGCCACTCAGTCATTTGCACCTGCATTTGCACTTTCTTCACCACAAGAATGTTTCCTGGATAGGATTTCACGATGAGGACAATAGTGAAATAAGATTCATTTTTATCTAATCATGAAAATAGGTTGAACCATCCCGTAAAAAACTATGATGTCTGTGACCACTAAACAGTCTGATACTCCAATCCTACTCCTACACTTAACTCCTAACACTGAGGACCATGTGTTGGTTATTACAATTCTTCTAATGAGGTCAAATACAGAATCCATTGGAGGATACAACCTTCCTGTTCTGTGACCAAAGACCACAAGTTACTATAAATACATGGATGAATCTATCTTCTTTTTAACTATTATAATAATAATAATAATAATAATAATAATAATAATAATAATAATAACAATAATAATATATGCAAACACTTTTATCCAAAGCAACTTACATTGCAGTGAGTGCATACATGTTTCAGTATATATGGTCCCAGCAGGGATATATGGTACTACACAAGGGGTAATGGAACTCTGTCAGTGTGCGTACCATGATGCTCTCAGGTTGCAGGACTTACTGAAACTGTTCTGACTCTAGGAGCAGTGGTACTCTCTCCTGTGTGTATTCTCTGATGTACCTTTGGGGGATGTTTGTAACTCTCCTCACACTCCCCACAAATGTTATGGCTTCTCTCCTATGTGTGTTCTCTGATGGGTCTTTAGGGTTCCTAATAGAGTAAAACTCTTCCCACACTGGGAGCAGTGGTACCAGTTCTCTCCTGTGTGTATTCTCTGATGGTTCTTTAGGTCTCCTAGTTGAGAGAAACTCTTGCCACACTGGGAGCAGTGGTATGGCCTCTCTCCTGTGTGTGTTCTCTCATGTCTCTTTAGGGTTCCTAATCGATTGAAACTCTTCCCACACTGGGAGCACTGGTATGGTCTCTCTCCTGTGTGTATTATCTGATGTCTCTTTAGGGTTCCTAATAGAGTAAAACTCTTCCCACACTGGGAGCAGTGGTACCAGTTCTCTCCTGTGTGTATTCTCTGATGG
This sequence comes from Nansenia antarctica, assembly GCF_963989245.1. Lineage (NCBI taxonomy): Eukaryota > Metazoa > Chordata > Actinopteri > Argentiniformes > Microstomatidae > Nansenia > Nansenia antarctica. Next base: position 10,759,344 of record NC_137686.1, on the reverse strand, counting down.
TTCTTTAGGTCTCCTAGTTGAGAGAAACTCTTGCCACACAGGGAGCAGTGGTACGGTCTCTCTCCTGTATGTATTCTCTCATGGGTCTTAAGGTGATCTAGTCTACTGAAACTCTTCCCACACTGGGAGCAGTGGTATGGCCTCTCTCCTGTGTGTATTCTCTGATGGATCTTAAGCTTTCCTGCCTCATTAAATCTCTTCCCACACTGGGAGCAGTGGTATGGTTTCTCTCCGGTGTGTATTCTCTGATGCTTCTTCAGGTCTCCTGCTTGACTGAAACTCTTCCCACACTGGGAGCAGTGGTATGGTTTCTCCCCGGTGTGTATTCTCTGGTGAATCTTTAGACTTCCTGCTTGACTGAAACTCTTCCCACACTGGGAGCAGTGGTATGGTTTCTCCCCGGTGTGTATTCTCTGGTGACTCTTCAGGTCTCCTGCTTGACTGAAACTCTTCCCACACTGGGAGCAGTGGTATGGTTTCTCTCCAGTGTGTATTCTGTGATGCTTCTTCAGGTCTCCTGCTTGACTGAAACTCTTCCCACACTGGGAGCAGTGGTATGGTTTCTCTCCGGTGTGTATTCTGTGATGCATCTTCAGGGCTCCTCCTCCACTAAAACTCTTCCCACACAGTGGGCAGCGGTAGGTCTTCTCTCCGGTGTAAGTCTGTGGGTGTGTTTTAAGGTGATTCTTCCGCCTCGAGCTCCTGTGTTGTTGATGGTTTCCTGGTGTGGTGGAGCTGGGCTCGCTGTCTGAACCTGGGTTGGAGCTCTGCTGGTCTGTAAGAATAGGAACATATACAGGGTTACATAGGCAAGTTTATTTGTATAGCACATATGATACAACAAGGGCAATTCAAAGTGCTTTACATACAGCATTAGGATATTAAGAAAAAGAAATATAGAGAGAAATTAAATATCAACATTTGTTAATCTATCTAAGTATGTCTCAGAGAGACAAACCTCTGCACCTCCTACAAGCATCGTACCACCATACAGGATTACGGTCAGATTATCACGGGGAGTGGCTGCACATATGATGCAGAAGAGGTTGATTATCATTATTAAAAAATAATAGTAATAAATATGCAAATATTTTTAAATTGATATACATTATATACTGTATCATAAATACACTTTATACACATTATATACTGTATCATAAATAAAATTGTATTTGTTCCATGTTCCATGAAAATCCGTTGAGGATTACAGACATAATCAAATGTAGGCTACTGCAAGTACTTTGCTGCGATAGCTATAGCGAGACCTACTGTTAAGTTTATCATTCATAACTGTCTGTACATAGACATATAATATCCTATCACTACTGCGTATGTAACTGGGGTAAAACCTGTTATAGAAATAGCTTTATACGAGGTAGATTTAGAACATGTCAGGATACTGGGTGGTAGAACGCACTTATCTCTGAAAAGTCATGAAAGGAGGGTCCTGAAATTTGATCGACTTCAAAGGTAGAATCTATTTTTACTCACTAGGTCAAATGACCCCACCCATGGCTGTTCTAGTGTTAATGACCCCACCCATGGCCGTTCTAGTGTTAATGACCCCACCCATGGCTGTTTTGGTGTTAATGACCCCATCTGTGACTTCTAGTGTTAATGACCCCACCCATGGCTGTTCTAGTGTTAAGTCTAGAATATCACTGTTCTTTACTCTGATATCCAGTCTATCCCATTTCGACCTCATTCAGAGCAGACATTGTGACTTTGCAACTGCAAACCACGGCCTCACACGAGTTGCACAAAGGACAGACGAAAACGTGTTGATATGAAATCAAAATACTCATCAGAACATATGTTTGTTCCGTGGTGTATTCCGGTAGAAACGATCAAACAGATACAACATCTCTTCTGATTAGTATGTTCACCTCATTTAAACTTTCCTCAAGAAACAACCACCATTACGAGACGAATGAAACAAACAATGCGATGCAGGACTTGCTGCTACGAACACGTTTTACTTACATTTCTGCGTTTTCACCAATGTGGAGATACCGGCGCTGCTCCAAACGGCCCTGTCGGAAGTCTTAAAAAATAAGAAATAAATGTCCTACAAGCTGGCGACCTCGACGGACTCACATCAGGAGTAGAATGAAACATGTTATAAACAAGTTGTCGTCTTTTGATGACGTCATCACCGGGTCCTTCCGGAGCTGTGTTCTGGAACTCCGCCCACTTAGCTCGGGTACATTTCTTAAAAATAAAAGCTTGTTTAAGCATTTAGAAATACTACATTTGGATAAAGTAACGCAAATGATATGCAACTACATAATTCTTCTAATATCCTAATTATTGTGGTGAAAGACTGCTGCACTGCATAAAGGGACATATAATTGATTGTACACAAATAATCTTCCAAGGCTAAACATGATTACTACCACTGACTGTACTCAGCAACACTTCTAGAATATGGATCAAGTGAGTTTCAATCATGAGGGGTGACATACAGCTGTCTCTTGTCGTGTAATTTCTACTAATTAATCAATAATAAAGATACACGTGAGTTGCTAGGCTTACAAGAACTTACCACTAAGGTACACGATGTGATGAAACAAAGTCTCCTCCGTTTATTAAGAGTTCTTAGAGAAGCAAGATACAAAGCAAAGCTACCTCAGTAGGGGTTACTGAGGGGTAAAAATACTCATAATACAACAATAAGGAAGACAAGATATTATCACTTATCATCAACACAAACACATTTCCATCAGTGGGGTGGAAGCTGTTTAATGTTTGCACTTTTATTTCGAAAAATGAGAATACATTTCAATGAAAATCAATGACACACTGGCTAGTCAACTAACACAGCTTGTTTTGTGAGCCTGCTATTAATGCAAAGTATATTTTAGTTAACTAGGTAGCAGTAGGGATTACTCACCAAACCCACTGCATTACAATATATTGGCTTGTCTAGCGAATTTATTCAGATGACTCAGGGTCGATCACTCTCTATGCTTGGGAGTCAAATGAATTGCCTGACCCAGCTGAAACCACTTTACACTTTACAAGTGTTCTGGGTCCTTTGTGTCATAGATGAATGAGGCACCTAGCAGACATCCTGTCTGTGATCAAATCGACAAACCCCTTTTTTCCTTGCTATTAAATTTGAATGTTTCAGTAGTTGGGTGTATCATGTTTGATCTTATTTTAATGTATGTTTTATGAGTAGTGTGTTGTTGTCATTTTCATTATTGTGAGATGTTTCTTTCCAGTATTTTGTTGTGCCTTTTTAATAACATTCCACAGAAACCCAGCCAAATGTGAATCAGTCAGGTCAATCAGCTCATGACAATTGGTATGGAGCTCATTACAGTGGTTATTGGGATGTAAATAGTGTCACACCTCTGGCTGATGTCTCTGTGGAAAACACTGTTTATGAAATGAATACTTTTGTTGTGTTACTTGCCAGTGAGTGTCCCCATTTGATAAAAGGTCTTTTGATATTTTAAGGTTAAAACCACACCCAGTGTTGGAATGGGATAAATTGGATTTGGGCTTCAACGTACACTTCAGTCCAAACTTCAACATGAAAAACAAAAAACAAAAACAAAAAACTACAACAAAAGTGTGTGCACATATTGCAGCGATGAACTGTCTTTCCACAACAGTATTGTTTTGTGTAAATTCTAGATCCCTTGAGACAACATCTTGCTTCTTGTGACATAACAGAAGATTATATACACTTGCTGTTGTTTTAATGATGTTTAATGACTGTGTTATGGGCCTATAGGTACGATACTTTATTCAAGTTGTTGTTTTAATGATGTTTAAAGACTGTGTTATGGGCCTATAGGTATGATACTCTATTCAAGTTGCATGTGTATCTTTGTGAGAAAGGATCTGTTATAAAATGATCAGACCTGTTTTTTTCTCTCGTGCATTGCGTCACTTGCTATTAGCAATGTGTCTAAATGATCAAATACAACTCAGATGAAAGATTTATATTTGAAATAGAACATTTGTTATTTTAATAATTACAAAAAACATACTCACACACAAATAAACAAGTTAACCGCTTAAAAACCCTGAGGTTAAATAAATAACTATTTACAGAGAGGAGATAAAAGATCCATATTTGAAATTGAACATTTGTTATTTAAATAATCACAAATAAACACACACTCACACACAAATAAACAAGTTAAGCGTATTCCAGCAGGGTTCCAGCAGGGTTCCTGTCACCAGCAGGGTTCCTGTCACAAGCTGAGGATGGTGCTGACAGCCTGGTTACTCTGCCAGGCTGTCCACATGGTCCTTTACTGGCACGCTGTGCTCATCCACTGCCAAAAAATATGACCAATGCCAGGATACCACCTTCAGGTTTTGTGTGGATATGCTCAGATCTTGCTTCCTCTAACATTCTACACATGACAAAGATATACAATCATCAATAATTAACTGAATACAAAATGAAGCAGAATTATAACCTGCAGGAAATGACATGCCCACAATGAATATAGAATATCTCCACAACCATAAGGGCCATTATAATAATCTTGGTATCAGATGAAAGCTAACACCTGTGGGATGTCAGAATCAAAATAGATGTTACTGTGTAGTAGCAAATAGAGCTAGGACTTTGTATGTAATCAGTATTCCAATGTATGTTTAGTACTTGTGTAGAGTTAGAAGCTAGTATGTGAGCCAGTGACACTTTGGAGAGGTGTTAATACAGGTATGTCCAGACGGACCACCAAATTGTGCCATTTGGAGAACTTTTGGCACCACCAGTGCCATTTGACCTTTCTCATGTACCAAACTGTAAAACTAATTATATTTCACTGACAGATCACTATAGGTATAAATTCCATCCAAATTCAACTGTTTTCTCACTTGTTTTGAAAAGTAAACCATTCACCTCTATACATTTTCTCACTCAAAGAAAATCATACAAAGAAAATGAAGTTTGACTCAGATTTATTGTCAAAGTGAGAATATACAGAATTACAATGAAAGCAAACTTTGAAATATGAAACAGAAAATATAATCAAACATAAAAAATAAAAAAAACTTGACATTTCAGAAATAACAGGTAAAAACAAATCAGAAGTATATACAATGTCTGCCACTCAGTCATTTGCACCTGCAATTGCACTTTCTTCACCACAAGAATGTTTCCTGGATAGGATTTCACTATGAGGTGAATAGTGAAATAAGATACATTTTTATCTAATCATGAAAATAGGTTGAACTATCCCGTTAAAAACCATGATATCTGTGACCCCTAAACAGTCTGATACTCCAACCCTACTCCTACACTTAAGAGCAGGAGTAGGGTTGGAGTCTTGATCTGGGATGTTGACGGTACCACAGTAAGTTGTTGACATTGCCTTCATAGTTACAGGAGAGAGTGACGTCTGATCCTTGGAGGACATTCACCTCAGTTCTCACCGGCTGTATTGAATCCTCAAGACTATGATCTGCAACACATTCATATGGTCATTATGTTGTAAAGTTATTCCTGATGATGTTTTAATGGTAAACTGACAATCTGGATTTGATGCACCTCATGAGAAGATTTTGATGTAGAATTGTATGTGAATTATTAGTTATCTGATCGAAAACTACTTATACAATAATTTAATTGTGATGTTATCTTACTTCTAACAACATTAATATTTAAAAACTTACCAAGAAATGTTGAGAGGAGCAAAAACAATATGAGCAACATCCTGACGAAGCTTGGAAACAGACTGACAGCGAGAGACAGTGAGAGCTGAGTAGACAGTCCAACCACACGCACGCATGCATGCACGCACGCACGCACACACACACACACACACACACACACACACACACACACACACACACACACACACACACACACACACACACACTATTGTAACTGTGTTTGCATACAAGCCTGATTTACTTTTAAAGTGACAGCACTGTATCTGCCTTGTTTGATATTTCTCTGTTGATAAGGATCAAGGTAATTCTGAACAGCAAACCTGCATCTAAATGTATGTGTGTCAATTGGCATGTTTTTGTACAGTGTCTCTGGGTTTCCTGTCACTGTGGGCTGCAGGGCGCAGTAGTAGAGAGCAGAGTCTGTCACTTCAGCAGAGGAGATCTCCAGATCCACACGTTTCTGGTCTTTGTCATGTGTGATGTTCAGTCCTGGTATTGGGTTGGTTACCTGTCCTGTGTACTCCATAATGAGGAACTGTGATGCTGATCCAGGGTTCAGGCGGTACCATAACAGACTGTTAGTTGTGGATGAGCTGGTGTACTTGCAGGAGATGTTAACACTACTACCCTCCATAGAATGCTCTACATCTCTGTGTGGGGTGATTGTATCTTCTCCAACACTTGAACCTGTGAAAGAGGAGAGGTATGACGCTGTTTAGTAAATACACATTATTTCTGTCTAATATTTATCTAGAAACCCAAACTGTATTACGCTCTGGTTGAGAGAGTCTGCTAAATGGCTAAAATGTAAATGAATTAAATGTTAATAACATGTTCCAGCTGCGTATACATTCAGTATTTCTCCTCATGTTCAATTGACAAGGAGTGAATTCTTACCCACAAGAGTACAAAACAACATCACTGAATAGAGCAACATCATAGCTAAAGCACTGCGTCAGATAGAGAGACTAGAAGCTTTGCTGAACCAGAGTGATCTTCACTTGGAACATTCACTCTTAAAGGTGACTCTGTTCTGCTCACTGTCTGTTGGGAGTGATGTTGAGCTCCTCCCCTTTAACACAATAGAATGTTGCATAATTGGCTTCAGTGAGACAACCTGTTGCCAATGCACTGTAGTGTACTCATCACTCCACTAGGTGGCAGTGAAAGGTAACAAATTACTCGAGACTAGAAACACTCTCAGGTAATAAGAGGTTTTTGTACAGTGTCTCTGGGTTTCCTGTCACTGTGGGCCTCAGAGCGCAGTAGTAGAGAGCAGAGTCTGTCACTTCTGCTGAGGAGATCTTCAGATACAGTCTTTTTCAATAACTTTAACAGAGAACCTTGTGTTTGGATTTAGAGGATCTGCAGATCTTGTGGTGATCGCTGTTCTATATATGGACCAGGGTTTCCGTTAGAAAAAATTGCCGCCGGACATCGTGTCCGGGAAGATTTCGATTTACCGGACAAACGTGATATATTCCGGTCATCATATTAAAATATAATAACATTTTTTTTTTTCAAAATCATATTTTTTTCCCCAAATCTAATATAGCTGTTTGTCGCGGTGATTACTGTTGTGTAGCGGCCTATATATGCCATTTAATGTCTATTTCTCATCCGATACGATTAGATGCGAGCTATATAATATATAATAATATAACATGATTCGCATGCGCGCTATGCCATTATGTCCAGCGCTGAACGGGCGCCTCACTGGGAACTGAACAGACAGCATCGATCAATGAACGGACTCCACATTACGTTAACTGAAGTTTGTTAAATTGTTTGGGATTAATGTGAGTTTTCTATTTTCTCTTTCCAGTTTTACCCTTTTTTTATCAATAAAACAACGTCATTTCTATAACCAGGTCTCGCTGGTTGGGAAGGCATTTCGTTTAGCTGCCTGTCAAATCATACTTAATCGGACTCGGGAGTATGACAATGAGGAGAACATAACTGTTTATTGAGAAACAATAGGCAGGCTGGTATACGTATATAAAGAAATACCACAATGTCTAGATGTATAACATTTTATTGAACAGTGCAAGCATGTAGGCTTCTGGCGTGACATCGTACCCCTAACGTTCTTAGGGCTTGTTTGAAAAGCTTAGACTGAAAGTTAGTGCCCTGGTCAGATTGTATAACAAGAGGAAGACCGAATGTGGAAAAAAACGTTGTTAAAGCTTTCACCACTGAGCTGGCTGATATGTTACGCAACGGAACAGCTTCGGGAAAACGAGTAGCAGCGCACATAATAGTGAGCAAATACTGACTTCCACTTTTAGTCCTAGGCAAAGGTCCAACACAATCAATTATTACACGTTCAAATGGCTCCCCTATAGCAGGAATGGGATGCAATGGTGCGGGTGGAATGGATTGATTAGGCTTACCCGCCATCTGACAAGTATGGCAACAGCGGCAGTGCTTGGCAACATCCGCCTTCAGTCCGGGCCAAAAGAAATGTTTCAATATCAGCTGATAAGTTTTAGTTATACCTAAATGTCCTGACCACTGGCTCTCATGTGCTACAGATAACACCTGTTGTCTATAACCCACAGGCACAACCACTTGTTTTACAGTATTCCACTCACAACCATTTGCATTAGGAGGAGACCATTTACGCATTAATATCCCATCGTTAAGGAAATAAACTACGTTGCCCCCTATTTCAGATTCCTCACTAGCTGCATGTAAAAAACATTTGTTTAATGACTGATCAGCTACTTGAGCGACACGCAATCGCTCGCCGGTTACAGGCAGAGATAGGCTGTCAGCGGATGGTATGGTAGGACTCGGGGAGGATGGTAACTCTACCACTTTCTCCCTGGGAGAAGCTGAAACAATCGGGTTCTCATCCCTTTCAGAAAAGGCTTGCATAATCACACTATCACAGAGAGAAACATCGCTATCCTCCTCTCTGCCTCGACTCGATTGTGCACGAGTTATAGCGCACACCGGAAACAACCGCTGTTTCGCATAGGCAGCCTACACATTAGGAGTCATCATCATGCCGGTGTCAAATCATATCATAATAAAAGAAATACATAGCCTATATATTCGTCTTTTTTCAAATAGAAGGAATCAGAATGTGAACTTTAGCGAATTGTATTCAAATTGTGCTTAGAGGGAATTCTTTTCACCGGACATTTATGTCCGACGAGTTTTCAATTTGTCGGACTTCAACAAATTTTACCGGACAAAAACCGGTAATTACCGGTTAACGGAAACCCTGATATGGACATAAGGAACTCAGGTGTTTGTCCTCCGTGTTGTCGATACCAAAATAAATAATCTTAATGCCAGCAGTTTTGAAATATGTGTAGGAGAGAGTAACGTTGGTGCCTTCTACAGTAGACACTTCAGTCTGGACTGGAGTGAGGTCCTGAGAACTGACACCTGGACAGAAAAGAATAATACAAATGTTTGATCTTTATTTAATTTGAACAAATAAAAATATGACCAACACAATTGTTAACATATGGTGAAACATTATGGGCCCTATTATGCACTTCATAAGTCTTAAGCAATAAGACGAGGCGGTAGATCTAAACTTAAGACGTGGAGGCGTGGTCAAGGCAACTTTGCTATTATGCGTGCGGTAGTGGGCGCCTAAAACCCGGCGCTAAGCAAAGAAATTAGTCATGGGTGTGTTTTGGGCGTCTTCTCAATCAACCCAATCAGCGTGCCAGGTGCCATTCCCTTTAAGAACCGGCTGCGTTGAGTCATTAGCGCTATGCTATTATGGAAGTCCTAAGAAGGAGGTCAGCGCGCTTCTCTGCCTCTCCCTTCTGAAATAAAGCATTTATACTGTGACCGTAATTGACGTCTTGCCGTGGAGCCACGTGCGTGTTCATGTGTGCCCACATGCATGCGCAAACCGCGGAGGCGCGCTCGTGTTTCAAAACGTGCATGAAGTCTAAACTTAAGAACTTTTCAAACCACTTCTTAGCGCTAGGAGCAAAGTCAGATCGCATAATAGCAGGGGCGCCTAGTGCACTTCATTAACATATGAACACTCCCACAATGAGTAATATATGCACGGGAGTATTGCGTCTTATGTGTGGGCGCCTATCGACACCGGCATAATAGCAGTAGCGCGTATGAAGCGCATAATAAGGGTGGCGGTAGGTCTTAACCTGGCGGTGCGTCTTAATTAAGACTTAAGACGGCAAGTTAAGAAGTGCATAATAGGGCCCTATATCTCGTACCCATAACTATGTTCAGGAGCAGCAGAGAACACAGCAACATCATCTTACATGAAACAGAGACAAATGATAACTGAACATTCCATCCTGGTGTTTATGTACTTCACTCTCTGTTTAGCTCCTCCCCTGCCACAAGCCCCTCCCCTTAACATAGTCAGTGTATGTAGGTGTGTTTCATGTACTGTAGGTTCATGTGAGGTTTTTGTACAGTGTCTCTGGGTTTCCTGTCACTGTGGGCCTCACAGCACAGTAGTAGAGAGCAGAGTCTGTCACTTCAGCAGAGGTGATCTTGAGAGACAAGCGATTTCCACTAACTTCAGCAGACAATCTTGTGTCTGGATTCCCAGGATCTGCATATCGTGTGGTGGTCCCTGATCCTGAGATGAACATGAGGAACGTTGGTGCTTTTTCTGCATCTTGACGATACCAGTAGAATTCATCTCCAAAAGATGCAGTTTTGAGTAGTTGAAGGAGAGAGTAACACTGGTGTCTTCTACAGTGGACACTTCAGTCTGGACTGGGCTGAGATCCTGAGAATGAACACCTGTATGTGAAAGTATATAAATATGAAGTTATTCAGGGAAATGTATCTCTAATTTCTCTGTCATTCATTTAATGACTAAAGGATTACATATTTATCTTTATTCAAATACATGAGTATCACTATCACATGTTAATCACCTACCCATAACTATCACCAGGAACAACAGCAACACCATCTTATATGAAACAGAGATGAAGAGACAGGGAGCACTGCTGTTTCTGAAAGTTTCATCCTCTTTTATGTACTTCTCTGTTAAGCCCCTCCCCTTAGTGTCAGTAGGTGTGTTTCATGTACTGTAGGTTCATGTGAGGTTTTTGTACAGTGTCTCTGGGTTTCCTGTCACTGTGGGCTGCAGGGCGCAGTAGTAGAGAGCAGAGTCTGTCACTTCAGCAGAGGAGATCTCCAGATCCACACGTTTCTGTTCTTTGTCATGTGTGATGTTCAGTCCTGGTATTGGGTTGGTTACCTGTCCTATGTACTCCATAATGAGGAACTGTGGTGCTGATCCAGGGTTCTTGCGGTACCATGACAGACTGTTAGCTGTGTCTGAGCTGGTGTACTTGCAGGAGATGTTAACACTACTACCCTCAATAGCATGCACTACATCTCTGTGTGGTGTGATTGTATCTTCTCCAACACTTGGACCTGTGAAAGAGGAGAGGTATTACGCTGTTTAGTAAATACACATTATTGATCTAGAAAGCCAAACTGTATTATGCTCTGGATGAGAGAGTGCTAAATAACTCAAATGTAAAAATGAATAAATAATTAATTGGTATTCCAGCAGCATATACATTCAGTATTTTTCCGTAAGTTCAATTGACAAGGAGTGAATTCTTACCTACAAGACTGCAAAACAACATCACTGAATAGAGCAGCATCGTAGCTAAAGCACTGTGTCAGATAGAGAGACTAGAAGCGTTGCTGAACCAGAGTGATCTTCACTTGGAACATTCACTCTTAAAGGTGACTCTGTTCTGCTCACTGTCTGCTGGGAGTGATGTTGAGCTCCTCCCCTTTAACACAATAGAATGTTGCCTAATGGCTTCAGTGAGACAACCTGTTGCCAATGCACTGTAGTGTCCTCATCACTCCACTAGGTGTCACTATTGTATGAAAGGGAACCAGAGACTAGAAACACTCTCTCAGGTAATAAGAGGTTTTTGTACAGGGTCTCTGGGTTTCCTGACACTGTGGGCTGCAGGGCGCAGTAGTAGAGAGCAGAGTCTGTCACTTCAGCAGAGGAGATCTCCAGATACAGTTGGGTCTTCTCTGTGTTCAGTTTACCAGAGAGGCGAGGGTCCAGAGACTCAGCAGTCCCTCCGGTCCCAGTGGCGCCTAGGAGAAGGAGGTACTGGGGAGCAGATCCTGGGTTCTGCGTGTACCATAGTAGAGAGAACGCTGAGGAGTAGTTGCAGGACAGAGTAACTTTGCTGCCTTCTTCACCATGTACTTCATGCTGGTTTGACTGGATAGTTTGCCCAGAACTGACACCTGGAAACATGAGGAAGTGAACATTGAGTTATGAACAGATAATACTACAAATGCAGTATTTTCCCCAAATAAATAGGACTACTATAATAGGTTGAAGCAGTACACTACAAAGTGTTGAAAAAAAGACAATTGAACAGAAACACAACATTGTTGGGGTCGGACGTCAAACTGACAAAGAATGCACCAAACTAAATTCCTCTGCAAGGTTTTCAATGGATCATGTCACCCTGTCTTTCTGTTGAAGCTCCACCCCAAAGGACTTTAATGCAGTCATGTGTTTGTACAGTGTCTCTGGGTTTCCTGTCACTGTGGGCTGCAGGGCGCAGTAGTAGAGAGCAGAGTCTGTCACTTCAGCAGAGGAGATCTCCAGATCCACACGGTTTCTCTCCTTATTCAGGTTAACAGATAGTCGAGGGTACGGAGGATCAGCTCTCACTACATTCACTTTATCTCCATATGCTGAGATGAGGAGGAGGAACTGAGGAGCAGATCTGGGATGTTGGTGATACCATAACAGACTACTTGATGCACTACTAGTTAGTGAGTAGTTGCAGGAGAGCTTGACATTGTCACCCTGGATCGCATGTTCTTCCAGCCTGATGGAGAATATTTCATCTTCGTAACTGTCACCTGTCAAGTCAAGATTGTGTAATGAGTCATTTATTGGCAAATCGTAATATGTTGTGTTTTGTTATGAATATATTATGTTTTAAAAGTTGTTATTAAGAGGTTATTACATATCTATTATGTTACTGTATTTCACTTACCTACGAATGTTAAAAGTCCGAAGACTATCCAACACAGCATGGTTGATGTTAAAGAGACAAGCTGACAATGAACAGAGAAGAACACTTCATGCCACTCTGGTTCTCCTCTTCTTCTTCTTCTTCTTCTTCTTCCATTCTAGCTCCTCCTCTCAATGCAGTTGTACATGACATCTCCTTTCAGAGAGGATCTTCTGAAGAGGAGGAACCACAGTCAGGGAAGAAGATGTGTTGGAAAGAATAAGCTTTGTTTTTCATGTCTGATTTTCAAGACCAATAAGAAACAATGAAGAAAACCTCTCTCCAATCTATCCTTTGTTATGGAGTTTCAGTACATGTTTTCATATGTCTTTAATGTCCACTGAATTAATGTCAACATGTGAGAAAGATAACAGTAGTGATTGAGTTAATAACTGCCTCTATGTTTTTACAATGGAGTTAATGTGATAGTTTGACCTTATGTGAGGTCACATTGTGTAAAGTGTTGCCCCCATCACGCTAAACATGCTGCCACTCGTTCACCCAACAGGTGTTACCACAACAATACTCTTATCTCCAGAGCCTCTGCAGCCGTGTGGCTGATACTGAACTGTGGTGAGAGAATGACCTGTAAACTGGTCTACAACAGGGCCTTTCTCAGCGTAGGGGTTTTTGTACAGCCTCTAGGAGACTTTGTATCAGTGTGCGGCCCTGAGGGCGCAGTAGTAGAGAGCGGCGTCTGTCAGAGTCACTGGTTTGATCACGAGGCTGATGGACTTTGGAGACGATTCAATCGTATATCGACTATCAGTGCTGTGTTCATCTTTGTTTGTTCCTGCACCTTTATACAGTAGAAACTCAGGCGCCTGGTTAGGATGTTGCCGGTACCAGAAAAGGTGGATGTTTTGGCTGCTTGAATCATAGGAGCACCTCAGTGTCGCAGAGCCTCCTTCTGTATGGGTGTATTCTTCCTTCTCAGGAGTCATTTCATCACCACATACTAAACCTGCAGTGGGAAAACTATTATGTCAATTATTAAAAACAATATATGTATATGATATATGTGTTTATATCAGCATGACTATCTACATTAATATTCTTGTTTGTATTTTCATGATTGTTTAGTAATAATATGAATAATCTCATGGTGATAATAAGGATATCAGGAGACTTGTTGTTGTTGTTTACATGTGTTGTTTATTGATGATTAGAATCAGGACACTGAGGGGTTTCTCCATCTCCAGACAGACTGTTGCAGGCCTTCACTCTCCTCTAAAGTCTTCCTCTGTGTGTTACTGTGGGCTTTACAACCAGCTGGGACGTCACCACACCCACCAAGGAAACAGGAGGGGCATGTTTACTGTTCGATAGCTGCAGTGTGTCTGTGTGTCTGTCTGTCTGGCTCTCTGTCTGTCTGTCTGTCTTTCTAAAACTTGATGAAAGTAATGTAAGATCGGATACAGTGTGTGTGTGTGTGTGTGTGTGTGTGTGTGTGTGTGTGTGTGTGTGTGTGTGTGTGTGTGTCAGTGGAGGCTCCTCCATAGAGGTGGAGGAGGCCTGGCCTCCCCAATAATTTGAGAGAAGAGAGAGAGATTTAAAAAAGCAATAATTATATTTTTTATCAGACACACAACATACAATTCAGAACAATACTTCATCCATTTCTATTATTTATCCTGCAGAACAGCACTCATACACGCGTGTGGCGGAAAAAGGTACTACACGGAGGCCAGGCCTCCTGTCGTAAAGTGGTTTCTCATAGAAGTCAATGTAATGCAATTTTTTTCATGGCAATATGTGATTGGCCAAATCACTGAAAATGGGTGGGAACAGGAGGCCTGGCCTCCGTGTAGTACCTTTTTCCGCCACACGCGTGTATGAGTGCTGTTCTGCAGGATAAATATTAGAAATGGATGAAGTATTGTTCTGAATTGTATGTTGTGTGTCTGATTGACATAGTGTTTGAGTGCTTTTGACATGTCATTGATTGTATGTAGTATGTTGTGGTGAATGTTGTGAGCCTGAGCAGAAGGGACAATAGCTGCTGCAGGCGGACCAGAGATTCATGCCAATTGTTTTGTTTATTTGATGACCCATTGTGCAGGCAATAAAAGCTGCTTCATCCACCATCCTGAGAGTGTCCCAATCCCTTCAGTACCGACAAACACAAATTAATAATTTTTAACAAAGACAGATAAGAAGAACAGGGAACATTCCATCGCGAGTGAAGCAAGCAAGCGGAAAAAAAATTGGCCTCCTCAATTCTGGAAGTCACCAGCCTCCACTGGTGTGTGTGTGTGTGTGTGTGTGTGTGTGTGTGTGTGTGTGTGTGTGTGTGTGTGTGTGTGTACCAGAGTGCATCTGATGTAAAGTTGTGGTCTGGATATGACTTCTGACCTCATTAGAAAATAACACCTTATCTCTGCTCAGCTTTTTGTACAGCCTCTTCCAGCTGTTGCATCGCTGCGTAGTCTGAGTCAGTACTCAGAGCACAGTAGTAGAGAGTTCAGTTGATATTGTGTGTGTTATGGATTCATATCGACTATCAGAGGCATGTCCAGTACTGCTCAATGATCATGCACCTTTATACAGCAGATACTGAGGTGCCTGGTCAGGGTAATGCATGAACCAGTAAAACCTAATAGCGTGCCTCTTAGATTTATAAGTGAAGCTCAGTTTCACAGATTCTCCCTCTTTTCCACGGACTTCAGGTATAACAGGAGACATGGAATCTCCAGCCACCAGTTGTGTAAAAATACAGAAACAACATGATTGCAGTACAGTAACATAACATCACCTCCGTCCAAAGATAGAAGAAAATACGTTCGAAGCAATTTATGGTAATGATGATACTAGTTTACGATATTAAAATGTGACTTAATAACAAAAACATTGTTTACCTGAGGCCAGGATGAGGTGGCATGACAACTGCATGACAACTTTACAAGCACAAGATGAAACTCTGATGTCTTTATGGGGCTTGGAGTTTTCTTTGAGGAGAAACACACACACACACATAAAACACTTTGCACACACACACACACACACACAGTGGATGAATGGATATAGCACTAGATCAACCTACACAGATCAACGTATTACTGAACATACAAACAGCATTTCCACGTGTAGTCTATGCAGATATAGAGGATGGTTGAAGGACACTGGCTCCTATGAACATAGTTGTTGTACAGGAGCTGTATATCCTGTAGTCACAGTGGGCCTCAGAGCACAGTAGTACACAGCAGAGTCAGACAGCTGCAGCCTCTGGATCCTCAGAGGAACTGACTTCAGAGTAGAAGTGATATTGAGATTGGCATCAAATCTCCCTTTGAATTCTTCAGCATTTTCCCCTCTGTCTCCCAAAAATGTGAACCTCTTCAACATGAACCTGGGGTAGTCGTTAGCTTCTTGTTTGTACCAGAACAGAAAGGGGCTTGGATCTGTAGTATCAAATTCACAGCCCAGTGTGACTAGACCTCCCTCAGTAGCAGTCACATCTCCTGTTGGCTGGGTGACTGAGTCCTCTCCTCTGCACTCTGGAAAACAACCAACATATTTATTCATATTCGTGCCAGGAAGAAATATATCAAGCAAAACATTCTAGAGGGGACGGTGTTGATTTGTTAACTCTGATTGTGCTTATTGTTGTGCTTTTTTATCTGAACAAATACTAAATGAAAGTAAAGTAATAAACTAGAGGTGATTAATCCTGGTGGTGTCATACCAAGACAGAGAGGCAGACTCAGCAGGTTCCTCAGCCAGTGCTCCATGTCTGCTGTGAGGTGAGATGGAAGAGGCAGAGCAGCAAACACACTCTGATGTACATGTGCTGCTGTGAGCTGAGCTTTGACTCCCTCTACCCTACTGTTCATTCTTCATCTTCCTCATCTTGTGTCCTGTGTAGCCTCCTATGGGGAGGTGTCTGCAGTGCTGACAGGATGGCATCGCCTGGAATCAGGGAGGAACATTTGCTTTGCAACGTCGCCCCCTTCAGGTTGACTTTCACACTGCTCCACTAAACTGTATGAATTATGAGGAGGACTGTGATTGATCCTTTGAGATTTGTAGATTTGGTCACCGCCCCATATGGAGCACCACAAGACTGACCAGAGTAGACATGAGGGCTATTCTCTGTTTTCTACCTTCTACACTAACCTTAATAAGAACAATATGTTTCTTTATACAACTGTTGTATAAACGCTCACTCCACTGTCAGAAACTGAGTTGAAAGATGTACTGTAATTAAATAGCAGCAAGTTGTGGATGTTGATGATCTTACTATACTACCCAAATAAGCACCCTCACAGAAATACCAGTTTCACAATCATAACAGTCAACAGACATATCATAAACAGACAGCAGTAATCTAGGCCTTCAGTAAAAACTGTTAGATACATTAAAAACGTTTAATGTTCATGGAGAAAAAAAAAGAGTAAATGACATTTTCATGATCAACTTTTGTCAAGACAAGACTGCTCCTCCAGGTGTGACTACAGTTGTCTGATGCCTCTAACCCTCTGGTAGATGATATCAGATTGTGGTTTAATGTTTGATTCTGATCCAGACCACAACAAAGCATTTCAGTCAGGAGGGTTTTTGTACAGCCTCCTAGCGACTTTGTATCACTGTGTTTAGCAAGTAATAGTTATAGACATCATCCAGAGCACAGTAGTAGAGAGCTGTGTCTGCCAGGGTTAGACGCGTTATGACAAGTTCAGTTGATGTCCAGGACGTTGTGGATTCATAACGACTATCAGACGTACGTTTAACACTCACTTTAACACTCACTTTAACGCTCACTTTTCTGGCACCTTTCCGCAGTAGATACTGAGGTGCCTGGTTAGGATGATGTCTGTACCAGTGAAGCAAAACATATTCAGTGTTTGTCTCATAAGTGCAGCTTAATGTCACAGATTCTCCCTCTCTACTGATGACTTCAGGTTTTACAGGAGAAATGGAATCCTCAGCTATCAGCTCTGTAATAAAGATACAATAACACAATTATGAGAGGAAAAACACTATAATGTTGTTCATTACATCAACCATAGGACAGCACAGAAAAGAAAAACATGATATTTACTGATTTACCATAATAAAATTATGATCTATTTTATTATGTTTACACAACAATAAAATATAATTAGGTTAGATATTGTTCACCTGAGGCCATAATGAGAACCAGTATGAGTGAGTTCTCCATGTGGAACAGAGATATACTAGATCACTTCTCTGTCTTGGTCACTGTATTCTGTTGCTGTGATGCTCGTTGCTGAGAGTTTTCTGCAGAGAGGAAAAGGGGATGTATCTGACTCTGAAATCTGACCTCACTCTCAACTGTATTAGCTGTATTGACTTCTAGAGGAACCATTTCCTTTACAGATGCTGGTGTTTTATTACATTTTTTTTTTATTATTACTCAGTAATTACAAATCATTTCCTCA